>NC_073227.2:172615795-172920227 GCF_029281585.2 Gorilla gorilla gorilla | reverse complement strand
CTCACTCTCTTCTGCCAGAAATGAGACCCGGGGACAAACAGTGGTATCATCTATATCCCTGCTGTACGTGAGGTCACTGAATTCCCCTGATCAGTCCCTCTCTCACAGCTTAGCATCTAGACTTCACGGTCATGGCCTCTTCCCCTCACCTTGTCTGGCAGCAGGGCCGGTTCACACCTTGCATGTGTTCCTTCATGTTTTAGCTCCCAGAGGTAGATGGCAAAATAACCCCAATCCTTCTTCTTCCTGCAACCATGCCCTTGAAACATGACCCTGAAGCCCCTTTCATCAAGAGGTAGAGTCTGTTTCCCTACACTTTGGGTCCAGGCTCGCCTTGTGACCTGCTTTGACCATTAAAATACGATGGAGTCATATTTTGCCCATTCCAAGCCTAGGCTTTAAGATTTCTTACACACATTCACTCTCTTTCGAGACCCCTGTCTCTGCCTGGGCTAGCCTGCTGTGGGAAAAGAAGCTATTCGGAGCAGAGAGGCGTAGCTCATTGTCCCAGCCAAAGCCTGAGACATGAGAGAGCCCAGCCAAGATGAACACAACCACCCATCCACCCAACACACCAACACCACTGACTGTGGGTGCCTGATGGAGCAAGCTGTGCCCAGACTAAATTGATGACTTACAGAATCTTGAGCTAAACAAATGGTTGTTCATCTTTTTAAACTACTAAGTTTAGAGATTTCATAGCAGTATCTAATATACTACCCTCTTCTCACTAAGATATCAACAATATCTACGTTTGAGTAGCAATCAGCTAACCACATTTTATTCTAGAACTTCCTGGACTGCACATATTTGAGGACTCAGTCACCGACTTGCCTGTGGTTGCTATGAGTCGCCTACAGAACTGAAAATGGGAAGCAGAACTAGGCTGGCTGTACTCCTAACCACAAGGACACTCTCCTCCTCAAATGAAAAGACTCTAATTAAAAGGCAGGAAAGATCAGGTATCTCTGGAGTTCACTTTTAAAATTGTCAAAAAAAAACCTCAAAGTCGCTTTGCTTCTGACTATTCATACATTGGAAGACTAATTAACTATGACAAGCTGACCAGTGGAGACCATTTTCATAAGGATGACACGATGATGGATGGGTCCATGCTGTTACAATGTCATTGCTAAAAAAGACGTGATGAGTCCAAGTTCCAATTACTAAGATTCATATACAATACAGAGGTCTTTTTCAAGCCACAGAACCCCATTGCAACAGGCTGACGTGTCATCTTTTCTGTGTTTAAGAGACACATTCATGGGCCGGTGACATACTGAGCTATGCATGCTAGGCCTTCTCTGCATCTGGCAGCTGGAACGAGACCCAACTAAGTCTTGTTGCTTCAGGGCTTTGGGTACCAAATGAGGCATTAGCACAATAGAAACACCCAACCCAGAGCAATGTTTTCCCATCTTCAGACTTGGAGGCCAAGAGGCCATAGCAAGGACATTATGTAGATATTTATACAACCATTTAAAACATAACCACTCAAAAATGTCAAAACCATTCTTAGCTTACTGGCTGTAAAAAGTAGGCAGCTGGCTGGATTGGGCCCACGGGCTATAGTTTGCCAACCCTTGCCTTAAATAAACAAACTTGTTAGATTTCTCACTAGTGTTATATTTCTGCAGCTAAAGTTCTCTTAGTTACAGAAAATTTCCCTTAGGTACAGAAAATCTGGTGACAAGAAGTTTGAAAAATAAATTAACATAAAATTATATACAGTCACATATTACTAAGATATGTAATGTATTATATTAGTATATGTTATTATAATATACAATTTTATATTATATATAACATATGATATATATTAATATATTACTTGTATTAAATTAATATATGGATATACTAATATATTAATATATAAATATGCTAATATATTTTATATCAATATAAAATATACTATAGTAATCAATTATATACAGTAATATATTAATTATTATTTGTTTCAGCTAAAGTCACAAACTGTTTTCTTTCCTTCACACAAAAGCTAAAGCTCCCTTATATGGTTCCGGATGTTTCCACTAACTCACGGCTTACCTAAATCTCTCAGTTTTGTAAAACAAAAAATACTCCCTTGTTTTACAAAACAGGGAGATTTGTCTAAAAAAAGCAGCAAACAAACACTGATTTCATTATTGGAGGTGGATGGAAGGAAGAATTTTGCAGTCTCCTATTTTTGTCATCTGTTGATCTAAATGTCTTTTCTGTAAGAAAGTTGAGTACTCTGTGACACTAACATTTCGAATTTAAAATTTTTACTTGGGAATATATTCACATGATTCAAGAATCAAATCCATATAAAGAAATATCTTCTGAGAAATCCTGCTCTTCCTCCATTGCCATCCACCCTGTAGATAATCCGGTATGTGTTTCCAGGGCAGTTCCTGTTTGCCCCCTTTTATTTTCCAAAGGTAGCCTATTGTGCATGCTGTGTTGTACTTCCCTCTTTTTTCCTTTAGCTTAGGATCTGTCCTGGAAATCTTTCCATATCAGTACATAGAGATGTGGGGATGGATCTAAGAGAATTGAAATTAAGCAGATTTATGTTATAAGCAGTTTATTGAGGTATTTTAACTCTATAGGGGTACAGAATTGAAATAATGTTGTTTTCTAAACTGTCTCTAATTCTGCTGAATCCAATCCCTTTTTTGCACTGGGTAGTGGCTCCCTCAACATTTCAACCTGACTCCAAAACTTGACAATTACTTCTGTTTATTAAAACAGTCATTTTCAGTTTTTAAGAGTGGTTTAAACACTTATTCCACACACTGTCCCACGGGCCGGATTTAAGTCTCTTGAGGCTTAGCGTGGAGCAGTCATTGGGTGGCAGAGGTGGGGTGTCTGTACTCACACTCTCCCCCTTTCCCTTCAGGGTTGGGGTAAGAATGGGGACAGGGAGGGAGGACTTTCTCCTTCTGTTGTTGCTATGGAGAAGCTGAGGCCCTCCTTTTGGGCCAGTCACTAGCTGCTCATCTGGCTCACTGCCTGTGGGCTTCACAGAGACAGGTGGTGGTGGCTCTATCTCTTATAGGCAGTGGTGGTATGTATGATTAAGGATAAAATGATGTTATAAGTAGCAGAAAATCCAAACAATCATGGCTTAAGTAAGAAAGAGGTAATGAGAAGTCTGGGGCTATTACGGTGGCTTCACAATGTTGTCATTGACTTAAGCTCGTTCTGGCTTGTTGCTCTGTCATCCTAGGGTAGCGCTCTCATCCTCGTTCTCACAAAATAGCTGCCAGAGCTCCAGCTATCTCATCCAAGTTACAAGAAATAAGGAAATAAGGAAGAGCAAAAAGAGCTAAAGGAGGAAAGAATATTGTCCATCACAGGAAAACAAACCTTCTGAGATATCCTCAGCAGGCCTCCCCTCATTGACCTATTTTACTTGAACAACCTGAGCTGCAACTAGGCAATGCGATTTTTAGCCAGGCATTTTAGCCAGCAACGTTTTCTCCAATAGAATTGGACTTCTCTTCATAAAGTAGAAGGTGAGAGTGGCTGTTCAGTACATAACACACCATCTTTGCCATATGGTTCCTTGCAAGATTCAGCCACATTTTCCAGTGAACCACCAGCACGTGACCTCACAGTACGCTGCTGGCTGTGCCTCTTGCAAAACTGTAACCATCAAGTTCATCCACCCTCTACCACCCCCACCTCCAGAATCTACTGGTGTGTGTGGTGTGTGCAGGATCTACCTTCAGTCCTCCTCGGACACCAGAAACTGCAGAGCGTGCCCTTGTCCCTTGTCTGCCTGGCCATCCTGCTATTCCAGCCCTCTCTCGCCTGCCTCTTCCTCCAAGTGCCCCCTACAGTGCCAGGCACCCTACCCTTCTGGAGGTCGGCAGTTTGCAAACAACTTAATGAAGGGGGATAACTGGGGCAGCCCAATCTTTATGAGGGGCCTATTCAGGAATCACTCTCCTCTCAGCAGCACTGCACTTCCCCATCAAGACACCTGCCGTCAACCCAAGTTCTCATAGATTACCAGAGGGCTGAATAGTATTACTGTGACTATAACCAGTCACAGTCGAGGGTGGTTTCCTGAACTTAGTTTGTCATCAATTTAGAGCCTTTTATTCCGAGTCTTAGGCTTTAGATGAAACTCTGGAGTGACCAGAAAATTCCCCTTGTCTCCCAAACATGCCCTATTATACTTTGTGTGGACTTTTTCACACCCATCTGCTCCCCACAAAAGATGCTACCTCACCTCCCTGATGGTGCAGTTCTAGGGTTAATGGACTATTCTGACCTTCAAGCCCCATTACTTTTTTCACAAGTATTTATAACTACAGATGCATCAGCCATAAATGTACATCCCAACCACCTCAAATCAGAGGGAAGCTGCGTGGCAAAGCTCAAGTCCAGTTAATGGGTTTGAAACAGTTGTTGGGCTTCGAGCCTCATTGCTTCTATCCTTTTAAAAAGCTTTAGGGTAGTAAGTCATACCAGAGGAGATGCTGTAATCCATGTCACAGATAAAATGCCTAGTTTATTTTTTCTTATGTTCTGAACTTTATTTAATGCATAGGGGCTTTGGGAGCTTCGAGAGGGAACCGGGGTGTATGTGTAAGTGCTGGGTGAAGCTAAGAGAAAAGAAAGAAGAATCTCAAGTAGTCTTTTCATCATCAAAACTCCTGCCTCTGCAGGCTCCCTCTTTCATCCTACTGGCTGTTACCTTCCCCCAACTTCCTCCAGGGACAGATCATTCCCTTAAGCTCAGACTTTCATTCTTCAACTACCATAGCAATTTGGGTTGTTTTTATCGTGAGTTCCACAAGTGAGCAACATTTGCAGCCTTGCCTAGGAGAACTAGGTAGTACCAGGAGGGACTGATTCTACAAAGCATGCTTGGCCAGAGGCCTTCACGGAGGCAAAGTCCCTTTGGAGACCACATAAGGAGTTCCAGCAGAGGCCAGGCCTGGCTGACCCACCCCTGTTCCTGGGCCCTGGATCCTGGTGCAGGCCAGCTCAGCCCTGAGAAGACAGGTCCAGAGAAATGTCCTGCTCTCTTCCCTGATCCACCTCAGCCCTGGAGACTCCGGGATCAAAACTTATGTCTTGTCTGTTACCCCTCCTAGAATGTAAGCTCCATGCATGCAAGGAATTTTGTTTAATCCTCTACTGTAGCCCCAGTGCCTAGAACAATGCTGTCACACAAAAGCACAATAAATAGTTGTCAGATGAATGACAAATCTAAGGTCTAGATTTATCTGTACACTTTGGGTAGTCTCCATTGTGCCTGCAAAATAATTGTTCTCTTCCATTGAGATCTTGCACAGGGTTCCACAGGCTGTCCCAAGTTGCTGGTTGAATGGGCCAAGTAAGAGGCAGGCTAGACTCTCAACAATAGGGTAAGAGGGCACAAGAGGAAGCCAGGCCTGGGCAAAAAAGAGTGTGGGAACATGAAGTTCTGCAGCTGACTTAGGGCTTAGGCCTGGATCCTGGTCACAAGCGGATCAACTTGAGCAAGTTCAGATCTGATGGGTCCCATTCGGGTGTATGCACCAGAGGCATGTCCAGAATCCTACAGAAATTGTGGAGCTGGGTAATACCCTCATTACTTTTCATCTCTGCAGCCAGTGGCCTGAGATGGAGCGGAGACACTGAATGAAGGGTGAAGGCCATTCCCCTCAATCCCATGACATTCACCTCCTCGGCGTGGCTGGGTCACTGTGTTGTTATTGCCTCTCAGGGCATTATACCAAGTCACCTCAGTGCACAGTTTCTTGTTCTAGGCAAATAACTCATCTCCTTTCTAAAAAAGTGAGGATAATTCAACTCACTGATCAGGCTTCCAGATGAGTCAGTTGGGCACTGAAGATAGTTTCACTATTATACAGAAAGAAAGAGAAGGTGGGGGAAAAAAGACAAGACTGAAAAGAAAGGCTTATGTGGTTTACAGTTTGAAGTATTTCTTTTCTGAACCCTTAGAAAATTTTCCATGTGAGGCTTAATACAGCAAAGGCTAGAGTAGAAAATGTACTTATCTGAGATCTCGGATGCTGGGCGGCCTAATAAATCCAGGCCTAGGTTAAGATTAACATTGTCTGAAGCCACAGTGTCTTGGTCTAATCTATAGTCATAGGGGTAACCAAACATCTTTCATGTGGATCACTGCTTAGTTTTTAAAAATCGCACAGGTAGGACCAAAGGAAAACTTTAAAGCTGATGTCATTGAACTTTATAAGCTGAAAATCACCTGTCTCTGCTGAATGGAGAAAACGAAGATTTGCATGAACTACCAAAGCAGCACGCAGAGAAACCCCTAGTTTTCCTAAGCAAGACTCATTCTGAGTCCCTAAGAAGCTTCTAGAGTTAGAGTCCAGGATGGGATTTGGGAAAACTGAGGCAGATATTGTTGATTTAATGGAGGGTAAAAGACTTTGGAATTGATTTTCTCAGTACTTAAAACCCTGCACTAGCTCCCCGTTATAAATGGAATGTCTGTGTCCCCAGATTTCGTATGTTGAAAATCTAACCCCCAAGGTGATGGTATTAGGAGCCAGGGACTTTGGAAGGTGATTAGACTTAGATGAGGTCAGGAGGATGAGGCCCTTGTGATGGAGTTAGCATCCATGTAAGAAGAGGAGACACCAGAGCTGCTTCTCTTTGCCATGTGAGGACACAGCGAGAGGGCAGCTGACTACAAAGCCAGGAAAAGGCTCCTCACCAGAACCTGACCATGCTGTCACCCTGATCTCAGACTTCCTGGCCTCCAGAACTATAAAAAATAAATGGTTGTTGTTTAAGCCACACAGACTATGGCATTTTGTTATGGCTCCTCGAGCTGACTAAAACAGTCCCTATTTCATTCCCCCATTCCAGAGGCCTAAACCCACCTACAGGTGCTGAATCCTCTCCCCACTTCACCTCCCCCTCATTTTCTCTGTTCTAGCCAACTGACCAGGCATACGCCTACCTCAGGGCCTTTGCACTGACTGCCCCTTCACCTAGAATGCTCTCTTCCAGGTACTCATAAGGCCCAGCTAACTCCCTAACATCTCCCTGGTCTTTCCTCAATGTCACCTTCTCTGTAAAAGCTTCCCTCGCTTTATTTAAAATCACAGCAGTTACCTCACATTGCCTGCCCTCTCCTCTGCTTTATTTCTTTCCATAGCATTTACATCTTTTTCTCACTTCATCGTTTTTATTGTCTATCTTCTCCCTACCAGATCATAATATTCATAAGAACAAGTATTTTTGTGTTTACTGCTATAACCCTAGCACTTAGAACAGTGCCTGGTACATAAGCCCTCAATAATCTTTTTTATTGAATGAATGAATCAATCAATTCTAAACATACCTAAATCTAAGGTCTAGATTTATCTGTACACTTTGGATAGTCTCCATTGTGCCTGCAAAATAATTGTTCTCTTCCATTGAGATCTTGCACAGGGTTCCACAGGCTGTCCCAAGTTGCTGGTTGAATGGGCTAGGTGAGAGGCAGGCTAGACTCTCAACAACAGGGCAAGTGGGCACAAGAGGAAGCCAGGCCTGGGCGAGAAAGAGTGTGGGGAAATGAATGGGGCCACAGAGATCACCTCCAGAGAGGACAGCAGGCATCTCAGATGGCATCGTACTCCCGGTTATCCTGTGCATCCCAGTAGGATTCCTTGCACAGCAGCAAGGAATTCAGATGTCAATCAAATACTCAAGCAAGCTGTGGGCTTACTTCCAGAAAATCTGTCCATGTTGGACAGAACTCTAGCCTGGGGCTCAAGGGCAGAATTCAGCCCTTACGGGAGGAAATTGGCCAGAAGGATGGATGGTATCAAAGCCTTAGACAGACAGTCCTAGAAGAGTATAGACAGTGAAGAAATTAAGAGACTCCAAAGTAGTTCACCCCAGGACCTAGGATGGAGCATGTCACCGTGGGGAGGGCACCTAGGGATGGGGTAAGGACAGGAGAAGCCCCTTAGCTGGCCCTCTGGCCCATTGGTCTGAGAATGAGAAGTGGCCACTTCTTTTGGTCTTGCTTGCTCAGGAAGTAAAATAGATCTGAGCCTGGGGGTGCAGACAGCCCATGGATTTGGCTGTGAGAAGCTGGGAAAGGCAGAGGAAAGGAAAGGAACCGGGGCTGCTGATACCACTATGGTTGTTCTAATATTATTATCATCTTGTCCCTAAGGAGGGCTTAAGGAATTGCACTTCTGTTCTCAAGAGTTGCTTCCTAACAGCACTCTCGTCATTTAGCTTTTCTTCTCCATTCCTGGTGCTCTATTCTGTTCGATGGATGAATTTAAATTCACTATTTTAAATACCGTTGCTTTAATGAAAGCTTATCCAGGGTCCAGAGGACTTAACCAGCCCCCCAGAGTCACAGCTAACATTCCATTCAGAGCTCAAGCCAGCAGTAGATTAATTAATTCTGCCTTTAAACAAGAGAAAGAAAAACCCTCGCCTTTCTTTTAGAACCACGATAAACTACTTCTTTATTTTTTGTCGGTTTTATCAACCTTTTTTTTTTAAGAGCTGGGCTCAGCTTTATTGGTTTTTTCTGTGCCCTTTCAAGTCAAAAGAACTTTTATTAACAGTGTTCCTTGCCTGTTAAGCACCTGGGCTTCTGAATAGGATCTCCCTGGAAAGCCCTGAGTGATGGGTAGCACCCCCGTGCTGTGCTGGATTTGCACTTGGCTGCCTCAGCCGGGGAGCCTGTTCTTACAGATGCCACAGGGCCCCAGAGACTTCTGTATTGATAAAGGTACAGATGTTTGGAAAGTGACTGACAAAGGACAGAAGGGAAAACACTACCCAGGGCTTGGCTTCTTTCATACCACTTTGTGCTGCCCAGCTTGGATCTGCTTCCTAATTTGGGGCCGATCAGAAGAACAAACTGCTTTAATCAAATTTATTCTACTGCTTCCCGATGCCCTGCTCCAATGAGCTCATCCAGAGCGGCTTCTGCCCGAGGATCTCCAGGCTGCTCACAAATGCCAGGTCATTCTCATAATGCTCTTTCTCTCCCTGCCCTGCCCAGCTCCTCTCCTAAGGAGCTCTGTATTGTTTTCTGAGGAAGAAGACATAGTCTCCACCGGTCATTGCTTTTCTTAAGTCACCAAAATGTAACAGGGCCTGGACATCAGTCCATGTTCAACCCAGGTCCTGGGGACCAACTAGGCCGGCTGCTTCTGCCCCTCCTTGGTGCCTTCACTGCAGCCAGAGACAAATTCCCCTAGTGTAGACCTGAGTCCCTCTGAGCCCCAGTCCTAGGATGGACTCTTGATTTCTTGATTTCTTCTCTGTCCCTATTCTTCCAGAACTGCATATCTAAGGCCTTGATACCTTCCAGGTGCTGGTCAATTTCCTTACCCGAGAACCAGATTCTGTCCTTAACCACAAAACACTGTGATTCTGGCCTCCCTGAAGCAACTGGCCTCATCACAGCCCTCACCCTTTGGTCAATCTGCAGCAGCCACGCTTGGGGTACGTTCCCCAACTGTGCTTCTGCATCCAGCCCCCTTCCCCCTGGCCATGGCAGAAAGAAACACTGAGCTGTGCAGCCTGGCACCCATTGTCTTCTTGGACCTGCCTGGCCACTGGGTCTCCTGGGTTGGCACCTGCTGGGAACAGCTCTTCCTGAAGAGATGTTTCTGCTACTTAGCCTCCCAGGACAGAATTCTTGTCTTTCTTAATTTTTTTTTCTGAGCAAGCCAGAGCCAATTCCCAACCACCATATCTCTGTTGCAACTCTGCACTGCTTTTCAAGGTGGATTTTATGGTTGTTCACAGCAGAGACTGCTCCCAGCTCTGTTTTCTGTCCTATCCCCCAAAGAGCTGGGCTTGACAAAGTAATTCTGAACAGCTCCCACCAGCAGGAAGAACATCAGCAGTTCAGACACAATACAATAAAAACCACCAGCTTGTTTTCTCACCAGTCGCCTTGTAACTAAGTGCTAATGGTGTCTTCTGTTGAATTGATTAGGTCTGTTGGCTGGGTTTCTAATACCCTGGCTGATCTGCAATTATAGAATACCCGCTGCTTTTTCTGTCTTCTTACCTAATCATAACATAGCTTCTTAAGGCAAGGTAGGACATTTCCACCCACTCCTTTGTTTGGAATGAAGAAACCAAGGCATTTCACGTAAAAAGCCCATGGCAGAATTGAGCCAATGACATTCCAAGGTTCACCAGAGCACTTTACCCACAGTCCTTTGCCATCAGCTTACTTTAGTCAATTACAGTAAACAAGCCAATTTCCCTGCCCCTTGCAGAGACCCCTCAGAGCATTGTATGACCTCACCATCATGCAGCCAGGGGAACTTGTTCCCTGCCCTCAAAGCTGGCCAGTAACCGATGCAGTGGCCTGGAGTGAAAATTTTGCCAAGTAAGGACAAGGAGTTTGAACTCAGAATATACAAAGGGGCCAGGTGCAGTAGCTCACACCTGTAACCCCAGTGCTTTGAGAGGCTGAGGCAGGAGGATCACTTGAGCCCAGGAGTTTGAGGCTGCAGTGAGCTATGATCAAGCCACTCCGCTCCAGCCTGGGTGACAGAGTGAGACTCTGTCTCTTAAAAAGAGAGACAGAGAGTAAAGAATATACAGACCATCCTGGCCAACATGGTGAAACCCCGTCTCTACTAAAAATACAAAAATTAGCTGGACATGGTGGTGCATGCCTATAGTCCCAGCTACTCAGGAAACTAAGGCAGGAGAATCACTTGAACCCAGGAGGTGGAGGTTGCAGTGAGCTGAGATCGCACCACTGCACTCCAGCCTGGTGACAGAGTGAAACTCTGTCTAAAAAAAAAAAAAAAAAATATATATATATATATATATACACACACACAAAGGCAGGATCAGTTTTCTTCAGGAGCTGCAGAGACTGTGGAAGCAGGGACAGAGGAACTAAGCACTAAGACTTCATAAAGCAGAGAGCCACTGCAGCAACCCGGCCTGCTGCTACTACATCCCCTGATACACCTGGCAGCCATGGGATGAACTTCCTGAATGTGCCTACAGTTATCAATGCTTCCTTGAGGCCCTTGGAAGTTTCAGAATTCCTTATTTTTTCATGAATCCTTACCATCAGCCCTCATTATTAAGATAAAACAACCACTGTCACCTGAAAGAACCCAGCAAATATTGGCAATCATGGAAACAATTTGTAATGTCTGCATTTCATTTGCTGATATACTTTTTTTTTTTTTTGAGATGGAGTTTTACTCTCGTTGCCCAGGCTGGAGTGCAGTGGCGTGATCTCGGCCCACTGCAACCTCCGCCTCCCCAGGTTCAAGTGATTCTCCTGCCTCAGCCTCCTGAGTAGCTGGGATTACAGGCGCTTGCCACCACGCCCAGCTAATTTTTGTATTTTTAGTAGAGATGGGGTTTCACCATGTTGGCCAGGCCGGTCTCGAACTCCTGACCTCAGGTGATCTGCCCACCTCAGCCTCACAAAGTGCTGGGATTACAGTTGTGAGCCACCACGCCCAGCCCATTTGCTGATATACATTTTATTAGAACCATGGAAGATGTTTGAGAATCATATCAGGGTTTATACTTTTAAAATGTGCAGGTACAGGTCCTGCCAGACTTCCTGAATTAAATCACAATTGAATAGGTTACTCTGGTTAATATTTGTGGGAGCAGCTAGTACAATGTCTGGAAGCTAGTTAGGAATCCAGTAAATGTGAAACTTTAATTTGGATATTGAAACTGATGATTGGCATATGACAGGAGAAATCTGAGTCAGAGTTTCTGAAGGAAAGATGGTAGAATGGTCCCCGGGGAGCACTTGGCCCAGGTGCCTCAGGCCTCTGAGTGTGGGCACAGCCTCCGGGACGCTATCAACCACAGGACAGGGCATTGGGAAGGGCTGAGGAGCCAGGTTCCAGGTCTCCAGGCAAGATGCGTCTTTAGTCCCTATTGGCTCCTCTGATGATCTATTTTCTCTAGAGCAGGACTGAAACAGAAGCAAGGAAGTGGATGAAGGAGACAGAAACAGAGAACATTCAAGAGGTCTAGAGCCCAGGACAGGACATGCCAGAAAAAAGAAAAAGAAAAGAAAAGAGCTAGAAGGGGAACGAGGGATGAATGAAAGAAGGATAAGCTAAGCCAGATCTCTGAAGCTCAGTGGGGATAAAAATTCAGACTAGGTTTTAAAGTTGCTTTTGCTTCTTTAGTTCAGAACCAGCAAGCAATGAGTGCAAAGGCTACCCCAGTCATAAATACACGTGATGGGGCTGAACTCTGGTTCCTCAGGGTTCAGTGGTCTCACTGGGTCGAGGAGCTCATTGCACAGGCTCTTTGCCTTTAAAGCATATGGCCAGCTACAGGACCACATTAGCCCTGTAGCCCATAATGTCTTCCTAATCCCACATAAACAAGTTCCTACTCTGCCATGGTTACCTCCATGTCACACTGTTTTTATAGGTCATCAGGCCTATCTGGTGGTCATGGCCCTCCAACAGGTCACAGCTGCCAGAAAGTAACTTGATCTCCATCTGGGTCCTCTGTCTCCTGCACCCTGTCCCGTCATCTCAGTGGGGGGTGGGGGAGCGGAGTAAGGGGGGCGGAATGTCCTGGAGATGACAGTCTCTGAAACTAAGCCTGTGCCAGGAACAGTTTCCCGGCCTTCTCTTCATTTTCCATCACCAGCGCAAGTCTGGATGATTTATACAACCCCTTACAGGAAGGGGAGAGGACAATCAACAGTTCTAGGGCTGGGTGACTGGTATTTTATATGCATTACCTCATTTAATTTTCACAGACCCTGTAAGAGAAGCATTATTACATTATCACCCCATATGACAGACAAGGAAACTGAGGTGCTGGGAGATCAAGCAGCTTCCTCAAAATCACAGAGCAAGTAAATGCCTTTAAAACCCAAGATCATCTGACGCCAAATCCCAGGCTCTTCCCACAGCACCCTAATGCCCTACAAAATTACCCAGAGCTACCCAAGTTTATAACCTGTAGGTGTCCCCGAACTACACTGGCATTCACATATGCGGCTTAATATTAGATTGTGAGTGTATCTGGTTTATTTCAGATTTTCTTTTTCCATCCTTCCAATTATTCCACTCTGTTTTTTCTTTCTGTCATGCCCCACATACAATCCAGCAGGAAATCCTGTTGGGGCCAGTCTCAATGATTTATCTAGAAGGTCACTCTCTACTGCTACCACCTTGGTCCAAGCAACCAGCCTCACTCTTCTGAATTCCTGCCATAGGACCCCTGGCCCCAGTGCAGCTACAGATGGATTTGAAACCTAAGTCAGACATGCCACACTGCACTCCCAACACTGCCATGCGTCCCCTGTTCATGCAGTGTCAAGCAAAGTCTCTGATCTGGTCTACAAGGCCTTAGGTGGTCCGGCTCTGTTTTTCTCTGTTGTCTCTTTCTCCCTTGCTCTCTCTACTCCAGCCACATGGGCCTCCTCGGTGCTTCTCAGCACCTTCCCATCTTTGAGCCTTTGCCCTGAGTGCCCCTTCCCCTGCATATCCAGTTGGCCAACTCCTTCACCTCCTCCAGTCTTTGCTCACACGTCACCCTTTCCCTGAGGCCTCCCCTGCCTACCTTTCTTAATACATTTCCATTTCCACTTACCCTGCTCCAGTTCTTCTTTCTCACTTATAATCTTGCATCTTACTTATTTACTGTGTTTGTGATGTACATCTGCCTCCCTCCACTAGAATGAATGCTCCATAAAGAACAAAAATCTTTGTCTGTTTTGGTCACTGATAAATCCCAAGTGCCCTGAACAGAGCCTGACACTTGGTAGGTGTTCACTAACCATTGGTTGAAGGGATAAAACGGATACAAAGCTGACAGGATCCCAAAGTCTTTACGTTCACCTCTCCCTGGGTCTGACTGGGCACAGCTGCAAATCCATTATCCCTAATGTTCACTTCTAGGGCAAGATGCTGGCACATCGTCGACTCCTCTGCTTCTCTGCTTAACTTCTTCTCTCTGGGAGGAAACTTCCTTCTATGTATGTGTCTCAGTGAGCTATCTCAGCCCTCCAGTTCTGTTAGAAATGCAAAGTATTTTGCTCTCACACAGGGGCAGCTCTTAGTTCTCTCCATTCACAATGAATGAAGACTTGAGGCATCTGAAACTCCAATCAAGTGAAGACAAAACAATGCAAATCCCAGTATGCATTAATGAACAAAATCCCCCCTGCGATTCTTTTTATTGTAGTCAGAAATGGCTAATGGTGAACATCATTAGAATAACACAGGCTTAAAAACTGAACGTGGGTTAATGTTCATAACAAGAGGAATAATTAGGTTCTCCACAGACATTTACACTTAATTTCTAAAGCTTATTATTTATTATATTTTGTCTTGTTTAGGGCTGGCCCTTGGTAAACTGTTTGCATTTAACAAGTTGTTTGATTCTCACAAGTCTTGTATTTCATACTCGAGAAGTCAAAGCAACACCTTTGATCATAGTGGAATGCTTTAATTAAATAATCATAAAATTCCCCTCAAGGAAACAATTACACCCAAAAGCGCGGTTAACATAATTTCTTGTTGTTCCTCTCAATTCTTGACATTGGCCTAGTCTGGTCAGTATCCTACTGTAACATATTTATGTGAAGTTCAACCTTGTCTTTTTCACTCTAGTATGCTAGGGCAGTGATTGCCAAGGTCATCATCAAAACCTTGGGAGTTTCCCATGAATAAGGAGTCTCTGGAGGCTCTGATCCAATATGCAAGTGATGGGGCCCTGGAATCTGCTCCCTGGAAATCTTCCTGGGTGTTGCTGGTGGAAATCCAATGTGGGAACTTGTCCATTAGTGACTTACTCCAGAAGAGACTGAGCAAGGCACTTTGCACATGACAGTATTCACTCCAAAACATGCACTGACTCAGGTAGAAAGAAGCGAGCATTACTGAGAGTTATGGAGTATTCAACATGGAAGCTGCAGTGTTACAGGAATCAGAGGACCGGAGAGACCAATATCGGTGAATAAAGGAGGATGTTTATTAAGGTGTGCACCGACTCAGTGGATTCACATCCAAAAAGCTGAGCATAGAGTGCTGGTACTCCAGGAGAGCAAGAACTTTGCTAGTCCTATTCATAATTTTATCTCCAGTACTTTGCATAGTACTGAGAACACAGTAGGTGTAATAAAAATCAGTTGGATAGGTGGGGCAAGGTGACTCACACCTGTAATCCTAGCACTTTGGGAGGCCAAGGTGGGTGGATCACCTGAGATCAGGAGTTCAAGACCAGCCTGGCCAACATGGTGAAGCCCTGTCTCTACTAAAAATACATAAATTAGCCGGGTGTGGTGATGCATGCCTGTAATCCCAGCTACTTAGGAGGCTGAGGCAGGAAAATCTCTTGAACCCAGGAGGTGGAGGTTGCAATGAGCCAAGATAGTACCACTGCACTCCAGCCTGGGCAACAGAACGAGATTCCAACTCAAAAAAAAAATCAGTTAGATAAATGAACTTACTCTATGCCAATCACTTTATATACAGTAATCATTTAACTTACACCTTACAAAATCAGGTAAGGTAGACCCTATCTGACAGGTGCACATGTTAATATTCCAACAAGTTAAGTCAGTTGCTCGATTACCCAGGAAGTGACTGAGAAAAGATTGGAACTTGGGTTTGTTTAGCTTCAAAGCTGTTGCCTATTGCATACTCCGGGGTGGTCAGGTGGGCAGGTTGCAGTGGGTTCAAACTGTCCCAGTTATTGCCTCTCCCAGGCCCACCTGCTGCTGTAGCTGAAGACCTCCACCCTGCAGGTTCAGTCCACTCACCTCCTCCAAGGCCCATCCTGAGCCCATGACCATCAGAAGGTAGATTCTGGAGTACATCACACTGCCCTGAGTTCAGATTCTGCTGTACACAGGATAGCCCCACCCATCCAACATGTTCACAGAGCTCGGCAATCCCCATCTTGTCTGCTTTTTTCCACTCCCTGCCAAGAGGGACCTGTCTGTAAAATACAACTTCTCCTGGGTCCTTTCTTGGAATTCTCATCTCTAGTTGGGCACCTTGACAATCTTTCTGGCCCTTATTAATTCCCTTCCCAGGCTCTCCAGCCCTGCACCTCTCTCCCCACCTTCTCCTGGTCAGATTCTACTCATGTTCAAGACCTCCTTGGGCTTCCTTTGGCACATTGTCCCAGACTCCTTATTGGTCTCCTGGCTTCAAGAATTGTTCCACCCTCCAGACTCTCCCAGTCTGATTTATTAAAGTACACTTTAAGCCTTGGCACTGCCTTGTTTAAGATCTTTGAAGGGCTCTCTTCACTTACAGAGTATTGTCCCAGATCCTTAGCAGGGCACATCCATCCTTCCATGATCTGGCTCCTGCTTCTCTGGCTTCATTTCTTGCAAGCCATGGTGTTTCCATATATCTTTGATGTCCTTGCTCTTTCCACTGCCTAGGATGTCTTCCCTACTGTTGTACAATTATAACTCTGTTTGACTCGTCTTCTAAACTTCAGCTCAAGTGTCATCTCCAGAAAGCCTTTCCTCCATTCCCACCCAGGCTTGGCTATCTCTCTTCCATGCACTCATAGCAACCTTAGCAGGTTATGTTAAAGTCATCTTGTAAGTTCCTCAAGGGAAGGATCAAGTTTAATTCATTGCTAAACCTAACATGGTGCCTGGCACATAACTGATATCCAAAAATGTGTGCAAATCTAATTACACTGAAGTCTAGTGGAAACCCCACCGCCACCAGAGAGCTCAGCCCTCCCTCCTACATGCCTGAACACCATTCTAGCTTTCTGGAGACTTCTGACCACCTGCCCACTAGATCAGTACCTCATGGTGTAAAAGAGAATCTGGAGCTAGTGCAACTTTTTGCACACGGAGACACAGACCTTAGGCTTTTGCTGTGTGGCGGCTTTGTAGGCAGAGGGTCCTGTCCACTCCCAGACTTTCCTCCATGTTAATTCCTGCCCTCAAACCAAGCCCAGCATAACCATGAACTCCATCCTTCACACAGACCAGGGCAGAGGCCACCTCTAACCCAGGTCACGCATCTAGCGAACAAACATCACTTTTAGCAAAAGACAAGGAAGGAAGGACTGGTGGCTCAGCACACTTTCTACATGAGTAACTTTAAAATGGATTACCTCCTGAGTGGAGGCCAGGAGCTTCCATTTTCTACATGAGTAACAGCACATCAATATGGTAACTGCTGGGTCAGTATGGCCCGGTTTTCTTACATCACGGGAACGAGAGCTCCAAGGCACCCCTAAAGCTCCAATCTCCTCAGGCTCCTATCGCTTCTGTGCCAGGGTCCTGATGATGAAGGATGATGGTGATGGAGAGAGTTTCCATGCTGCTGAGACACTCACTCCACTCCAACACTAACATCTTAGAGCCATAAAGGCACACTGTATTTTCAAGGCTTGCCTGATCCTATTTCTTTGTAAATTGAATTAAGCTCTTTACTGTGTATTACCAATATTAAAAAAGAATGAATTCACATCTTGCAAACACAGCAAAAAGCAATCACTCCCATGACAAGGAAGTCATTGGCCAGCATCCACAGAACTCAATTTTAACTTTCGAGCCCAGTCAGCAGGCAAACATGCCGGCGTATGGCAGGGTCAGCCCTAGGCAGCATCATGAGCAGGGTAATGTGAGCTGTCAACATCCCAGGTCTCTTGTCTTTCCTCTTTTTCCTCCCCTTCCACTTTCAATGCCTCTTCAGCCCAAGCTCTCCACCCTATTATCCTTCCAGGTCTTTCCCGTGTCTTGGAGAAAGGGGCCTGTACAGTTTCCACATAAAGGTGAGGTAGCTAAGGAGCATAACCCAGGTAAAAAATGACTTGTAAAGTGCTAGACAGGAATAATAATAATGTCTTCTCTGTGAGTTGTCTCTACACTTTGCAAAGCCTTCTTGTCACGGTGGTGTAGGAACTATTATTAATGTTTTATCCCCACTCCTTTATACCCCCAGTTCCTCTGCATTTTAGAAGAGGATCCTTGCGGTAAAGAATGAAGAAACAAAGACATAAAGAAATGAAGGTTAAAATCTCATAGCTTCAGGAGAGCAGTGATTTTGGGTACAGCCTAGAGAAGGGTCAGGTAGCTTTCTGCACTCCCCAAGTTGCCAGAAGACAGTACCTCCCTATCTGTCTTTTGGCTTTTCTTTGAATATTTTAATGATTGGGATCAATAAAAGGGGGAAAGGAGCATGGCCTACTTTGGTATGAAATTTCCATAATCTAAACGTCAATGTTAAGAGAATGATTAAATAGTATGCATCCACTAAAGGAATAAGGTAGATCTATATTTACTGACATGGAAAATTCCCCCCCAAAAAAGCAAGTAACTGAATAATGTATCTAGTACAGTAGGATCTCATTCACACACACACACACACACACACACACACACACACACACACACACACGTATAAGCCATGTCTATATGTTACATATGTGATAATACATAAAATAGGTCAGGATGGATTCACCCCAAACTATCAGCAGTGGTCATGGATGGGGAGGGGAATGAGATTATAGGACTAAGGATTAAAGGGAATTTTTATTGTTTATTCTATATACTGTTGTATTGTTTGAATTTGGGTTTATAAGGAACACGCATTGATTTTGTAATTTTTTTACAAAAACAACAAGATATTTCCACACCAAAGGAAATTTAAAAACCAGTCCCCCAATGTCAGGCATTTATGACAGCCATGTGAATGGCCCCAAAGCTGGTCTCATGGCTCCAGTGAGCTGAGCACTTACTTGGAACCTGTACACCTTCATTGTGCTCAGAAGAAGACCTGCAGATTTGGAGTCTGGATAGAAAATTCCAGATAACACCAAGAACTTGCTTGTACTATATCTAACTGGAATACCAGGCCCTAACCGTTCTTCCTAATAGAATTCATGTTGAGAATCAAGGAAAATATTTTGCACATCTTTCTGTGGCACCTGGCTAAACACATACACATACACAGTTACCTGACTAATGATCTTGCTTTAAGATTGTTTTTTCAAGGAGCTGGGAGGAGGGTAATCACAGAAATTGTACCTTCACTAGGAAAATGCTGTCAGATTTTAATCAAATATGTGCAGAAAATGCCAACTGTGGGGTGTGTGTATCTATTTCTTCCTTACATTGAATGCAAGTGAAAATTCTGATTGATGGCCCTCAGGTGTGTGCCCATCCATCCTGCTGCCTACACCACTACAGATGGAGTGGACCTCCATCTCTAGCTCTCCCTGTGATGGCTTCTCCAGGCTGAGTCTCCAGGCATCTGCTTTTCTGGGATGGATATTTGGCCTAAGCTATGGCAGGGCCAGAATCTCCTGTTTCCTGTCTCCTGCCAGGCTTAATCAGGTAGATACCCGTGATCTCTCTGCTTCCAGCTTTCCTTCTAAGAGGAGAGAACACATGGCTCTCCAGGCTACAATAGGGTCAGGCTGCTCAACCCCAATGTGACATAATTTCTAAAAACGTCTATGTTTCCTTCCTGACAACCCTATAGAAGCTACCTATTGTTTCTCCTTGGGGCTCTGGGTAGCCACTGCCTGGAAACATGAGTGTCTATTGGTAGAACCTTGCCCGGGGCAGTTAGGAACCCAACAGTAAGAATCATTGCAATGAGATATCCAAAAAAGATAGAGGGAAAGGTTTGCCCTGGCTGTAGGCAATCACAGCCTGAATTAGGGATGAATTATTTATGGAGATTTGACAAACAATGATAGAACCAACTAAAAATTGGTCTGCTTTGTATTATCATTATGCAACTGGCAATTCCAAGCAATTTCAAAGGAAAAAATACTCATCCCTGTTTAGGTAGTCCACTGTCAAGTCCCACCCCTTCCCTGTTCAGCAATGCCCAGGAGCCTCGTAGCATAGCCAGGTCAAGAACTTAATGTAAATGACGAGTTAAGGGGTGCAGCACACCAACATGGCACATGTATACATATGTAACCAACCTGCACGTTGTGCACATGTACCCTAGAACTTAAAGTATAATAATTAAAAAAAAAAAAAAGAATGTGCGGTCTGGGATGGATGCGGTGGCTCATGTCTGTAATCCCAGTGCCTTGGGAGGCCAAGAAGGGTGGATCACTTGAGGTCAGGAGTTTGAGCCCAGCCTGGCCAACATGGTGAAACCCCATCTCTATTAAACATACAAAAAGTAGCTGGGCATGGTAGAACACACCTGTAGTACCAGCTATTTGGGAGGCTGAGGCAGGAGAATCGCTTGAACCTGAGAGGTCGAGGTTACAGTGAGCCGAGATCATGCCACTGCACTCCAACCTGGGTGACAGAGCAAGACTCCATCTCAAACAAACAAACAAAAAGAATGTGAGGTCTGAAGTTAGATACCCTGGTTAGAATCCTAAGCCTATCACTTATTATCTCTTTGAGTTTGGCAAGTTACTTAACATCTCTGAGCCTCAGCGTCTTCTACCATCAAATGTTAATAAAATATCTCACAGGGTCATTGTGAAGATATAATAAGAGAAACTACGTAAAAAACTTTGGTAAACTGTTAAGTGATATAAAATGTTATATAATTTGTAGTTAAAATTAGGTTTGAACTTAATATGGCCAACATTTCGCTCTTCTGTGCTTTTACGCATGTTGTACCCTCTAACTGTTAAGCTCTCATCCTCTTTATCTATATAATCTGTATTGTCCAGATGTCCCCAGCCTGCCATTTCAAATGAGGCCACACTTCCTTTTTAAACCAAAATTGAGTTGGCCAAAGCCCCTACATCACCAGGTAGTGTATAAGATCTGTCTTTACCTGGATTTTCCCTCCCAGGGATCCCAAAGGATCACCTTCACTAACTCATAAATCGGTTCCCCTTGCCGCTTACCTACTGTCACCCTCTAGGAGCTCAGACACCCTCCAGGCTAGACTCTGCCACCATAGGTTATGGTCAGCCCCCGGGCCCTGTGGCCAAGTGAAGTGCTGCTGAGGGCCTTGTTGGAGCACAGGTGATCCACACAGATGCTGCTTCCTTCAACCTGCATGAGCATGAGCAACCTGCATGAGCAAGAGCCAGCAAAATGGCCTGGGCTCCAGGGGCACAGTTCTGAGCATTCCCTCTTCTAGGTGACATTCACTATCATTCCCCGAGGCTACCTCATGGTGCCAGGTGACTAAGCCAGAGGGGCTCAAGCATCATTTCCTTCCCCAATCTAGGCCAAGTGGCTGAGTCCAGGTTATTCATCCACATCCCCTCCCTTATGTGGAATGCACTACCCAGCTCCATCTGTGCAACATTTGAAAGTGACCACATTCCCTGAAATAGTCCCCTATTGCACACTGCCTGTTATTTTACCTGAATGAATAAAAACCTGATCCACCTCTGACATGATTTGGGTGCAGCACTTAGGCCAGGTTTAATCAGGTTGATGCCCACAATGCCAAGCCCCTGGGCAGTTCCATTGCCAACACTCCTGGGACATCCCTGGTGGCTTGATCAGGAATCTGGCAAAGCCTTAAGGCATTAGCAGGCCCCTACTTTTCCTCACACTGCGCAGCCACTCACTGAAGCAAAGGAAATTGGACTCTGGCTCAGCCAACGATGAACTATGAGAGGATGAGGAGTCAGATCGTGTCCTTTTGAACTATCTTAGGCTGTTTTGTTTCTCCAAATGGGTATTCTTTATAGCTAGACTTAAGAAAGAAAACCTTCTTTGACCACTGTTAGAGGCTGAATTGTGTCCACTCCCAAAATTCATATGTGAAGTCTCAACCCTCCGTACACCTGAAAGTGACCGTATTTGGAGATAGGGTCTTTAAAGAGGTAATTAATATTAAATGAGGTCATTGGGCTGGGCCATCATCCAATACATCTGGTGTTCCTTTAAGAAGAGGGAGTTTGGACATAGACAGGTACAGAGGAGTGACCATGAGAAGAGGCAGAGAGAAGACGGTCACCCAGACGCCAAGGAGAGAGCCCTGGAACGGATGCTTCCCTCACAGCCCCCAGAAGAAACCAACCCTGCCAACGCTTTGATCTCAGGCTCTAGTCTTCAGAACTGTGAGAAAAGAAATTCCTGTTATTTAAACCACCCAATCTGTGGTATTTTGTTACAACAGCCTTATCAAACTAACGCAACCACTTAGTGGGGGAGAAAGAAGAACTCCACGAATCAGGCAAGCTTGGGGCCTGAGGCCCTCTTCTGGTCCACTGCTTCCCCATCTGGGTGGCCACAGTGCTCGCCAAGGTTATCCCAGGCTGCAGCTCTGCATTTGATTCCCCCAAACACTCATAGTCTTAGCTCCTCATTTTTAACAATAGGTCTTCCTTGCAGCCACAGGAATTTGAAGCAAGACCGAAGGGCAGCAGATTGGAGGGTGGGGTCGTGGTTTGTTAGCAAGGCAGTGAAAGTGGTCACGATCTCTCCCTTCAATGACTGTTAAACCTTCATCCGAGTCTGACTCCCATGAACGAACTACTCAGGCAGATGCAAACAACCAACCAGCCTTAGAGACAAACGGACCAGCAAGGAGAGGAGAGTTGTGTGGAGACTGGAGAATGTGTGCTGCCAGCCTGTTTCTAAAAATGGAATAGAAGAATGGTGAGTATCCTTGAGGCAGAGAGAAAGAAAGAAGCTCTCCCATGAATGCTGCTGTAAGGGAAGAGGCATCTGCAACTTGCCTTTCTAACCTACCCAGACTTGTGTTTTACAACTGGCCTGATACTTGTACAGGTAACTGGCCAAAAGAAAAAGGGATCATTTGGGTCTGGTGCTTCTTCCATGGTTTTTTTTTTTTTTTCTTAAAAGAAACATTATAAAGCTGAACATCTGAAATGATTTTGGATTCACACCCACTGTCTACGGAACAGCTTGAAGCTGACTAGTTTAGCTCATTGAAACACTCGGATCCGCTCAGACACTGCCCACACACAAGAGCTTGGCACTAGCCAGGCTCCAAGAGATCTGGTTCTTGCAAACAGCTCCTTTTGCTTTCTCTCCTTCTGTCAGATTGGGCTGCTCCTTGCCGTCTTTTTCTGGGTCTTGAGGGCAGCTCTTTCCATCCCTGTCCAAGCCCCTCACTTCCAGCTTCCAGGATATGCCAAAATTGACCACTCTACCTCCCTAGGCTAGTCCATAGTGCCACACTCCTATTCTCTCTCCTCCCCTTGATTAAACTTGTATTTCCACACATCTGAACAGGCTGCTGCACAAGCTTCCTTCTCACTCACTTGCTTCCCACCAGCTCTTGTTCTGCTTCCTCTTCTCTCTCCCATAACCAATTCACTCAGACAGAATGGATCTTATGTAACACGCCTCCCTGTCACTCCCCCAAAAGGTGGCTTCCAAGCCCTGGTTGAGGCAGAGACATCTGCATTTCCACTTGCAGAAACAAACACCATGTGGGGTTCCCTGGCACCTCTCCAGGGCTGTGAGATCAGGCACACGCTGAAAGAAGTGCTATCCTGCTTACAACCCACAGTCCCTCCCTGGGCTACCTGGTCACAGATTACACAAGCAATTGTCACATAATCGTCCTGTAATGTCTTCCCAGAGATTTCAACTAGCTCCAAATTGTTTTGGCTAATAAAAACTAAGGAGATTTGCAGGAAACTCCAGATGCATTCAAACACTTGGGGGGATTGAGCAGCCTGAAGGCAGATGAAACTTAACTCAAATAAACATAAGGTAATGTGCATTGGCAAAAGTAATCTAAGATGTGAGTGTACATCTGTGCACTCCAAATTTGCAGCCGCCTCTGAGGAAGGAAATCTGGGAATAGCTCACAATGGATGAAGTGGGCAGAGCAGCCAAGGCTGTCCCAGAGTAACTACTCCTTGACAAGGAAAATCGGATCTCATTTTGTACAGACCCCATCAGTGGTCCAAACTGGACTGTGTGGCTTGGTTCCGCTGCAGATTCCACAGTGTCACTCTTAGCTTTCAGTTGTGGGAAGACAAGAAGAAGTGGTTTCCAGGTGCTAGCCTCTGAGGCCAGGAGGCTATGCGGTGTTCCTGAAGGGGTAAGTTGAAGTACATGTCTGTGTTTGTCCATTTTTACCATTGATCGCCAAATCCTGGAAGGTGCTGAGTTATCTGCACCTGCTGATTAACCCCCAGGGCCGTGTTTAGATGAAGGGCCAGCTTCCAAATTACAGTACCCCCTGACTTCAGACAACTCTCTAATTTGCTACATAAAAATTACTGAAAAGCCGTGTTTTGGTGTGCTATAAAGGAGTCTAGTTCTTGGACTGGGGGAATATATACACACATACATATAAACACATGTAATAAATATATACATATATGTGTGCCTGCACACAAACACACACATACATCTGCTAATTGTGATTTCTATGGGTATGACTCTGTGTGGTCCAAGAAACCCAGTAGACAGGTAAGTGACTTTACCGGCACTTTAGAAGTACCGCTGTTTGCAGGGCAGGAGGAGGTCGGCACAGGCCTGCCAATCATGCCTTGTTCAGCCAAACCTCTCTCCTCCAAACCTCTGAGAGATAGGGGCAGATGACCACCAGCCCCATATCTTCAGCCTCCTCAGAAAGGTGCTGATACCTGCAAATAGGAGGGGGAGCAATGGCCTATCACTTCCCTCTTGCTGCAGCACCAGGAGCTGACTAGTCTCAAGTCAGCTTGGCTTACCTCCCTTCTCCCACAGTAACCATGCACAGAAAAGGTGCGATAGCACTGAGGGAGGCTGTGGATTGGGAGGAGAGGTGGGGTCTGGAATATTCTCCCTTCTAGAAAGTAGCAGAAGAGTTCCAGTGCCTGGCAGTCCAAAGGCCCCTCGTGGCATAGAGGAGAAAGGGAGACATGGCCACAGCCCCAGCACCAGGAACTGGGCAGGTCCATTTGGCCCACTCATTGCACATGGCTCTATGTCATCATTATCCAGCTGATCATACAAAAGTCCCACCTGGCACGTGGGAGCAGTTCACAGGGTCAATGTATAATGTGCAGAGCTTCCAGGTGTGTGAGAGCCAGTCACTGAGAGCTTTGGGCTTCTTCCTCGGTCCCCAAGAACTGAAGCCATTGCTCCTCTTCCTCAGTCAGCACCAGTGCTTCCTGGAGGCTATATCCTCAGGCCTGCTGGTAAGCAAAAGCCTCCTCAATTTTTCTGGTACCATGATGCCACTGAAACAAGCATACCACCCCATTTGAGGACTTTAGGAGTCTTTTATTTTTAATAATATAGGGAATGGATTCATTTTGTTTATGCATCAAATATTTTTCTTCTGCTCCATACAAAACACTACACTAAGAAGTGTAGAAGACAGTATAGATTTAGCAGCCAACTGGAAAAGAGAAACTGTACACAGTTTTCAATGTCCATAAGAGCAACAAAGCAAATAAAATCCTCTGAAGAGCAATTTGTCTTGGGACTAACAAAACAAAAATTTACCTGTGAAATTCTAATAAAGAGGACACCAAGCAATGTCATAAATGAGGAATTGATCAGTTCTCAGATTTTGCTGTGATCACTGGAGAATCTGGTTCTAAAGTTCTGAAATAGGGCTTGAGATTTTGCATGTTTCTTTCTTTTTTTTTTTTTTTTTGAGACTGAGTTTCGCTCTTGTTGCTGAGACTGGAGTGCAGTGGTACAGTCTCGGCTCACCGCAACCTCCACCTCCTGGGTTCAGGTGATTCTCCTGCCTCAGCTTCCAACATAGCTGGAACTACAGGTGCCCGCCACCATGCCCAGCTAATTTTTTTGTATTTTTATTAGAGACGAGGTTTCATCATGTTGGCCAGGCTAATCTCAAACTCCTGACCTCAGGTGATTCATTGTCTTGGCCTCCCAAAGTGCTGGGATTACAGGGATGAGCCACTGTGCCCAGCGATTTTGCATGTTTCACAAGCTCCTCGGTGTTGGTGATGCTGCAATGCTACTGGTTGTGAGACACACTTGAGTAGCAAGGCTGTAGACCACGTGATATTTTGCTAGGCTGTCTTATACAAACTCTTAGTACTGGTCAGTGGTGTAATTATACTGGGCAGGCTGGCCAAGGTAGCTCACACCTATAATGCCAGCACTTTCAGAGGCTGAGTCAGGAGGATTGCTTGAGGCCAGAAGTTCGAGACCAGCCTGGACAACATATTGAGACTCCATCTCCACAAAATAAAAATAAAAATTAGCTGGGCGTGGTGGTGCCTGCCTGTAGTCCTAGATACTTGGGAGGCTGAGATGAGAGGATCAATTGAGCCCAGGAGTTCAAGGCTGCAGTGACCTATGATCAAGCCACTGCACTCCAGCCTGGGTGACAGAGCAAGACTCTATCTCTGAATAATAATAATACGGGGCATTAGCACTCAACTCCAGCAATGGATTGGAGGGTACTATGACACCCAGGTAATCAGCTCCCTACCAACCTGGTTGCACCCAGAAGAAGGTTCAGAATACTTAGAAGAATGGTAGAGTGAATAAGTTTTAAAACTCTTCCTAAATATCATTTTTCCCAGTCTAACTTCTTTATTCTTAGCTGGCTATGAACCCAAGATGGTCCTCCCCAACAAATAACTGGAGAGCTGCCAGGGCACCCTGGGAACATAGGCCAGGGGCAGACATCAATCTCCTAGGAAGCCGAGGGACCTGGAAGGGATTGGCCTCAATTCACAATGAGAAGGATGTGGGTAGGATGAGGAGGGAAGAAAGGACTTTCCAGGTCCTTTATATAAGCCACTAACGCAGGAAGAAAACCATAGAGTGCTTAGAAGACACTGTTTGCATGGAACATGCCCAGGCCCCCTGACCCCACTGACATGTGTGGCTTGCTCCCTCACTCCCTCACCCTTTGAGTTCTCTGCTCAGACGTCCCCTCCTCGGACCACCCCATCTAAAACAGCCTCCTCCTGCCCCCGCCGGGACTCACTAGCCCCTTATCCTGCTTCACCACAATCATCACTACCAGAGCTCCAAACAGGTAGTTGAAGAAAATAAAATTATAAGTGGAGGACACAGCAAAGGCAAAACCCTGGGGCAGGAACACACTTCTGGAGCACAATCCATGAGGGCGAGAGTGTACAAAAATGCTGTCAGAGAGGACACTCAGGACCACGAGGTAAGGCTTTGGATTCTGCATCAATCAGCTGTTGCTGCATGGCAACGACAGATGTTCAGTGGCACACAGCAACAAGCGTCTCACTGCACATCATCGGCTCAGCCCGGACAGGCCTCCTCCACGTGTTTCATTCTAGCACCCAAGCTGCAAAAGGCAGGGGCAACTGGTCTTGTTCTTGTCCTGGCGGTGGCAGACATGAGGAGCGTAAATCCAGCCGCACAGGCTCATGACAAGCACCTGCTGGCGTCAGGGCCACTGCCGTCCCAAGGACAAAGCACATGATGTGACTAAGTCAAATCAAGGCACCGGAAATACACCAGGGCCACGGTGAGGCTGCGGCAGAGTACGAGTTATCGAGTATCATGAAAATGGGGACAGGAATTCATTCTATCGCAGGGTAACGTGACGGGGGAGACATTGTGTGTGGGAGGAAGGCATTGGGCAGAGCAGTGGCATGACTGGATGTGCATTTTTTGGCATCCTCTCTGGCTGTTGCATGAACAATAAACCAATTCCAGGGGGCCACAGTGGAGGCAGAGAGACCCTGCTGAAATATATCCAATGATGAGCACCGAACATAGGCTCACTGAGGTCTTGCTGTGTGCCAAGAGGATGTTGACCTTGCCTTAGACACCCTGCATGAAACTAGGGGGGCACCAGGAACCACAGCCTTGAGGAAAGGGATGACATGTTCGGTTTTTATTCCCATGGTACTCCCAGCCCTAGCACAGACCAACTAGATGGGAGACCGAATAAGAAAGCAGGAGGCCCCTGCTCCAGTGCCCAGGTGGCTGATAAAGGCCGCTGTGGACATCATGGGAGTGGAAATAGCCACATGGTCTGGATGGGAACAGAAAGACCCCTGGCAGTACTCATGGGTGTGCAGTGCTCAAAACGAAGGCTGAAAGCAAGGAGGATGGCGTTTGCCTCCTTTTCACTGTAAAAATAAGACAGCAGGATGGTTAGTCAAAAGAAGCCGGCTGGCTTCACACCCTCCAGAAAGATATGCAAGGGCTTCCCATCTCATCCCATCCCACTTCAACCCTGCGTATGTCACGGCTCAGATCTCCCGACAGAGATGGCAAAGTGAAATGCTCTGAGAAAGCAGCCTTTTGGAAAGCAGACCGTTTTTATAAAAGGAACACATTGTAACCAGGAATTTTTAACTGTGGAGAAATAAACAAGTTCTCTGTGAGAGGGTGGCGACAAGCAGAAGCTGTAGCAAATGTCAAGGCAGAGAGATTCCTGAACTGGGCAGTGTTGAGCAGAGAGGCTTGCTACCTTAGGCTCCCCTGGATCCCAGATAGCAGAATCAAGCCGATCAGCAGCCAGGTGGACAGGCAACAGCGTTGATGAGACAGCCTCTTTGTAGCACCACAGAGACTTACAAAAGGACAACATTTTAAGGTCCAAAAGGAAAGCCATGTTATTCAAAATTTCAAATTAACAGAAATATCAAAAAAATAAGCGCACACAACCAAAATGGAAACAGAAGCCATTCAATGTGTCAGATCAAGTCACAGAACTTCTTTCAACTTCAGCTTTTTTCATCTTTAGAATGGGGTGTTTGGACCAAACTACGTTTTAACATTTCTTTTACTTCTGAAATTCTATGATCTATTAAAGGGCACCTTGTAAGAAACTCCAAAGAATGTCAAAAACAAAAACAAAAAACTGAGGGCATTCATGGAATGCACAAAGGAATGAAAGAAAAGATAGAAGTGACAATGCATTAATGCTTTGCCTTGCCCTTTACCAAGGAAGATGCATGCCCTTGAAATGGACAGGTTGGAGCGTTCAATAAAATCGTAGTAGATGCACAGAATGTTCTAGTCTTCTCTGACAAAACAGATATCAATAAATCGCCCAGATAGGATGTGATACACCTAGGAATTTCAAATGAATTCATGGGCAGAACTGTGGAACTGTCGACTATGATGTGAGACCAGTTGTTGCAACAGCTGCGGTGCTGCAGGACAGTCGGGTTGCCAATGTTAAGCCTCAGCCCGCTTTTCCAGAGGGGACCCTGGGAAACCAACTGTTAGTTTCTCCCTTCCATACCAGCCAGGCTGCTGGAATAAAGTACAAATTTATCTTTAAATAAAGTACAAAATTGCAGAAAGTTTGAATCAACGCACCCATGGAGGCAAACGCAGGATGGGTTCTACATGGAGGAATCAGGTCTGATTTTCAAAGTTCCTTGGGGGTACACAGGGTAAGGGGAGTGAGTCATTTTGCAGGCTTTGAAAATGTCTTTGACAAGTGTCTACACTAAAACCTGATTATGGGTGAGTAAAGAATGAATGGATCACCATAGGAGTCACAGACTATTCGAAGTGGACAAATAATTAAATTTCAGCAAGGAAAACTGGGTAATAAAAAAGACTCATTTCCTTGTAAAAGGTAAGATCTCTCAGAGGTCAAGAGGTGCCAATCTTTGGTGAATAATTTTATTAAGAGATTTGAAGAACTAGGTGTGCAGTGAAACTCTCAGAGTGGTAGATGACCCCGAGATATTCTAAGTGAAATGGTAAGTCAATAGGAGAGAGCCTTTTCAAGGCTCAACAGAGAGTGGTACAGAAATTTCAACTTCAGGGCAAGTTCAAGTTAAAACACTTTAAGAATAAGCAGTTGTAGAACAATAGCCTAGAAATGACCTATAATGCCAGGAGAAGACCCTGGGAATTATTTGCTTTCCTGAGAACATTAAGCCTAACACAGGACAGTAGCAGCCAAAATAATAAAATGCCAGGCACTCCATAAATATTTGTTAAATGAATGAAATGCTGAGCCATCAGAATGACACATAATAGAAAATATGTCCCAAACTTGAACAAAACTATTTGTAACAGGATGTTAAAATGGAACTCTTCTTGCCTCCCCTTTGGCTGACGCACGAAAACAATAGATGTTACCTTCCAGAATGAGACCATTATTTTTTATGGGACCTGGAAAAAGGAGATGGCTGACAATCTCAAAAAGACACATACTGAATGATTCCATAAGATAACAATTATAGAGATGGAGAACAGAGCAGTGATTGCCAGGTTAGGGATGAGAGGAGAAGGGAGTATGCTATAAAGCGGTAGCGTGAGGTCCTTGTGGTGATGGTACAGTTATGTATCTTGAATGTGGTGGTGTTTACATGAAACTACACGTGTGAAATAATTGCACAGATTTGCAAACCACACACAATTGACTGCATGCATAACTTGTGGAATCTGAATAAGCTCTGTGGATTGTAACAATGTCAGTTTCCTGGTTCTGATATTGCTCTACAGTTATGCACGATGTTAACATTGGAGATGAAAATTGCATGGGATGTCCCTGGATGTTTCTTTGCAATGCAGCTTCCTATAAGCCCATAATTATGTTAAAATACAACATTTTTTAAAAAGAGGTGGGGGGTGAAAAACCAGTTTCAACCCTGAGCTGACCACCCACCTCTAGCCCATAGAAGAGATTACAGAAGTCAAGAAAGGAGAAAGTGGAGGTTGAGATAACATTTTTAGAGAATGCTCTATGTATATTATGATTCTGATCCTGTCCTTGGAGTGAGGACTAGAGTGCTGGTCCCTCGTGTTAAAATTAGTGAAGAGCCTTCAATAGGAACACTCTGAAAGCATGGTCTGTGTCCCCTGCAGTTGAGGGACACATTAAACTGTGCCTAACCCCTAGCTGAGAAAATTCAAGAGCAAGAGTTGGTCTAGCCATCTGCTGACATACAATCCAAGGAGAAGGGGCTGTGTTGGGGGCCTGCTCTCACAGTGTAAAAAAATACACTGTTGCTTTCCGTGAGCCAGATGTGGACCATAGTCTTATCCAAAAGGGCTGCCTGAGAGATGAAGAGAGAGCAGCAGAGATAAGACAGAGATAATGTCAAACGCCAGGAAGCAGGGATAGAGTGTGCAATGAGCTGGAGAAGAGTGTCTTGCCCATGTCAATGGACTGCAGGTAAGAGAAAGGTCTCTGGTGATGGGAATGTCCTAAAACCCCACAGGATTCAGATGAGAACAAGTCAGCTTTAAACACTTCCCAAGCCCAGAGAGGGCAACACCAAGCTCACAATAGTACCAGGCAAGATAAAACTTTTCTGGCCAATGTTATCTTTTCTCCCTTCCCATGATCCGCTGAATAGGGGCCAGAAATCACAGTTAATGAGATGGAGGAGGGAGATGGGAAGCACGAGGTGAAGAAAAGTGAAAGTGAGTGTGTATTCCTGCTCCCAGCTGACAGACTCCACTCGCAACAAGTCATGATCAGGAAAGGAAGGGAAAACAACATTGAACCAAGTCCAAAGTATTATCTGTTACATGAGACTGGATTTTTAAATTATTGATTGGAGAATGCTGTGACTAGAAAAAACCTGCCTGAGTTTTTATCCAGACACAAGAGAAGAACTAGACCCACATAGCAGATTTAAAGGGACAGTGGGAGGCAAAACGTTAGTTCATGGTTATATGCCATAGTCTTGCCTATTCAATGTGATTGTTGCATAGAGTGCGTACCGAGGACTGTGTGCATTCCTATTTCATCAAGAAAGATGTCACAGAACTGGAGGGGGCAATGAAAAAACCCATAGCATGAGGGGAGGGAGGGCATACGTGAAGAGATTTAAAAAGATGATGACTTCAAAATAAAGGCAAAGGTTGAAATGGAAAGTTTATTGAAATCAATACAATCATAAATGATATGAATAATGTCAATAAAAATCTTTGCCAGACCCCAGAATACAGTAACAGAAGGGCATCACTCAAAGTAAGAGAAAGACCTAGCAAGGACAAATATTCTTAGGGAAAACATCGCTTCTCAAGAAATGATATAGGTTAAACACACAAATGGATACCTTTAAATTTAAATTCAGTTGAACTTGAAAAATAAATACATTTACAGTACTTTTAGAGAGAAGGAAGAATCCAAAATTATATAAACAAGATGAAAAGTACTGAAATGCAACTAGAAGTATCCATACTATACTGATATTTAATGTACTTTAATAATAAGCATTAATTTTAAAAAAATCCTGTGCAACTCTTTTATGGAACAAGAGATATCTATGAGTTATAACCACACCAACAAGGCTCATAATAAAAACCTGAAGTATCAATAACTACCATATTGATAAGAACATTTATTTCATGAATACATAAAACCACCAATGGAATGTCACGAACATTGTTCCTTTCATTGATGTGACCCAGATTATATTTCTGTAGCCATCTGAACAGGCTACAGAAGAGTTTTAAAGGTTTGGATCAGTGGTTCTCCACTAGAGTGCACATTGCATCAATCTGCCCCAAGGTCCTAGTGGGTACATCCTCTTTTCCTAGAACGCTTGTTCCCAACCTCGTGCATCAATCATGTTTCTGCTCAAATGTCCCCTGCTCAGAGGGACCCTCCCCTTTTTCAACCTATTTCCAATTGCTACCATTACCCATCACCACCTGAAATTCTATTATTTATTTTGTGCTTATTTATTGTCTGTCTTCTTGCTGGAACATAAGTGCCAGGAGGGCAGCAGCCTCGCCTTTTCATCACTGTATCCCCAGGGCAGTGACTGGCACCTAGCAGGCTGTGGCAAAGGCTGCCAGTTTCCCACCTAACGTCCATGCTCCCTTTCTTCCTTAGTAATGAAGTCCCTATATTGTCAGGTTCAGCAGTTGTGCCCAGCTATACAATTACATCTACAGCCTCTCTTGTCAATAGAAGTGGTCAAAACAGAAGACATGGAGTGGAGCTTCTTGGAAAACACATTGAAGGAGGCTTACTCTTTAAAGAAAGTACACCCTTTTCCCCTTGCTCCTTTCTCCTTCCTACTGTCTAAAACATGAATGTAATGGCTGGAGCTGCAGCAGCCACAGTTGTAACCACGAGGTAAGCTTACTTAACAGGAACCATTCTAAGAGGGGTACGAGTCTTCGATGAACATACCAGGCCTAGGCTGCATACTTCTTGACTTCTTTCCCATGGTAAAATAAACCTCTACCTGTTTAAATCACATGATTAGTGTTAATTGTTATATGTAGCCAAACCTAATTCTGATGTAAGAATGCTTAGTAAATATTTGTAGGATAAATGAATGTGTTTTTTTCTTTTCTTTCTTTTTTTTTTTTTTTTTTTTTTGATGGAGTTTTGTTCTTGTCTCTCAGGCTGGAATGCAGTGGCACAATCTCAGCCTACTGCAACCTCCACCTCCCGGGTTCAAGCAATTCTCCTGCCTCAGCCTCTGGAGTAGCTGGGATTACAGGTGCCTGCCACCATGCCCAGGTAATTTTTTGTATTTCTTATAGAGACAGGGTTTCACCATGTTGGCCAGTCTGGTCTCAAACTCCTGACCTCAGGTGATCCACCTGCCTCAGCCTCCCAAAGTGCTGGGATTACAGGCATGAGCCACAGCACCTGGCAGTGTTTTTTCTTTTAAACTCTTAAAAACTTTATTTAAAAATATACATTGCTACATTCCCCACTCCAAATCTCTGATTAAGCAGTTCTGGAAGTGGGAACTGGGTGACTGTGGTTACCAAATTAGTTTGCAGACTACTAGCTGGATGACCCTTCCATTAGGCTAGATCTACACAGAGGAGAATCAGAAAGAGTTCTGGGATCCTGGTGCAGTCACTTACCTGCTAGCTGTGTGACCTGAGGCCATCGCCTCTCACTAAACCTGTCTTACCATCAGTAAATCAGGTCAATGTTGTAAGTAGATGCTTCATAAATATTTATTGTTGTTGTTATACGAGCTCTAAGGCAAACGAGGATGTTATAAGAAAATGCCATGGCTTTCCCCAGATGGTTGTCTTTGAGACAATGCTGGGAAAACCACATGGGGAATCTAATCTTTCATGACAATTCCCCTGCTCTAACGCTTGAAGGAAAAGAAGGTGAGTCATATATACAGAACTGTTTTACATGCAAGCTACAGAGACCCATTGGGACTAGCTAAGTTAAGTTGGGAAATTTTGCTGAGCCTTAGGAGCAAATGAACTAGGGATTGAACATCCTCAGCCTCTCTCCATCTCTGTTTCATATCCATTGGTCCTCTCTTTATTTCTGCTTCATTCTTCTCTTCCTCTCTGTAAACTTTCATCCTCTGCTTTTCTGGTTCATATAAAAATATAGCTACGGATATACCATCACACCATCCACGAGGAGACTCAGTCATCTGCATTTCAGGTTTCCAGGGAAGAGACCCTGCTTGGCTCAGCTCAGTGATATGACCCCCCCACCACCATGCCTCATATCCTATTGTATGGGTGCAGGATGCACTGAGGGAAGTGGCTGGTCCTAATAACAACATAGATGGAGACAGGAGCAAGGCTGTGAGCTGGAGGGTGAACGTGACAGAAATACAGGAAGTTCATTATGAGAACTGAAGTCAAGTTTAGTTTGGGTAAGCAGAGAACCTGAGCCAGAATCAGTGAAGAAGTAAGGATAGGGAGATGCCAACTCTTCAAAATGCTGGCCCACCTCAACTGGTTCCATCAAACTAGGGGCTCATAACTGGGGGTAATTGAGAGATTGACCTGAATTAAGGCATCCTGGATACTGCACAGACAATTGAAGGAGAGGTGATTGGTGAATAGAGGTCTTGCAGTGCTCAAATGTTTGGTTTGATAAATATTCAACCATAGTTTCCCTCAAACACCAAAGGCCTGTAATGGACTGAACATAAGAAAAAAAGCATGTTTCAGATCAGCCACTTTTAGCCTATCTTATCTTTGGAAATAAAAAGACTATTTATAGATTGCTCATCCCCTTCTGCAAGGGCTGCTTTGAAGACGATGTGCAGGCAGTCTCTGTGCCCCTCCTCTAACGCAGCTCCCACTGGGCAGGTGTCCTTCCCCACTGAGTTCCAGAACCCCGGCCCCTCCCCCTGGCCCCATCAGGTCTAAGATTAGTAAGAGCACACCTGTCACTAGTCTCTGAGTCCTCAGTGTTTTTTGCTGGTTCCTCTAACTCTGCCCACACCTCCATAAGTCTCTTCCTATGAGAACGAAAAAGATGATGTGTATATTGTTCCTAGGCTATCAATGGACAAATGGCTTTCTTGCTTTCCATTTCACTGATGGTTTACTTTATGTGTCCATCAGTGATATCTGGCTTGCACCACAATTCTGCCTCTCAAGGAAGGTTCCTGGGCAACAGTGCTCTGATGCCTGTACCAGGGTCTGGAGCTTTTTCAGTGGCCAAGAGCATCATCACCCATGAGTTCTCTGGGCCACATGGAAATAGCTGTTCCAGAAAAGACATTCTGTAAAGGTGGCTTAACCTCTTTCTAGATAGACCCCTCCAGGACTTTTTATTTTAACATTGATAGAAGCTTATAAGATCTAAATAGCCTAATTAAAATCAGGAGTAAGTCTCCGTGTGACATCAGCTCCGAGGGAGTAGAATAGGAAACACTTTTGAAGTTAATGCCATTGACTCTGAGAGATGTTGGAGGCCTGAAATGCAGGTAAAAGGAAGAGGAAGTCTTGTCTGGCCTTGCTTTTGTTGAAATATCTATTGATTCTCTTGCAGCTCATGAATATGCTTGGTTTTGAGGTTGCAGGCACCGGGACTTGCACTCTGGCTCTAACTCTTAGCACTTGCAAGTCCTGGGGAAAATTTCATAATTTCTCTGGGTTTCTGCTTCCTCTTCTGTGAAATAGGATTAGTGTGAGGATTAAATGAGATATCACGTGAAGACTTGATACTGGGCCCATCACAAAGTAGCATATCAAATAAATCACATCTATAGTTGAGAATACAGTTGAAATAGCAAAAATACATCAGACTTTCAGAAGATCTTAAAGATCTTCTGCATCTCTGTGTTCCTTAAAATTTTCTCTTGCATATTAATAATGCCCATGAGTCCTTGCCTCAGAGGGATGTTGCATTCACATCTACAGCTGAGTTTGTCTGATCATGGTGCTCATAGCTCTGACACCTGTTAGGCTTGTAAGACTGCAGAATCTGGGGCCCCACCCCAGGTCTCAAGAATGTGGGGTCCAAGACTCTGCAATTTAACAAACACTGTAGGTGAGTATAACTTATGAAAGCTTGAGGGCTTCTGCGCTATATGCAATGGGTTTTGTAATTAGTGATTTTTTTCTAAAGGCAGAATCAAAGAAGTGGCGGACAAGGACATGGTTCTTTTAGCTGGTGAGGATTATCTTATGATGGCTGGAGGAGGTCCCCCAGGCCCTAGTCCCTGGCTGCTGGTTGGAGTGCTAACCATCCTCACATTCCCAAGAAAAGATGCTCTCCTCCCTAGAAAATGTGTCCAAACAGCCAGGAGCCCACCCCAGATCAGACTGTACTGTCAAAATTTCATAATATTTTGGAATTTTTTTGAATTCAAAACTACTTTCTCCTTAGCAAATTTCAAGGTTTATGCTACATCAGCAAATTCTTATCAATAAGAGAAACAAGGCTGAGGACTCAGTAAAAGTGAGTCCCACTCCAAATGATCAGTCTAAAACTTTTAGGTGCATAATAGGTTAAAAAGTACTCCTGACTGTTCCTTATCGAAAGGCAAAGTGTCAGGAGATCTCCTGACTTACATTTGGATACCAGTGAGGAAGCACAATAGTTTTGGTATTTTGTGGAGTTCCTTTTCCTTCTTTCCTTCCTTATTTTTTTCTTTATTTCCATTCATCAAAAAATGCTGTGCACCGTGGTCTAAATATTAGGAAGCAAATGCTGTCTGAGGCCATTTCAAACTAGCACGCCCGTGCACCCCCAACTTCTGTGCATCTCCTCAGCCTTGATACCTGTTTGCTGATCTCTTGCTTCTAACTAATGCGGAACAAGCAGTTTTCTCTTCCAGATCTCTGTTGAACTGTCCTTGTCAAACAGATTGGATCACACTCAATACAAGAGGGTCTTTGTGATCAGAGCCACCAGGAATTAAGGACCCTATTTTTTTTGAAAGGATTAAATCTACAATTAACATAAATAAAAATAAAAATACTTTTTTTACTGATAGTCCTGTTGCTATTTGCCAAAGTAGCTCTGTAAATAATTAACCTTTATGTTATTTCCTAATGACTGTCTAGGAATAACACTGTGAGGGAAGATGAGGATTATCTTGGGGCTTCTAGAATGCAGAACAGCATGAAAAGTACCCCAAGTTGGTCCTTGAGCAATATTACTCTACTGGTTCATAAAGTCTTCATTTTGGGTGACTCCAGAACAATTGCTCCTTAATCAGCCCTCCTTTATTGCCTCTAAAAAAGAAAAACTGAGTGTGGTTACATCATAGGGGAGCCATGCCTACATCTAGTAATGAGCTTAGTAACACAGCTGATTATGCCAAAGTTTTCCATCTCACAAGAGCTTGTGAGAAGGAGGCAGATCCATTTATCTCAGGGATTTGTTCTCGCCACGTGTATTTATCTGATGACAGAAGGGACCAGGAGAGAAGGATGGATAACTTATTCAATATTCAATAACTCATTCGATGAATATTCACTCTATTCTAAGACAGGCTCTGCACAAGGCACAGGGGTTAGAGTGATGGACAAGGTATATTTCTGTCCTCAAGAAGCTCACAGGCTAAGGGGGAGATGGGCCAACTATCACAGTGAAGTATGAGTACAGAGTGATCAAGATGCGATAGGAGTGAAGGAAGGGAACACCCAGCCCTGCCTGAGGCAGCTCAGAGGATCAGCCAACTACTGAACACAGAGCTCCAGACTCAGATCCATGGCAGGTCAGTAGGGTTACTTTGTAGTCAAAGAAGGGCATCCTTAGCATAGTCATTTGAGTGGCAGGGAAGAAAGAGTTGCCTGTTGCTCCTGTAAGCCCTGACTCTTTGCTCAACATTATGGAAAATTACAGCCTACTTGGTGGAGATCATTTCTCCCTGATATGGGAAATCATGTTCCTGTGAATCACTCCACACCCCACAGCCACTATTTTTCATCACATATGAGCTATTATTTCCAGCTGGGTGTTGACAAGACAAAACTGTTCCCTAATGCTTAAGTAATAGAGTGGAAAATAGTTGACAAAATATGAAAATGTTGATTTTGATTATACATACAATCTCCTCTTTTAAGAATAAAATGTACTTGAGCAAGCATGAATCATTCCTTACAGGGCTGTGAAGTGATTTATATATATTTAGATAGTTATTTAATTGGTTGGTTTTAAAATAACAACTTTATTGGTTTTTTGCATACATATTATAAAAACTCAAGATACATACAAAAAATCAATGCATTACTCAAATCCCACTACCAACAATTCTAGTGTTAATATATGATGAGCACCAATTCAAACATAATTCTATCTATAATTGGGTGAAGGAATGGATAATGGACAAAAATAATTTTATAAGAATGTCATCATGTTATGTTTCTCTTCAAAATAAAAATACTGAATTTAGTTTTGCATGAACTTATTAGGAGACAAAAGAAACTAAAATGAAAATAAAGGAAATGCTAAAATTCATAGAATTAATTCATATTAATTCATTGAATCCACACACACACAAAAAACCCAATGAAATATTGACTATTATTATCCCCATTTTACAGATGAGGAGACTGAGGCACAAAAAATGTTACTTAAGTAACTTGCCTAAATTACAGAGCTAGTAAGTGGGAAAGCCAGGATTCAAATTCAGGCAGTCTGACTTTAGAGTCTGTGGCCTTGAAAGCTTTCTTCGAGAAGGTTCTGGGTGCTATATTCCCTGAGCACTATTACATTTGCAAATGCTCTCCGTGTTGCCTTCACACATGGATAAAAATTTGACCAAATAAAAATATTCCAGGTCATGGTCCTTTTCCTGTGTTAGCTATTTTCCTAGTGTTCTCTGGTGCTGGGAGGTGATGGGGAGGAATCTGCAGCCCCTTAATATTTTTCCCCTTTTACTTTTTCTGTTGGATGGCCAAAGAATTCTTTATCTTAGAGGCTGATTATCTTAATCACTGTATGACTCAATGTTGTTCATTCTGCATCAATTGTGCCTAGGATACAGTTTCATCTTTCAAGTGTGTGTTAGTCTGTTCTTGCACTGCTGTAAAGAACTATCTGAGACTAGGTAATTTATAATTCGTAAAGAAAAGAGGTTTAATTGGCTCACAGTTCTGCAGGCTATACAGGAAGCATGGCTGGGGCAGCCTCAGGAAACTTACAATCGTGGCAGAAGGCAAAGGGAAAGCAGGCTCATCTTTCAAGGCCAGAGCAGGAGAAAGAGAGAATGAAGGTTCTACACACTTTTAAACAACCAAATCTCATGAGAACTCTATCACTTCTCATGAAAACAGCACTAGGGGGATGGTGCTAAACCATTAAAAACCTCCTCTGTAATCCAATCACCTCCCACCAGGCCCCACCTCCTTGTAGCAGAGATTACATTTCAACATGAGATTTGGGCAGGGACACAGATTCAAACCATATCAAAGTGCTGATTCAGTCCTGCCATCACTTCAGGAAAAGTTTCCTGTATTATGTTTTTCAATATTTTTCCTGTTTTATTTGTTGGGTTCTTATCATGAATATCAAATATCCTTATATTGAATTATCTTTGAGCTTCTTAATTAGTAGCTAATTCTTTTTCCTCTGTATTTGCTGTGATCCCAAGTGCTATAATTAATATGATTTTTAGTTATATCTACTATCTCTTTCTAAGTTACTCAGAATTTTATTTTGTTCCTTTAGTTCTTTGGTATCCTGTTCCATCTTATTTTGTTGTTTTATCATCTTTATTTTGATATTTTGTTTTATTTAACTTGTGTTCTTATTAAGTTCTTATATAGCCCAATGCACTTACAAGGAATCTTCTTGCTGTTTTGGTTTTGGGTTCCTCCCAGACAGGATTTTTCATATGTTTTTAACATACATTATTTTCTTAGAATATTTTATTGAGATTGTGTGATTTATTTTCATCTTACTTATGCCTAATACGGACAATTCTGAGTGATTGTGTATCGCTTCAGTGGAATACAGTGTGGGTGAATTTCCCTTGTCATCCCCCTGCCTTATAGAGACTCTTTATCTTCCCCACCCTGACCCCATTTTCAAGTGTCCATCTGGCGGTATTTAGTACATTCACATTATTGTATGGCCATCACCTCTATTTAGTTCCAAAGTGTTTTCATCAACCAAGAGAAAGCCCTGTACCCACTGAGTAGTCACTCCCCATTCCCTGCCTCCCCACCAATCTGCTTTCCATTTCTATTGGGTCTTATTTCCAATCCCCTTCTCTGTAGCCTGAAAAGGTGGGGATAAGCAAGAATAGTTCAGCCGGGCCTGAGCACAGTCCTCGCTTAGAGCCCAGTTCCACTCCTTTTTGAGATGAAGCTAACTTTTTACTGGTGCCCAATTGATCTAGCGGAGAGTACAGTTCACTCCTCTAGATCTCAGCTTGTTCCTGCAGCTCAACATATTGATCTGATAGCCCTTTCTGCCTCTAACAAAGCCCCCAGGTTCAATCACGGAGAGTTCTTTTCTCAGGGACTTTTCCTGGAATTTTCCCAGAATTGTTTACTCACTCCTTCAATCTGTTTCTCTTGAAGCTGGAGAGCATTGGTGAGAGTCATCCGGTTTCCATTAATTGGCCATCCTTCCTGTAAAGGGCTTGGCTTTGGGGAAATGGAGGGAAAGGGGCTGTGAGGTCAGGAGCCCTGTTCAGCTCCAACAGCATCTTCTGTTTCTTTTTGTAGCTGCTACTTCTTGACACTTATGGCATAAAGTTATTCCTTCTTCCTTGTTTATTTGGTGCTGGGAAATCAATCAATTAATCTCTCACTCACTCATGCTACTTTCTGAGCATTTTATTAGATGGTAGGGAAAAGAGATTCTATGATTACTACTACATTTTTTCATCCTTGTTTGGATTTTTGAAACAGAGAAATTTTCTGCCCAGCTTACTGTATTTCTTAAAAGTAAGGTAAAATTCACATAGTAGTCATCATTTTAACCATTTTCAAGCGTCCATCTGGCAACATTTAGTACATTCACATTGTTGTGTGACCATCACCTCCATCTAGTTCCAAAGCGTTTCCATCAACTGAGAGAAAGCCCTGTACCCCACTGAGCAGTCACTCCCCATTCCCCGCCTCCCCACCAATCTGCTTTCCATTTCTATTTATTTGACTCTTCTGGCTATTTCATACAAATGGAACCATGCAGTATGTGATTTTTTTTTTTGGTCTGACTTCTTCTGTTTAGCATAATGTTTTCAAGGTCATCAATATTGTAGCATGTCTCAAAGCTTCATTCCTTCTGTGGCCCAATAATAAAAACTAATTATATGAATATAACACATTTTGTTTATTTAGACATCCATTGATGGACATTTGTATTGTTTTCATCTTTTGGTTATTTTGAACAGTGATGCTATAAACATGTGTGTATAACTTTTTGTTTGAATACTTGTTTTCAGTTGTTTTGGATATATACCCAGGAGTGGAATTACTGGGTATACAAAATTGCATGTGGTAATTCTCTGTTTAACTTTTTGAGAAATTATCAAGTATTTTTCCATGGCATTGGCACCATTTTACATTTCTACCAGTAATGTGAAAGGGCTCCAATTTCTCTACACCTTTGTCAGCATTTGTTATTTTCCTTTATTATTATTATGTTATCCAGTTCACTTTTAATATTATTAGAATAACATCCTGGTAAGGATTTATCAAACCTTGGTCCCCTATTTACCTCAGTATTTCTCATATTGGTCCCTCCGTTAGCCTGAGCAAAGCCATGTGTCATGCCTTACACAGACATTTGTTGACTAAATCACTAAATATTTATTGAGTACCTACTGCATGCCAGATTCTGACTAGACAGTGGGGATAAAGGAGTGAGGGACGCAGGGTCACCTTCAAGTTGCTCATTAGAGAACAGAAGAGACAGACATATATTAGTTTCCTGTCACTGCCATAACAAATTACCACAAACCTAGTGACTTAAAACAACACAAATGTATGATCTTGAAGTCCTCTAGATTAGAAGTCCAACATAGGTCTCAAGGGGCTAAAAATCAGCATGTTAGCAGGGCTCTTTTCCTTTCCAGACACCTTGGGAAAGAATCTCTTTCCTTGGCTTTTCCGGCTTCCAGAGGTTGCCTACTTCCCTCGACTCATGGGCCATTTCTTCACCTGCAAAGTCAGCATTGAAGCTCCTTTCCATTGTCACGTCTCTTTCCCTTACCACAGCTAAGGAAAGTTCTCCCCTTTCAAGGATTCATGTGATTAGGTTAAGACTATTTGGAAAATCTGGGATAATCTCCCCTTCTAAAGGCCTTTAAAAATCCCTTTTGCCGGATTCCCTATTTAATAAATAGTGTTGGGAAAACTGGCTAGCCATATGCAGAAAACTGAAACTGGACTCCTTCCTTACACCTTATACAAAAATTAACTCAAAATGGATTAAAGACTTAAACATAAGACCTAAAACCATTAAAACCCTAGAAGAAAACGTAGGCAATACCATTCAGGACATAGGCATGGGCAAAGACTTCATGATTAAAACACCAAAAGCAATGGCAACAAAAGCCAGAATTGACAATTGGGATCTAATTAAACTAACAAGCTTCTGCACAATAAAAGAAACTATCATCAGAGTGAACAGGCAACCTACAGAATGGGAGAAAATTTTTCCAATCTATCCATTTGACAAAGGACTAATATCCAGAATCTACAAAGAACTTAAACAAATTTACAAGAAAAAAACAACCCCATCAAAAAGTGGGCAAAGGATATGAACAGACACTTCTCAGAAGAAGATATTTATGCAGCCAACAAATATATGAAAAAAAAAGGTGGGAGTGTAAATTAGCTCAACCATTGTGGAAGACAGTGTGGTGATTCCTCAAGGATCTAGAACCAGAAATACCATTTGACCCAGCAATCCCATTACTGGGTATATACCCAAAGGATTATAAATCATTCTATGATAAAGAAACATGCACAAGTATGTTTATTGCACTCTGTTCACAATAGCAAAGACTTGGAACCAACCCAAATGCCCATCAATGATAGACTGGGTAAAGAGAATGTGGCACATATACACCATGGAATACTATGCAGCCATAAAAAAGGTTGAGTTCATGTCCTTTGCAGGGATATGGATGAAGCTGGAAACCATCATTCTCAGCAAACTAACACAGAAACAGAAAACCAAACACCGCATGTTCTTAACTCATAAGTGGGAGTTGAACAATGAGAACACATGGACACAGGGAAGGGAACATCACACACCAGTGCCTGTTATGGGTTGCGAAGATAGGGGAGGGATAGCATTAGGAGAAATATATAATGCAGATGATGGGTTGATAGGTGCAGCAAACCACCATGACACGTGTATACTCATGTAACAAGCCTGCATGTTCTGCACATGTATCCCAGATCTTAAAGTATAATTTTTTTTAAAAAAGTCCCTTTTGCCATGTACGCTAACATATTCTGGGGTTTGTTTCAGAATATTCTATTACAGGTTCCAGCGATTATGGACTAGGGTGTGTACATCTTTGTGGGGCATTATTCTGCCTACCATAGACATGTAAACAAATAATGACAATAAAAGCAGCTGACATTTATTAAGAGATTACTGTATGCCTGATACCCCTCTAAGGATTTTACCTGGATTAACTCATTTAGTCCCCACAATATTTCTATGAAATAGAAATTATTACTACTTGGATTCATAACTGAGGAGGACTCTGAAGTACAAAGAGGTAAAATGACTTGTCTGAGGCCCCACAACTGGTCAATAGCAGAGCAAGAATTTTAACCCAGCAATCTAGCTCCAGAGCCTGTGCAACTGAAAAGAGGTCCTCTACCTAATAACATTGGGAACCCTTGTCCTACAGCGTGGAGTCTTTCCTAATCAGGCTCCCGCCTTAGGTCCTGGCTGGCCCTCCCACTCCCTCAGGTGTGGCTGTGCACCAGTCAGGGAGGTGGTCCCATGAGCCAGGCTCCAGAGCCAAGCTAGGCTTGGGGCTCCCAGCAAGGATAGCCAGGAGCCCTTAAAATTTTGTGAATTCTGACTTATTTGTTGTCTTCATGTCTAGCCATTGATTGAGAAAATATATAATGGCAAAAAGACCCATTAAATATTGACACTCATTTATTAAAGTATCTCTTATTGATCAGTATATTCATACTTTTAAAATAAGACAAGATAGGTCTACAATCTCTTACCCACAATCTCGAACTTCACAAAGCACTGAAAACAGGATTTTCTTTTGGTTACTTTGTCACAGACTAATTTTTTGGGACAAAACCTGACCTGAACTAACATGAAGCTATTTATAGTCTTTCTTTATCCCATTAGTAGTGAACATTCCCATCTTTAACTGCAGAACTATTCATGTGTTGGATTATAGGGTACTGCTCAGACTCTGCTGGGGATATTATTAATATATGGTGTATATATATTTATATATCCTATTACCTTTCTACAACTTGAACTGACTTCCAAAACACATTTGGTCCCCAAGGTTTGAAATAAATACTTGTGGGCCTGCAGGAGGTATATGTGTAAGATGTGTTATTTGTTTAGTCTATAATCAGTGCTTAGTGTACACACAAATCCATTGACACCTTGCAATAAGTTCCCTCATGGGCACAACAAGCTTCCAGGCCTGCTTTGCAGTTTTACTTAGGGTCTTTTGTCCTAATTTAAAATGCCTGACTACCTAATCCAGGAACTACCTCATCTCCTAAAGGCTAGTACCCTTCCATTTAAAATAAATACTATATGACTCCAGTGCATTTAAAGGAAACATTTCAATATAATAAAAAGCTACCATGCTGCAACTACAGTATAACATAGAATGGCTTATAATCACCATGTGGAATTATAGAGAAGAGTAGGTCACTGCAGATTATTTATTATAGCATGACTTACACAGCGACAAAGAGTCAAACTCCCTGGCGTGGAAGGCTCTGATCCTCTGATCCTATGGAGCAAGGCAGAGAGAAGGAACACTGGCTTGAGGTACATGGATCCTGATTCCAATTCCGCCTCTGTCATCTCATGCTGAGTAATTGGTTCAGGGGTTGCTTTTCCATTCTGGGCCTCTATTTCCTCGCTTATGAAAGGAAAGGAAATGGGTTTGATTAACGCTGCAATGCTAGATCCTGTGATTCTAAGGAGCACCCTTTGGAGGGCATATATGCCTTCAGGACCACAAATTCTAATAGCATTCCAGACCCTCATTTTTAACCCCAGTCAGCTGCCTGTAGAATGAAATGTATGTTTTACATAGATAAAGTTTAAAATTTTTACCAACTAATACAACATGTTCATTTATATGCATGTTATAACTCATAAATAACCAAAGGAATCAACAGTTTATCAAATGTTTATCTGAGGTCAGTGAGTGGACAACTCTTTCTTACTTTTTCTGGGACTGTTTCTGAGAAGTCATCCCAGCTCAGAGTTGCCCCCCAGTGATGAGCTCATTAACTCAGTACTTGCGTGCATTGAACACTGTGCTTGGGAGAGGAGAAGGAACGGAGGTTTTGCATTTATTGGCTTGGGGTACTGAGTAGCTATGTAGATATTATAGAATAATAGTAGCTGCTGTCCCCCTAGGTCTGATAATGATGGAAGGAGTTGTTGATTGGCATGTCAGTTGATTCCCACCCCTTTTTGATGTATCACAAATAATTAAGGTATAATATTGATGGTAAGGGGATTATTCTGGAATCAGGTTTTATTTGTTTGTTTTTAAATCAGAATACTGATTTTAAACTGACCATCTGAATGTAGAAAAGCATCTCATTATAATTGCCTCTACCTAAAGCAGTGGGCTTCACTCAGGGGTGGCAGCACTAACCATCAGACCCAATTGGTCACGCACCTGGCAGCAAGCTCAGGGCCTCTCAGCAAGCTGGGGGTGGCTAGGCTGTGGCCTCCTTGGCACTGTCTGTGCCCTGCCTAGAATAAGCAGAGGACATCAGCTGCCCCAGAACATGATTCATGGCCAACTCCAGCGCCCTCTGCACCCACTCCACAGCTGCAGAGGGACAATTGGGCACTAGTTTCAGCCACATCTGGCCAACAGACCTCCCTATGAGATTTGCCCACTCAGAGAAGCAGATGGCAGGTGAGACAGGTTGAGTTTTTGAGGCACATGGCTCTCTTGGTTCTCTGAACCTTATGATGGCTGGCAAATGGGGACCTGGGTGGGCTTTGGGGAGTGAGAACCTACTGAGCAGAAGAGCTGCCTGCCACAGCCCTCGCTGGGAGCCCTGGCTGCTGCCTCACCTACTCTCATCTTTCCCACATTCTGATTTCCCAGGTAGATGGACAGCACTGCTGGCTCCTGGTACCAGCCTTTTCTTGCTAAAAATCCATTCCTGGGATCTGTGCTAGAATTACCCATGAAGGTCAGGGATTGAGTGGATTTGAGAAACTGGCACAGGGTGCATCTGAAGCTTGCTGGTATGTTTGTTGAGAAACACTTTCAGTCCTCACTCCTAGGGCCTGATTCCTTTCTGCTCCTTGGGGACCAGGCAGAGGCAGCTCTCTGGTCTACACTGTAAAGCTCCACTGTAGGCCTGGTTAATCCTCTACCTGTTACTATCACCCAAGACTGTTAACTTCCCTCTCTCTTCCTTTTTTTTTCCCTTGTTTCAGTCTCCCTCCTCTTTCCGTTCTCTTCTTTTTCTGCCCCACGAGTGAGGCATTTGCTGGAGGACTCAGTCATTTCCTGGGAGGTTTGGGTGATTTGAGATGTTCTTCATCTGAGGAAGATGTACATTTGAAGAGACCCAGGAAGAAGGGCACCACTTACCTCTGAGGAATAAACCAAAACCAGTGACATTTCAGCCTCCAGAGATGGGCCAAAGAGAAATTACTTTCAGATTGGAGCTGCCATATCTTAAATCAAACCACAGAGACAGATCCTCCTTCTCTACACGTAAGCCTGTACTGGTTCATCTGCAAAGTGGACTTGAAAAACTGGGAATGAAGCCCAGGCTCTTTATGCTCTGAGGCTGAAGTTGGATTGCAGTGGCTGGTGGAAGGCTTGGAGGGCAGGTGTCCTTGTGGACCTTTGCCCCCTCTTTTTTCCCAGACATTCTCCTCCACTGGTTCCCTCTAAGAGGAGTGTAGGAGTACGTTTGCCTTCTGCCATGGCCACTGCAAACCTGGCTCCTTGCTCATGCTGGGCTGCAGTGGGGAGAGGGAGTGACACAGGCTGCTGTGGGGATGCTGCACAGGAGGCTGTGACAGGAGAAAGAAAGGCGATGGAAACAGTGATCAATAAACTCCATTCATCCCCTACCCTTGCCCACCGGCCCAGATGTTGAACTAAGTGGATAATCAAAGATAAACCCAAAAGGGGGAGGGGGTCTCCTGAGCTACTTTTAAAGCTGAATCTGCCCCGTCCCCCTCCTCCCATGTAACATAGACCCCTCTGGGTGATCTGCTTTGACTGGAGAGGGAGCCAGGGGCAATCCAGGGAGGCAGTGCGGCCACGTGGAACTGTCTTAACATCGCCACATGCAGAGCAAGGAGGAGGACCTGAGGCCATCCGCCTTATCCTCCAGAAGGCCACTTGCTGTGTCTGTACCCAGCTTGTTACAGAAACGGCAGGTCATTTTCCTCACCAGGCTGGAGCTGGAGAAGGAGCTCAGGGGAAGGGGCAGGCAGTGCCCTTCCACGGGCTGTCAGGAGCAGAGGGCAGACTTCCTCGGGGTGCTTTTGATGGTTTGTTTTCTACATGATTCCTCTTCCCTCTATCAGCCATTCTCTTTGTTAAAGGGAGTTACTTTCTGGGCTGGATTTATTGGCTATATCTAGAATCTATTTTCTCCGAAGGTGTTGTGGCAGATTCCCACTCTTACATTCTATCCTGTGGTGTAAAGAGATCTGAAACGGACAAGGAACTGGAAGAAATGTAAAACCTAAGAGAAAACTAAGCAGAATGATATAGGACAGCCAGGTTCTCCCTGAGTCAGATTATTCCCACTACCGGTGCGGCTCTTTGGCAGAAAGAAGAATTTCTCAAATCCATTCCCCTCACAATCCTGCAGAAAACCTGATGAGCGAGGCTCTCTTATGGGTTAAAAAAGTGTTTTTTTTAAATCTTCTCCATTTCCTTAATGTAACAGATTCAGCCCATTTGTGGGAAATCCCAGCCATGTGTATATCCAAGAGGCAAAGTCTAGATTTGTGGGATCCCACTCATTTATGCAGTAAACACTTTTATGTTTGGCCCTGGAGATATGATGTGTTGATGGATTGGATTGGATATGAGGGATGTTTGTTCAGTCACCCCATCGAATTGTGAACATCCCAAAAGTAGCAAAAAAAAAAAAAACCTTCAAATCTGTCCATTTCTCTCCATCTTTACTGATATCATCTCCGTCAAAGCCACCATTATCTCTTATTTGAGTTACAATATGGCCTCCTGTTGTACATTAGTTAGTACATAGAAATCTTTCCAAGGATTTCCATGGCATCTAAAATGAAATCTGAGCTCCCTGACATGACTCCTGTTTGGGCCCTTGTTTTTTTCCTATCCTCCTCTCATGTCACTAGTTGTGTTCCAGTTTCCTGAAAGACAATTTTTCCACAGACTGGGGGTGGGGAGAATGGTTTAGGGATGATTCAAGCACATTACATTTATTGTGCACCTTATTTCTATTATTATTACATGGTAATAGATATAATATTACATTGTAATAGAAATAATTGTACAATTCACCATAATGTAGAATCAATGGGAACCCTGAGCTTGTTTTCCTGCAACTAGATGGTCCCATCTGGGGGTGATGAGAGACAGTGACAGATCATCAGGCATTAGATTCTCGTAAGGATTGTGCAGCCTAGATCCCTCGCATGCGCAGTTCACAATAGGATTCATGCTCCTATGAAAATCTAATGCGGCCACTGATCTGACAGGAGGCAGAGCTCAGGCAGTAATGCGAGCGATGGGGAGTGGCTATAAATACAGACAAAGCTTCACTCGTTTGCCTGCTGCTCACCTACTGCTGTGCAGCCTGGTTCCTAACAGGCCATGTACCAGTACTAGTCCATGGGGTTGGGTTCCCCTGCCCTACTGCAGTGGTTTTTTTCTTCTTTCTTTCTCAAATATCCTCTAATAGAATTTTGAAAAACTAATATATCCCTTATCTTAGCTCACTTTGTGCTGCTGTAACAGAATACCCTGGACTGGGTAATTTATAAAGAACAGAAATGTATTCTCTCACAGCTCTGAGGCTGGGAAGCCCAAGATCAAGGCACGAGCATCTGATGAATAGAAGGATGAATGTTGTGTCCTCACATGGCAGAAGAGTGAAAGAGAGCAACCCCCTCCCAAAAGCTCTTTTTATAGCAGCCATAATCTATCTATGAAGTCAGAGCCCTCAGGACCTAAACATCTCCCAAAAGGCAACACCTCCCATCACTGCTGCACTGAGGAGTAAGTTTCCAACACATGAATTGTGGGGGCACATTCAGACCGTAACACCCTTCAACACATTTAGTATTTAAATTCTTCATTTGTAAGTTTAAATATTTGCAAAGGATGTACTTTTTTGCATTATTATTTTAAATGCAGGCTTAAAAAATCATACCACTCTTACATTTACCTAATTGAACTAAAATACTATTTTGGTGCCCATCATTTTTTAAAGTATGTAGATGTGATCTTCCCTTACAGTTCCAAGTTTTACATCATTCTTATTTCTCTTTGAACTCATATTTTTATTCTATTTTGCCCACAGAATTTTATACGAGTATAAACTTCTTGGCAATAAAATATCAATATATTATAAATCTTGGTAAGTAATTGTTAATAGGCAAATTTTATCCAAAATGCAGCTTGCAATGAGATAAATGAGGCTTTGTTTTTCAATTATTGACGAATCTATGGATTCACATCACTTTTTGCTAGAATAAGACAGTTTCAGAAACGATTTTACTTCTACTTTGTTTTAAAATATAATTGTTGAGATACTTTCCTCATATAAATATAGATATTTATGCATTTATGGAAGGTATGTATGGAAGGCAAATATGCATGTTTTATAGATACTAGTCACTTCTTTAAACCCTTTCTGATATTCATTCCATGAATAACAAAGTTATTCTTTCATCATAAATTATTTTAATGTCTGAGAGCTGACAACTCCATTAAGTCCTCCTTTAATGTTATTGAAAGCAAAGAGTTGAAACCCACCCAACTAACCAAAGAATTTGGTACCCACTTACTAGAATCATCTGCTTTCTTAAATGCTGACACATATACTAAAAAGGTTCTATCAAAACTTATCAAATTACTATCTTTTTTTAAACTGTATAATTCCATTTACATACATTACAAAAAAGAAGGGAGAACTAATCTGTACTGGTACTGATGAGGATGGTGGTTCACCTTGGATGGTGGATAGTGATTGGAAAGGATCACAAGGAAGGCTTCTGAACTGCTGACCTTGTTCTGTTTTCTGACCTGGGTGTTGTTACACAGGTGTGTTCAGGTTGTGGGAATTCATTGTGCTGTATGCTTGCAATCTGTGCACTTTTTTAAGCTTTTATTTCAAGTTCAGAAGTACATGTGCAGGTTTGTTACATAGGTAAATATGTGTCTTGAGAGTTTGTTGTACAGATTATTTTGTCACCCAGGTATCAAACCCAGTACCCATTAGTTATTTTTTCTGATCTCCCTCCTCCCACCCTCTACTCTCTGATAAGCCCCAGTGTGTTTTGTTCCCCTCTTTGTGTCCATGTGTTCCCATCATTTAGCTCTCACTTATAAGTGAGAACATGCAGTATTTGGTTTTCTGTTCCTGCATTAGTTTGCTAAGGACAATGGCCTCCAGCTCGTTCATGTCCCTGCAAAGGACATGATCTCATTCTTTTTTATGGCTGCATAGTATTCTGTGGTGTATATGTACCGCAGTTTCTTTATCCAGTCTGTCATTGATGGAATCTATCATTAGGTTGATTCCATGTTTTTGCTATTGTGAACAGTGCTGCAATGAACACATGTGTGCATAAGTCTTTATAATAGAACGATTTATATTCCTTTGGGTATATACCCAGTAATGGGATTGCTGGGTCAAATGCTACTTCTGTCTTTAGGTCTTTCAGGAATCTCCACACTGTCTTCCTCAATGGTTGAACTAATTTACACTCCCACCAACAGTGTATAAGCATTCCTTTTTCTCCACAACCTTGCCAGCACCTGCTATTTTTTGACTTTTTCATAATAGTCATTCTCACTGATGTGAGATGGTATCTCATTGTGGTTTTGACTTCCATTTCTCTAATGATCAGTGACATTGAATTTTTTATATGATCTTTTGCTGCATGTATGAAATGACTGTCATTTGTACAGTCTGCTCATTCACTGAAGAGTACCTTGTTTAACCTGATACATACATAACGATTGGGAAAACCAAATTATTGCTTATTTCACTAGGCCTTTTCTAATATTTATATTTCTTATTAAATACCTTAGTATTATCACGTTTTAAATATTTTTAATTCAACTTAAGAGACACACGTTTACCTCATTGATTAATGGAAAATGTCTGCCATATAAAAGGTCCTCATTGTCAAAGCAGTTGGCCAAATCAGGCTTACTTTTTGTCACACATATCTGGCTTCATTTATTAATCCAAATAAATGTGTTGAGACATACCTCTGTAACAGCCACCTCTACAGATAGACAGGTCACCCTCCCAGCCTTACCACTGAAAAACATCGTGCCCCTGTTATTCCTTTACAGAGTCACAGGGATCTCCTTCAGCAGGAAATGTTTCTTCAGAAATATGTGGATTATGGAAAATTCAAGGTCCTTTAAAAAAAATAGTGTACTCTATGCAGCCATAAAAAAAGGAATGAGATTATGTGCTTTACAGGAACGTGGATGGAACTGGAGGCCATTATCCTTAGCAAACTAACGCAGGAACAGAAAACCAAATACCGCATGTTCTCACTTACAAGTGGGAGCTAAATGATGAGAATACATGGACACAAAGAGGGGAGCAACAGACACTGGGGCTTTTCACAGGGTGGAGGGTGGGAGGAGGGAGAGGATCAGACAAAAATAACTAATGGGTATTAGGCTTAGTACCTGGGTGATGAAACAATCTGTACAACAAAACCCTATGACATGAGTTAACCTATACATACCTGCACATGTATCCCTGAACTTAAGATAAAAGTTAAAAAAAAAAAAAGTAGAGGCCCGGCTGAGGTGGGCAGATCACTTGAGCCCTGGAGTTAGAGACCAGTCTGGGTAACATGGAGAAACCTCATCTCTACAAAAAATACAAAAATTAGCCAGGCATGGTGGTGCATACCTGTAATCCCAGCTACTCAGGAGGCTGAGGTGAGAGAATTACTTAAGCCTGGGAGATTGAGGCTGCAGTGAGCTGAGATTGCACCACTGCACTCCAGCCTGGGCAACAGAGTAAGACCCTGTCAAAAAAAAAAAACAAAAAAACAAACAAACAAACAAAAAACAAACAAAAGGTAGTACAAAAAAAGTAGTGTATTTCTACTTGTCCCTTTGTTTGGAGTCACAGAGTTTTTGACATCCTGGGCAATGCACTGTGGTATGTTTTGAAATAGGTGAGAGACACTTGCTTTTCTCTAGTGAAGTAGAAGGGAGACTATTAAAGGGAATATGGAAGACAGAAACAGTCTTGTTTTCAGGTCACCTCTACTTAGTTTAGAAGAAGTACATATGAAAGTTGAGGAACTGGAAATAGAGTCCCTTAAATCTAAACATGCCTGTGTATCTCTTGGAAAGTCTTCACGGACCTCTAGATTTGAAGACCAGGGCCCTGTTGCTTCCTGGAGTGGTCTACCTTGGGCTGCAGACTGAGCCAAAATCCTCCCCTACAATAGATCTGGACAGCCTCGGATGATGAGGAACCACCAAAGGTTGCCCCCATCCATCCTGCTCTGGACCTGCCTTTCTTCTCACCATGTCCAGAATATGAGCGGTGGCCACAGGAGGGGGACTGCTGTGGGACCAATTACTGCTGGATGCTTTGGGTTTAGGAGCAGCCGTTCTGTTCACTGAGATGTCTTCATCTTCTTGGAATGGGTAAAATGGGGAATGTGCTGACCTCCTGGCATCTGTATTTTCAGCTCAATATCAACCCAAGGGACTTGCTAATTTTACACTCAATGACTAAGTCTAAATGAGTCAAAGCGGTTGGTTTCAGTAAATGAAAACTTTACCCAGAAACTAAGTCAAAGTAGGATACAAAATAGAAATGAGATTTTGCATTTATTATCCATTGGCTTGTTAATAGTACAGTTTCAAGATGCCAAACATTTTGCATAATTATACTTAATCCTCTCAATGACCCTGCAAGGAAGCTATTATTACTTCTATCTTATAGCTGAGGAAACGGAGGCTCCGTGAGGATGGTTATCTTGCCCTGTGTCTCATGGCTAGCCAAGGGCAGACTCAGAGCCACGAATCCTTGCAGTCTCCACCAGGCTCTGCTGCCCCTGCATCCTTTGCCCACCATGGCCACCACACACAGGAAATGCAGCTGCATCAATAATAAGCAGTTCATGCATCTTTCTTTTTGGCATTCTATGCCAATTATTTAGACTTATGAGTCATGTCCCAATTAACTATAGAAATTGAATACCATGGAGAAATTCAAATCGCCTGTAATCCCCAAATCTCATTTTGGCCAACAATCTCAGCTTCCTATTCCATAAGGACTTTTAAAAGAGTTTCTAACAAGTGACAGTATTTGACAGATTCTATTTTCACCACCTTGCTTTTCCATCCCTACCCTTGGGTAGAGATAGTAGCATGCAGAAGGGATATTTGAAAGTTAAAACAACAAGAAGAAAGAGAGAGGAGAATCCAAGGATTTAAATTACATCTGTATAAGATGTAAGATGGCTATTGTGATGTTAGTCCTCACTTTGTTAACTTTAGGTTAATACCAATTTTAAATTGTCTCCTTGGTTAAAAATATACAATCAAATGCATTGATGGGCCAGGCGTAGTGGCTCACACCTGTAATCCCAGCACTTTGGGAGGCCTAGGCGGGCGGATCATGAGGTCAAGAGATTGAGACCATCCTGGCCAACATGGTGAAACCCTATCTCTAATAAAAATACAAAACTTAGCTGGGTATGGTGGTGCGTGCCTATGGTCCCAGCTACTCAGGAGGCTGAGGCAGGAGAATCACTTGAACCCAGGAGGTGGAGGTTGCAGTGAGCTGAGATCGCACCACTGTACTCCAGCCTGGCAACAGAGCGAGACTCCAGCTCAAAAAAAAAATGCATTGATGATAGCAATGAGGCCTAAATCAAACTGCTGAGCATTAACTGAGTTCCAGTTCACAGTCAGAGACTGCAGCAGACACCTCTGGTACCCACCTTCTCTCTCCCCATCATTCTACCTCAATCCACCTCTGACTTTAGCTGTAGCTGCAGCAGACAGCCCCGAGTAAATGCCAGACTCACCTTGTTCTGTCATTGTCCATCTCAATCAAGGTCTCATGAGCCTTTCTGCAAGCCAGAAATGAGCAGGGTTCTCTGATGCCAGGGAGTACTCTGTCCACACAAGTACACAGCCCCAAAGTCAGGGGCTGCTGTATGCTAATGCCCCGGGGCAATGCACAACCAATAGGAAGGGTGCCAGTGCAGAAATGCGCCAAATTCCCATACTTCAAAGTGACAATTCTGGGACATATTTGTACACTTTTCTGGGTCCTGGTATAATCAAGACCCTGTTGCCCATAGTGTGACCTCAATAACACACTCATATATTGGATTTTCCTCCTTCCCTGTCTTAATCTGTTTTCTCACTCCTCCTTCTGAGACCACCTCCCAGATAAATAATCTGCTTCCAAGACCCTTAAACTTTGTTTTTGAAAGAATCCAAACGAAGACCCAGAATTACCAGATATTATTTACAAATGGGCCATTCTCCATGGATGCAGCTAAACAAGACAAAAATTAAACAGCAACGCAGATCATTCCAATAAGGTAGTAATTCCTGACTCACAAGTGGGTAAGTCATGAGAGAGAGGGACACGTGCCCCAAGGGATGTGTATGAGTCTTTAAGGGGGCTTTTCAAACCATACTCTGAAAATTCCAGTTTATCTTTGTGGAGAGTTGCAGAATTCCCTCTCTCTGAAAGAATCACAGCCTCATCAAGTCACTGTCTTGTCACCAAGACTGATGAAATGTGTTGTGTGGGGCACAAAAAGAAGGTTGCTGCAATGACAGCTTTTTAAAGACATCATTTTTTAGATGCAATTTGGTGCTTTACTCAATAGTCTTAGCTATTTTTAATTGTAGTTTAATTTAACTCTGGCCTTTTTGTCCCCATGCTTGGCTTGTTGGAGCTAAATAAAGAGAAAGCCTAAGCTTTTCTTTCTAGCATTGGTGTTGAACTTGAAAAGCCCTTATCACTCCTCTAGGCCCCCTCTTGCTTTCTAAATGAATCAGAAGATACACATGTCATAGAATTGCATCTCTGCTCTGACAGCATAAGACTCATAACCTGTTTTTCCATTTTGTCTTTTAAAGAAAAGCAAAACTCTCTTTTCCCAGCAACTTTCTAGTAAGAATTTGCCAACTTGGAATTTGCACATAATTCCTTTAGCAACACTCTGGAACCCTGCAAAATTTACAACTGCGCAAGAGAGTTCCACATAAGAAAATAAAACTTGCAGAGAATACTATCTTTAGTTAGAATAAAACACTGGACACAACAAATTTAAATAAGGCCTTTTGGCATGGAGATTTAAACTGGCTTTATGGTAGCCATACATTTCTCAGCATTTTAGTTGCAAGCTCATGGTTGTAGAGAATGCTTAAGCCAGGAACAGTAAAACCCAACACACATGGATGGACCACTGCAGAAAATATTAGTTGATCAAAGCACTCTTTCTCACTGAATCTGAATGCAGTGTCTGTATTCTTCTCAACACAGCAGTCTGTTTGATGTTCTTAAACTACTGGAAAAAAAGTCAGAGAAGGGAAATATAAAATAATATTAAGGCTACAACCATGAAGAAAGCAAAGTCTTTGCCCATGTGGAGCTAGTTTCCAGTGGGGGAAACATAAAATAAATTGATAAACACATACATATTTAATACTTGGAGCAGAGTTATCTAATGACATTCCTGTTCTCTGTTTCTCTCCCAAATTAACAGAATAATGATTTTTATCAGGGCACATGGCCTCCCAGCTAAAAGACCACATCTTCCAGCCTCTCCCGTAGCTACGCATGGCATATAAATAAATTCTGATTAATGAGATGTAAGCAGATATACTTTGTAAAAGTACAACCATTTGGAATTTCCTCTGCAAGTTTTTTCTAAAAAAAAAAAAAAAAAAAAAAAAGTGGCAAACTCTTCTTTTTTTCCATCCTGCTGCTGGGAAACTGGATTTTATGGCTAGAGAGACCCAGCAGTTGTCTTGAACGTAGAGGATGAGCACCACATTGTATACTCTGTGTTTGAAAATCTGGAAGAATCTTTAGTTCTCAATAACCATGGAGGCACTCTACTGGCCCGGGGCTGTCCAACTCCATACATTATTTTTTATTAAGAAATAAAAACATTTCTACCTTATTTAAGCTACTACTTTTCAAGTTTCTGTTATAACTTAACCTAATTCTAATGGATAACTTAAAAATACATATACATACCATACATAATATTGAACTAGACACACAAGAGTGAAATAGATGTCCAAGAGTGGATATCAACTGATCATAGAAGAGAAGCAGGCTTCAGTGTTTCAAGTGGAACAAACAATTGTAGATTTAGATTTTGAAATTTGGCAGGAGAAAAGCACAATTTTCTTTTGTGTTTTTTTCAATTTTTTGTGGTTGTAGATTGTATTTATGGGTAGCATCATTTCTGAAAGTTGCAGTGTTTGCACTGAGTAAATTAATGAATGGTTAAGCTGCTATATTAAATTGAGGTATTGTTTTATGTTTTAAAACAGTTTACAGAGCTATAAATTTCCCATTTGCATTGGGTAGTCCAAGGAAACATGTTTCATCTGCATTCTAGCCCTTTTTGTCTTCGTTCATCAAAGCATCAGCACCATTGAAATGCCAGTGCTGCAATCCTATTCTCTTGTTTATAAGCACCAAAGCCAACCTGATTTGCATATTAGTTGGCATAAATTTGAATATTAATTTCAATAGGCATTGTCTCTAAATCCAGAAAATAAACACAGCCTGGTGCAATTATACAGATAACTGGTATTTAGGGCTCATGAGTGCCTAAAAGTTTTAAACCTTCTACATTTATACTCAGATTATTCTTATAGATACTCACACAAACTCACTCACACAGTGGTCAAATTACAGGTTGTGAACTTTATAATGAATTTATTCTCTTCATTTATTTCCAGGTTTCCAGATGTCGAAGTTTCTGGTTTGGAAGATCTGATGATCCAATTTCAGGAATATATTAGTCAGAACCACTTTTTTTTTTAAGCTACAAATGACAAAAAACTAACCTAAAACTGCTTTAAGCTAAACTGAATTTACTGGCTCGCTCAACTCGGAAGTCCCAGGGTTGTCTGCCTTTGGGCACAACTGGTCTCAGGTGCTCAAATGATTTCTCTCTCTCTACCTTTCTGCTCTGCCTGGCTCCTCTGGCTTCATTCTCAAGCAGATTTTCTCTACATATGGTAGCCAAGATATTCCTGCCAGTCCCAGTCCCAAGCCTATATTTTTCCTGCACCTTAGGATTTCAGAAGAATAAAGACCCTCTTCTCTAGATCAATCCCCAGGAGAAAAAAAAAAATGTTTCTAGCCAACCTCAATCAAATGCCCAGCCTATATGGCTGACAGTCTTGCCAGAATCACATGCAGTGAGGAATTGTTCCCAAAAGGAAACAATGGGAGTGGTCAAAAAATTAAAGAAAAAAAAAAAGTAATGAAGGAAAGCATAGTCATTCATTGGCTATTACTGAAATGAGAATGAGATCAACTTTTCACTGGGTTAAAAAATCTGTGTCCCTTCTTAGCAAGTTCAGGCTTCTACCATGGGAAAACCACTAGGGAAATGGTGGTGTATACCAGCGCTTCTCAAATCTTCATGTGCAAACAAATCACCTGGAGTTTTGAAAAATGCATATTTCTGATTCAGTAAGTTTGAGGTAGGGCTCAAGATTCTGTAGGTGACACAAGTTTCCAGGTCATGCTGATTCTTCTTGTGCGTGGGCCACACTTAGAGTGGCAAAGGTGGACCTTGATCACTGCTGAAATTCTGTCCGACCCCAAGAGTGCAGCTCCCTGGCTTCTTTTCTTCAGAATTGTTTCACCATCTTCACTTTGCCAGAGCCCATGGATAAAGCTGTCTTTACTGCCACCATCTGAGGGTTAACGTGGCTAAGGTCCCTGCCTTTTTTAACTTCCTCGAGCAGTTTTACTGGCTTCTGCTTTGGGTATAAAAGAATCCCTAGTGGGCAAGAGCCTTCTCTGTGACGGGCACCTGTCGAAACGGATACACTGTGCTGTGCAATTAGGCCTTGTGGCTGTTTGACTGCCTTTCAGTTTGCATTCTCCTAAATTATGGAGAGTTTAGAAAAACTGTACTACTGACAGCACTACTTTCTGGACATACAAAATTACTTTTTGCACAATTTACACCAAATTCATAAGTCTTACTCAGCATCTGGGTGTTCTTGCTCATTTAGCATGCAGGTGTATAAAAAAAAGATGTATAAGACCTTCGCTGGGATGCTCTCCAGACATAATACCCATCAGCCGCATCCCGAACAACAAGAATTTCATCTAGGCTTGCACACAGGGACATGAGAATGTGAACAACAAGTGGAACAAAGCATTATTTGGCTGAACGTTACACTTCTGTGCCTCCCTCGCTGCTTTTTTGCAGGCATAACCTGACTTCCTCCCCTACCACCTCCCCACAACTGAGCCCACATCAAACTTTCTGCTTGTTATCTCTGTGAAGGAGCAAGGGGTGAAGAAACAACCTAGCAGGATTGAGGAAAATCACATCATGTGCTTTTCTCCAACATCTTTAATAGGTGAGTGACAATGAACTTCAAGGGTGGTCTCAATGGGGGAGGAGAATTCTTGAATGGTACATGTGGAAGCAGAGAGGCAATCCTACCCTGACCTGGGAGATCTCAGGAGTTTATGGGCTGACTGTATGTAGAAGAGTATATATAAATTTTACTTGGAGAAGCTATCTCCTCCTTCTCTGCTTTTCTCCCTCTCCGAGTCACTGCCCAAAAGCAGCCATGCTGAGGAAGAAAGCAGGACATGTGGAGTTCAGGCAACACCAGCCGACTCCCTCACCACACCCCACTCCCAGCCCTCCAGTTCAGAGCTGCATGCACCACCCTCTCGCAAATATCTGTCCCGGAGTCATAGCTCAGTACACAGTGCCTAAGAAGATGAAAATGTCAGGCTAGTCAAGTGTTTGATCACAGCCACTTGCTTGAGGTACAGGATTCAATTTCCTTTACACAAAATAACCCATTCTTGGGAATAAAAAATTCATACCACATTTTGTGTAAATCTGATGGGAAATCTTGTCTGGGGAAATTCTTGCAACTTAAGATATGCAAATTCGCTATTTGATTGTAATGCCAACCCATGATCCAGTGCTACTACCCTGCCTTTTATAAGATGAGAGGCTATAAACACCAGTATATTAAAAATGTATCCACCAAAGTAAAATTAGTGCTCAGCAGACACTTATTTTTCTAGAATTTTATTTCTCAGATGGATTGGTATAATTTTTAGTGGTATGCATTGCCAGCCTATAATAAATATGTAAGCCCATCAAAACCTGATAGAAAACTCCATCAGATAATACACTGGGAACTGGGGATTAATTCTATACTAGCCCCAGAGGATGCACCTCATGACCTAATAGAATGTTTCCAATTCTAATTTCTCTGGTTCTGTGAAATCAATTTTTCTATAAACTATAACCAGTACATGAGTGTTTTGCAAAAACTAATCATATTGGCATAATAAGCATGTCAAGTTACAGTGAAATGGACATTCTGTTGTTCTTTTATTGAAACTAATGGGCTAGCATTAGAAGGAATAACATACTGGAAATGATAACAGTTTATGTCTTTGATTTTTTTCGCTTTTTAAATTTGATGGTATAGCATATTGGCTCTCAATCTCCTTTTATGAGTATTTGAGTTTGACCCTGTTAAAAATGACAAAGAAATTGCTACGAAAAAGCATTTTCTCACTATCTTACCCTCAGCAGTGCAGTCGAGAAATAGCCATGCTATGGCATCTTCATCTGCGAGGTTCATATGTCAGCAGCTGCTGCTGGGAAGGTTCAATGAGGGAGAAGAGTTACGAGGATAAGTCTCCTGCTTTGTAATGTTGACAAATTAGCCGATCTCAGCCATTCGTCTCAAAAATACTTCTACCCAAGGAGAATCAGATGAAATTGAAGTTGGTCATGCCAACCCAGGATGACCTTGAATGAAATAGATCTCTCTGTTTACCAGGCATAGAGATTACAGTGGACTCGTCAATCAGGAGGCCACCAGTGTCATAGATTTACCTTACTCATTTGAACTTCCCAGGCATTGGAAGCTAAATCCTGATTGTTAATTACGATTGTTGTTGTTATTTAATTATTATAACACATGTTGTCCTGACATTAAAATATATGGTCACATTAAAATATCATATGTTGTCCTGACATTAAAATATACAGTCACTCTCTCAGTAAGTATGTGTTAGATGGATGAATGGATGAGCCAACACTTGGCCGTGCTTGGAAATGACACTGGGCTTGGATCAAAAGAAACTGGATTGAGTCGTAGCTCTGCCCCGTATCAGTTATATGACTTGAACAAGTGACTTAAGCTCTTTTCTTCACAGTGAAATAGGTAAAAGAGAATACGATGTCTATCACATTGTAACTTCTCAATAAATATTGATTTTCTTCTTTAATTAAGGCAGCACTATCCAATACAGGAATATTTCATTGTATTACACTTCCCTTTATTGCATATTGCAGATATTGCTTTTTTTTTTAACAAATTGTATGTTTATGGCAACGCTGCATCAAGCATCTTTCAAGCATTTTTCCAGCAACGAGTACTCTCCTTGTGTCTCTGTGTCACATTTTAGTAATTCTCATAATATTTCAAACTTTTTCATTATTATTAAATTGGTTATAATGATCTGTGATCAGTCTTTGATGTTACTATTATAATTGTATTGGGGTGCCATGAAACATGCTCATGTAAGATGGCAAAAATTCATAAATGTGTGTGCTCTGACTGCTCCAACTATTTCCCATCTCATTCCCTCGCCTCAGGCCTCTCTATTCCCTGAGACACAACAATGTTGAAATTAGGTCAGTTAATAACCCTACAACAGCCTTTAAGTGCTAGAGTGAAAAGAACAGTTGCATGTCTCTCACCTGAAATCAAAATCTAGAAATGATTAAGCTTAGGAAGGAAGACATATTGAAAGCTGAGACAGGGCAAAAGCTAGGCCTTTTGTGCCAAACAGTTAGCCAAGTTGTGAATGCAAAGGAAATTAAAAGTGCTACTCCAGTGTATACATGAATGATAAGAAGGTGAAACAGCCTCATTGCCAATATGGAGAAAGTTTCAGTGGTCTGGATAGAAGATCAAATCTTACAACATTCTTTTGAGCCAGAGCCTAATCCAGATCAAGGCCCTAACTCTGTTTAACTCTATGAAGGCTGAGAGAGGTTAGGAAGCCGCAGAAGAAAAGTGGGAAGCTAGCAGAGGTTGGTTCATGAGGTTTAAGAAAAGAAACCATCTCTGTAACATAAAAGTGCAAGGTGAAACAGCAAGTGCTGATATACAAGCTGCAGCAAGTTATCCAGAAGATCTAGGTAAGATAATTGATGAAGGCGGCTACACTAAATAATAGATCTTCAATGTAGAGGAAGTAGCCTTTTATTGCAAGAAGATTTCATCTAGGACTTTCCTAGCTAGAAAGGAGAAATCAATGCCTGGTTTCAAAGCTTCAAAGGACAGGCTGACTCTCTTGTTAGGGGCTAATGCAGCTGGAGATTTAAAGTAGAACAGTACTCATTTACTATTCTGAAAGTCCTAGGGCCCTTAAGAATTATGCTAAATCTACTCTGTCTGTGTTCTCTCAAAAGAACAACACAAGAGCACATCTGTTTACACCAAGATTTATTGAATATTTTAAGCCCACTGTTGAGACCTACTGCTCAGAAAAAAATATATCTTTCAAAATATTACTGCTCATTGACAATGTTACTGATCAACCAAGAGCTCTGATCAGGAAAAAATATATCTTTCAAAATATTACTGCTCAGACAAATATTACTGCTCAGAAAAAAAAATATCTTTCAAAATATTACTGCTTATTGACAATGTTACTGATCAACCAAGAGCTCAGCAGAGGTCTAAGGGACTCCATAGGTTTTAGAAGCCCCTTGTTTGGAAATTACAGAAATGGCAAGTTATATAGAACTTTCAGTAACTGTTCTGGGATCTTCAGCCTCTAGGATTAATGAGTATATTTCAGTTCCTTTTGTGAATCATGTATTCTGGGGCTGACCATCGTGCATTATTTTAGTAAGTTATCACCATTTGGATGATTGTTAACTTCTTTAGAACCCAGAACAGTTATCTAAATAGCACACGTCTGATATGAAATGACTTTGCCTTTTCGCCCACGAGAGACAGACCCCTGGAGAACCTTCACCTTGTCAGAAGAACCATAATTTTACAACACCACTTGGCTACATTAAAAATTGTGAAGTCACCAAATGCTTTTTTACTTATGACATAAGTAACTCATAGTTGCTTGGACTTTTTCCTAGTTTTGGTGAACAATATTTTAAGCAATTTTGGTCAACCTTTTTAAATTTTGGATTTACATTTAAATTTGGGGGAGATAAATATGTTTTGTTCAATTAAGATTACAGACTCTTGCATTAGTCTTTGAGCAATGGATAATTGTTTCCTTAAGGTGGGAGAAAAATGGCATGGTACATTTTGACTGGAGTCTAGAAAAAATTAAGAGGAATAATTATTTTTGACACTTTACCTGGAAAGGGGTCATCATTTAAAAACTCAGATGACTTTTCTCCATCTCTACCTACCATTTAAACTTGTAGTCATGAATCATTCACTCAAACCACAGTAGGAAACTGCATTGTGAGCTGATTTCTAAAGCATTTTGTATACATAGTATTATCAGAGCTCATGATCACTACAGGAATCACATGCGTACTGGTTACCAAATACTCAGTATTGGACATTTCAAAAAACTGAAAGGAGACCAAATCCGTATTTTTAATTTGTTTGAATCAGTAGTAAAACTAAGTTTCTCTAAAGATAAAGCAAGTTCTTTTTTCACTACAATATGTGCGAAAGGACCAATAATACCTAAATGGGCAGGCTGGCAGACTGCTGTTCAAAGACAGTTGAATTACAGCAGCTATCATTTTGTCCCTTTTAGGTTACCTTACGAGTTTTCTTCTTTATGGATGCCCAGAACTGGCCTTTCAGAATGTGCCTAGATGAGAAATTCATTTCTAGTCATTATCACCACAGCTTTAGCTAGGAAACCAGCTCTGTTCCAAATCAGGACGAAGTAAAAGCATAGGTTTTCTATAGGCAAATGCAATTTTTGACTGGCTGTCCTCAGAAGCCATTGCCCCTGGTTGCCGGGTTTTTGCTGATGGAAAGCCAAGCCAGGCCACGTTATTAGGTAGCTCAGTAGCAGTTAATTATTAACTCCAGTGGAGAGTGGTTCATGAGATTACTGTATATGCTGTTACAACATGATTAACTCTCTGCTCATCAATTCAATTTTTTTCGGAAGTGTTGCTGCAAATATGGCATAAATTTCCTGGGCACAGCATTCAGTTCCACCTTATTATGCAGCACGGCTTCAAAGATATGAGGTTCCATGTCTAATCTTAATTTAATTTTAGAAGTTAGCTCTCTGGCTTGCTACAAGCTGCATTGCATTTCTGATGTTATCCACAATGCTGAGACCGACTAGAAATACCTGTGTGGATTGTGGTAGGAAAGGATAACCCTGGATCTGGAATAAAAGTGTAGCCTCAGAAATTTCCTGGCATTGGATCACAAGGTCAGGAAATCGAGACCATCCTGGCTAACACGGTGAAACCCCATCTCGACTAAAAAATACAAAAAATTAGCCAGGCGTGGCGGCGGGCGCCTGTAGTCCCAGCTACTTGGGAGGCTGAGGCAGGAGAATGGCTTGAACCCAGGAGGCGGAGCTTGTAGTGAGCCGAGATCGCGCCACTGCACTGCAGCCTGGGCAACAGAGCGAGACTCCATCTCAGAAAAAAAAAAAAAAAAAAAAAAATTCCTGGCATTGTTGAGCCTGTGCTGCAACAAAGGTAGCTGGATTCCACAGGACAGTTTACATGTGGGTATCAGCATTTGTACACCCTCAGAATCTCCTATGAAGAGCATCACGCCAATTGCTAACATCTTGCAATGCCCAGAACCAAGCCACTGGCCTTTCAGGAGATAACTCTGTATTCAGAGAAGTCCCTCTCTATTAGAGGAAATAAATAAGTTGATGCCTTTTTAATCTGAGCAGATGCATAGAATTTCCTATGGGGGATTCTCACAAGGATGTTTGTACTTGAATGTTTTTCTGCAAGAGAGAAGGAAGAGCCTGGTGTCCTCCTGGATCAAAAGTAGGGGCTTTTCATTAATTCGTGATGAACAGCTATGTATCAAATCTATATCCACTTAAAGAGGTGGAAATTACTCTCTTGGTTTATTGGACCAGACAAGGACTGTGGGTCTCATTGGTTCTTAACAGAGCCTCAACAAAGCCATAAGTACAGAAATTCTTCCAGGACCATGGACATTATTTAGGCTTTCTATTACCTAGAATCCACGCCAGGAAAATTATGTGCAAACGCAAATCAGACATTTTCCTGGGATTTATTTGTCGAGTGTTGCTTGGAAAGAATTCCCACAGCATAAAAATTATGCTTGGAGAAAAGAATGGAAGAATCAAAGTGAACCATGCTGCTTTCTGCAGGAACAAAGCAATATAAAAAATAAAGCCTGCGAAGAACTATTTTCCTCCCCACTGCTACTCTTTTATCAAGGCATCTTCTTTCCATTTGTTGACCAGCCTCAATGTCCAACGGCTTCTTGGACCAATACTGCCACGCTTTCTGCCTCTACAGAATTCGAAAATATGCTGAAGCTAACAAACAAGGAGTCTTTATATAAGTACCAAAAGTCTTTATATAGGTACATATTTGTGAGCGTGTGCGTGAATGTGTGCACACATACACATGTGGGAGCGAGGAAGGTTACCTCATGTAACCCTGTTAAGTGAAAATAACATTAAGCACCTCAAATTCAAGCTGCTAATTTGTTCCTCCATCATTTGGGGAAAACTTTGCAAAATTATCCAATTGCTCATCTGGAAAAAGAAACATTCAAAAAGAGGCAAGAAAAGGATTTAAAAGAATGAAGGAGAACTTACTCTACTCAACTTTAAAACTTATTATAAAGGTGCAATAAATCAAACAGTGTGATGGCAGCACTAGGCTATACCAATGGAGCATAATGAAAGCATACACCAAAAAATTACATATAGTTTCTGCCTTGAGAGAGAGAGAGCACTCATATGTGTGTGTGTGTGTGTGTGTGTGTGTGTGTGTCATAGTTCATGATAATGTTGGAATTGTGTGATAGAGTAGAAAGAGTATGAACTTCAGAATCAGATAAATTCAAACCTGGATTTGAATTCCAGTCCATGCACTCTTGAGCAAGTTAATACTCTTACTGAATATTAATTACCTAAAATGGAATGGGGATGGTGATATGTATCTTTAAGGTGTGAGGATTTGAGAATCAAATGATATCCTACATGTATTAGTCAAGGTTTTTAGTTACAAGTGGCAGAGACATAATCTGGCTAATCTGGGCAGATGAGGAATTTATTCAAGGCTCTTGTGTTGCTTACAAAATTTCTGAGAAGGGCAGAGAAACAGTCTTGGGAAAAGGGAAGAACAAGGAAGGCTAGACAGCAACCAGGACCACAGGAATTCATGCCCCCAAAGAGCATGTGAGGACTGCTAGCCCTACCACTGAATCCTGGGTGTCACTGCTGGCATGGCCACATATGCTCCAAGACAGCAGTTGTTGCTGGATCACTCATCAGAATGGCATTGGCTTGGTCCACCCTCTTTGAATCAATAGATCCAGTTGTAAATTCCAGAGAGGGTCTGTTGATTGGTTGCTCCTAACCTAAGTACAGAGGAGTCTAGGAAAATAAGTTCTTGGCATTTTCAAGTTTTATAGTGAAGGCAAGCTCTCCTTCCCTAGCAAGATTCATAAGGTAGACAATTTATCAAATGCAGGAAGGAATTTCAGATTTTGCATCACCTAGAAAAGGCACAAATCCATTACAAAACATATCAAAGCACCTGATACATAACAGATATTCAGGAAATGGTGACAATTGATATTTTCACAAATCAGTGGGGGAAAGGAACAATTCATTATTCAACAAATGGTGCTGGGACCATTTGTTATTTGGAACCAAAAAAATCTAAAATTCACCAAAATAAACTCCAATTGGATCAAAGATTAAAAAGAGATTTTTAAATCAAAGATTTAAATCTGTAAAAAATAATTTGACCCACTGTGCCCATCAATTCAGCCTCCAGATCCACCTGGAAAGGATGTTAATTTAAGCTCAGTGGGTTTTCTAATGGTGTCTCTTCCAGTTCTGGCAACACAGGAGAGTCCTACAGCCCATCACTTAGAACAGATTCACATGCCCCACTCTTAATTTTGCATCTGACCTCCAGTTGAAACCCTTCTCTTTTATTTACTGAAAATAAAATGTTAAAATAGTTTCTCACTTGCTTAATTTCTACAAGTCTTTCTTTGGGTCATTCAACTAGCATTGTGGATAATGTTACCAAGAGTGCTTGGTGGCTTGGATTCTATGTCTCCACTAAACTATAGGTTTCAAAGGCAAGGGGCTTGTTTTACGTATCTTTTTTTTTCTATTATGCCTGGTATAATGCTTTCAACATCGGAGGTGCTCAATCCATGATTAAGGAAGAAAACGGAATTGCTGGTTAGCTGTTTCAAAATGTCTGGTAATGGTTTCAGCTTTGAGCACTAACTCAGATAAAGCACTAACGTCTCTGATCCTCAATTTCCTTTTCTTTAGAACAAGAACACTTACATTACCCTTACTCCCCCAAAACTTCACATAACAAATATTGATCATTTTGGGCTTGATGAAACAATTCATAGGTGACAGCTCTTAAGATCATAGATGGACAGCTTTCCAGAAGGTATACTACTCTTTCTCTTATCTATAATCTTTACTGTTCCCAGTTTCCATCTGCCACTCTTATGTCCAGTTCTGAAAAGCTAGTCAAGGATGAGTGAGGCTGGCCAAAAATTTTTCTTTTCTAGCTATGTTTCTTGGCGGTTACATTTTTCCTCCTAATTTATTGCTTTTCACTATTGTTAGAATAGATATGTGATCTGAAACATCAATTTCCTCATGACTTAGGTGCATCTTGCTTTCTTTTTTGCCATCTAAAAGATCTTAATATTATTTATTTAAAGTTGAGAGAGCACTTTGTGTCTCTTGGATGCAGATAACTGTGAGTGTGTATGTTATTATTGTCTCTATTGCCCAAAAGGAAAAACTTCATTTCTTATACAGTATTTTTATTTTTAAATGTTTAGAGAGAAAAAAAATCATTAGCCATGATATATCCCTAAATAACATATGAGTAAGGGTTCACTGTGTCTGAAAAATTCTACTCAGCTCCAGATTTGAGAAAAGACCATTTGTCTGGCCTCTCTGATTCATCCCTGAGAATGAAAAGGACCAAAAGTCAGTTCCCTTTGGTACAAACTCTCTTTCATATTTTATTTCCTAATGCACAGCTAATTTCTAAATTAAGACCATGCTTACAAGAAAGGTTAGGAAGTTATTCACTTCAATCTATTAGTAAGTCTGTTTTTGATTGAACTTTTAAATAACTTTTGATAATTAGTACATCTTGTCTTTTGGATTTCAAATAAGATAATCAGTTTTCTTTTTTATTTAAAATTATGCCAGATTTAGCCCAGTCAAAAGATTCCAGAATTTCTCCCAGCAAGACAAACACTTTGGAGAATTTTTTAATTCCCCACATGCATGCTGACCATATACTCCCATTACCAAACTTTAAGTGATCAAAGTGTTGAACTATATTTGTGATTAGGTCAGCGGTCAGCAAACTTTTCCTCTAAAAAGGCAGAGGGTAAATATTTCCAGCTTTGCAGCCATTTGGTCTCTGTCCCAACACCTCAACTCTGCCATAATCATGCAAAAGCAGCCATTGATAATACATAAGTGATCGAGTGTGGCTGTGTTCCAATAAAACTTTATTTATAAACACTGAAATTTGAATTTCATATAATTTTTCCATGACATGGTATACTATTCTTCTTTTGCCTTTTAAGGTATAAATGCCATAGTTCATGGGTCATATAAAAATAAGCAGTGGGCCAAATTTAGCTGGGGTGACAGTTTGCTGACCCCTGCTTTAGGTGAGCTGGGGATGGGCTTCTTGAAAAGTTTCCACTAAACAGCATATAACATTTATTTCAGAAAAACTTATTTGTGCTTTTTCTCTGCTCTCACACCACAAAAACCAATCAACACAGAAGACTTCTGTGACCAAATGTGTGGGATTTTTTCCCCACCACCAAGCAGTGGCCACCAGCTGGGTGTCCTCCAAGTCAACTCTGACACTACCTGGAGATAGCTTCAGATTCCACAAATTGAAGGCTCAGTCACTAAAACTGGCCCCCACCTTTCAGACACCAGTCGAACTTCTGACCCACTGGCTTCAACTTGGGGCTCCCATGACCCCTTCCTAGATTAATTTGTTGGAGGGGCTCACAGAACTCAGGGAAACACATTTACCAATATACTATAAAGGATATGACAAAGGATACAGATGAAGAGGTGCACAGGACAGGCATGAGGGAAGTGGGCGGAGCTTCCATGCCCCCCCCCGTGACCACCACCCTCCAGGAACCTCAATGTGTTTGGCTATCCAGAAGCTCTCCAAACCCAGTCCTCGTGGATTTTTATGGAAGCTTCATGATGTCAGCATTCCTTCCCCAGGGTATGGGGCTGGACTCTCTCTAGAATGAGGGGCTTATAACTGGCAATCATAAAGGCAGGGAAGATTAGAGTCCTGCCTTGGGGAAAATGAAAGGAGAGCAGGAGAAGTTCAGATAGATTCTGTCTTCTGAGGCTTAACACACCCATCATTATAACAAAAGCCTGTAACAAGGTTTATGGGAGTTATGAGCCAGAAACCATGGACAAAAACAGATAGATAGATAGATAGATAGATAGATAGATAGATAGATAGATAAATAGATAGATAGATAGAAGATATATATGTGATATATAATACATGTAATAACACCACAATATTGAATTCCAAACTTTACCATATCTTCCATAATTAAAGCCCAAATTTCTTCCATTTATGCCGTGTACTCACTAAAAAGAAAGATGTGGCTGAGTATGTACTGACATTGAATGTTCCCAAGTTACATGTGTGCAGTAGACCTTTGTGTTTATAAAGGAAAACTTTATATACATATATGCCTCTATATCAGAAATGTATAACAGTAGTTGCATCCAAAGGGTCAATTAGAGGACAAGAGTGGGCAGGTGACTTACTTTTCACCATACACTATTTTGTACCTTTAGACTACTGCAACACTTAAATGAAGCTATTTTTTATATAATATATTCATTTTTTTAATGTTTAAATGCTGAAAGAAATGACTAGAGAGGTCCTGAAATCAGTGCTTAATATTCTCCAAATTAAAAGAATTGCCAATTCTAAGCATATTTTATCAGATGACCTCTAGCTGATGAAAGGAGCTTGAACCAACAGCAGAATAACAGCCTGGACTAAAAAGGTAAGCATCTTCATAAGTACAGGGGTATATGGACAAGAAACCACTTTAAATGCAGAGGAAATTTTGACCTTTTTACAACTTTTACCTTAAATTTTTAAAATCACCTCACAACCTAAAGATTTTTCAAAAGGGAAAATAAACAGGTGAACACACGAAAGCAGGCCCAGCGACACTTCCTAAATTTTGTCATTAATTAGTGTTTCTATACACGAGAACCACCAGATCAGCAGAGCATAGCATTACCTGCATGCACTTAGAATTGGGGTCATCCTAAACATCTGTGGGCCCCAGCAAGGGTGCAAACAGAGGCCTCAGCCTATGGCTCACACACTTCTCTTCCTACCCCCACTCCCTGCAGCACCAGGAGAGCTGGCATGCCTGCATGTGGACATCGCAGCCTGAGTGTTTGTCAGGACTCTGAGCCCAAGCTAAGCCATCATATCCCCTGTGACCTGCACGTACACATCCAGATGGCCGGTTCCTGCCTTAAATGATGACATTCCACCACAGAAGTGAAAATGGCCTGTTCCTGCCTTAACTGATGACATTGTCTTGTGAAATTCCTTCTCCTGGCTCATCCTGGCTCAAAAGCTCCCCCATTGAGTACCTTGTGACCCCCCACTCCTGCCCACCAGAGAACAACCCCCCTTTTTCCTTTACCTACCCAAATCCTATAAAACGGCCCCACCCTTATCTCCCTTCACTGACTCTCTTTTCGAACTCAGCCCACCTGCACCCAGGTGAAATAAACAGCTTTATTGCTCACACAAAGCCTGTTTGGTGGTCTCTTCACACGGACGCGCATGAAATTTGGTGCCGTGACTCGGATCGGGGGACCTCCCTTAGGAGATCAATCTCCTGTCCTCCTGCTCTTTGCTCCGTGAGAAAGATCCACCTACAACCTCAGGTCCTCAGACCGACCAGCCCAAGAAACATCTCACCAATTTCAAATCCGGTAAGCGGCCTCTTTTTACTCTCTTCTCCAACCTCCCTCACTATCCCTCAACCTCTTTCTCCTTTCAATCTTGGTGCCACACTTCAATCTCTCCCTTCTCTTAATTTCAATTCCTTTCATTTTCTGGTAGAGACAAAAGAGACATGTTTTATCCGTGAACCTAAAACTCCGGCGCTGGTCACAGACTGGGAAGGCAGCCTTCCCTTGGTGTTTAATCATTGCAGGGACGCCTCTCTGATCATACACCCACGTTTCAAGGGTGTCAGACCACGCAGGGATGCCTGCCTTGGTCCTTCACCCTTAGCGGCAAGTCCCGCTTTTCTGGGGGAGGGGCAAGGACCCCAACCCCTTCTCTCCGTGTCTCTAACCCTTCTTTGCCTTTCTGGGGGGCAAGAAACCCCCAACCCCTTCTCCTTCACCCTTAGCGGCAAGTCCCGCTTTTCTAGGGGAGAGGCAAGTACCCCAACCTCGTATCTCTGCACCCCGATCCCTTATTTCCATGGCCCAACCTTGTATCTCTGCGCCTCGACCCCTTCTCTGCTTTTCTGGAGGGCAAGAACCCCTCACCCCTTCTCCATGTCTCTACTCTTTTCTCTGGGCTTGTCTCCTTCACTATGGGCAAGATTCCACCTTCCATTCCTCCTTCTTCTCCCTTAGCCTGTGTTCTTAAGAACTTAAAACCTCTTCAACTCTCACCTGACCTAAAATCTAAGTGTCTTATTTTCTTCTGCAATGCCACTTGACCCCAATACAAACTCGACAGTAGTTCCAAATAGCCAGAAAACGGCACTTTCAGTTTTTCCATCCTGCAAGATCTAAATAATTCTTGTTGTAAACTGGGCAAGTGGTCTGAGATGCCTGATGTCCAGGCATTCTTTTATACATCGGTCCCTCTCTAGTCTCTGTTCCCAATGCAACTCATCCCAAATCTTCCTTCTTTCCCTCCCACCTGTCCCCTCAGTCCCAACCCCAAGCGTCGCTGAGTCTTTCTAATCTTCCTTTTCTACAGACCTATCTGACCTCTCCCCTCCTCACCAGGCCGAGCTACTCCTAATTCTTCCTCAGCCTCTGCTCCCACACCCTATAATCATTTTATCACCTCCCCTCCTCACACCTGGTCTGGCTTACAGCTTCGTTCCATGACTAGCCCTCCCCCACCTGCCCAGCAATTTACTCTTAAAAAGGTGGCTGGAGCTAAAGACATAGTCAAGGTTAATGCTCCTTTTTCTTTATCCCAAATCAGATAGCATTTAGGCTCTTTTTCATCAAATATAAAAATCCAGCCCAGTTCATGACTCGTTTGGCAGCAACCCTGAGACACTTTACAGCCCTAGACCCTAAAAGGTCAAAAGGCCGTCTTATGCTCAAAATACATTTTATTACCCAATCTGCTCCTGACATTAAATAAAACTCCAAAAATTAAATTCTGGCCCTCAAACCCCACAACATGATTTAATTAACCTCGCCTTCAAGGTGTACAATAATAGAAAAAAGTTGCAATTCCTTGCCTCCACAGTGAGACAAACGCCAGCCACATCTCCAGCACACAAGAACTTCCAAACGCTGAACTGCAGTGGCCAGGCGTTCCTCCAGAACCTCCTCCCCCAGGAGCTTGCTACAAGTGCCAGAAATCTGACCACCAGGCCAAGGAATGCCCGCAGCCCAGGATTCCTCCTAAGCCATGTCCCAACTGTGTGGGACCCCACTGGAAATCAGACTGTTCAACTCACCTGGCAGCCACTCCCAGAGCCCCTGGAACTCTGGCCCAAGGCTCTCTGACTGACTCCTCCTCAGCTTAGTGGCTGAAGACTGACGCTGCCCGATTGCCTCGGAAGCCCCCTAGACCATCAGGGACACCAAGCTTCACATAACTCTCACAGTGGAAGGTAAGTCCGTCCCCTTCTTAATCAATACGGAGGCTACCCACTCCACATTACCTTATTTTCAAGGGCCTGTTTCCCTTGCCTCCATAACTGTTGTGGGTATCGACAGCCAGGCTTCTAAACCTCTTAAAACTCCCCAACTCTGGTGCCAACTTAGACAATACTCTTTTAAGGACTCCTTTTAGTTATCCCCACCTGCCCAGTTCCCTTGTTAGGCAGAGACACTTTAACTAAATTATCTGCTTCACTGACTATTCCTGGATTACAGCTACATCTCATTGCTGCCCTTCTTCCCAATCCAAAGCCTCCTTTGCGTCCTCTTCTTATATTCCCCCACTTTAACCCACAAGTATAAGATACCTCTACTCCCTCCTTGGTGACCGATCATGCACCCCTTACCATCTCATTAAAACCTAATCACCCTTACCCCGCTCAATGCCAATATCCCATCCCGCAGCACGCTTTAAAAGGATTAAAGCCTGTTATCACTCGCCTGCTACAGCATGGGCTTCTAAAACCTATAAACTCTCCTTACAATTCCCCCATTTTACCTGTCCAAAAACTGGACAAGTCTTACAGATTAGTTCAGGATCTGCGCCTTATCAACCAAATTGTTTTGCCTATCCACCCTGTGGTGCCCAACCCGTACGCTCTTTTGTCCTCAATACCTTCCTCCACAACTCACTATTCCATTCTTGATCTTAAAGATGCTTTTTTCACTATTCCCCTGCACCCCTCATCCCAGCCTCTCTTTGCTTTCACCTGGACTGACCCTGACACCCATCAGTCCCAGCAGCTTACCTGGGCTGTGCTGCCAGAAGGTTTCAGGGACAGTCCTCATTACTTCAGCCAAGCTCTTTCTCATGATTTACTTTCTTTCCACCCCTCTGCTTCTCACCTTATTCAATATATTGATGACCTTCTTCTTTGTAGCCCCTCCTTTGAATCTTCTCAACAAGACACACTTCTGCTCCTTCTGCATTTATTCTCCAAAGGATATTGGGTATCCCCCTCCAAAGCTCAAATTTCTTCTTCATCGGTTACCTACCTCGGCATAATTCTCATAAAAACACACGTGCTCTCCCTGCTGATCATGTCCAATTAGTCTCCTAAACCTCAATCCCTTACAAAACAACAACTCCTTTCCTTCCTAGGCATAGTTAGTATGGTCAGAATTCTTATACAAGAGCCAGGACCGCACCTGTAGCCTTTCTATCCAAATAACTTAACCTTACTGTTTTAGTCTAGCCCTCATGTCTGTGTGCAGTGGCTGCTGCTGCCCTAATACTTTTAGAGGCCCTAAAAATCACAAACTATGCTCAACTCACTCTCTACATTTCTCATAACTTCCAAAATCAATTTTCTTCCTCATACCTGACACATATACTTTCTGTTTCCCGGCTCCTTCAGCTGTACTCACTCTTTGTTAAGCCCCACAATTACCATTGTTCCTGGCCCGGACTTCAATCCGGCCTCCCACATTATTCCTGATACCACACCTGACCCCCATGACTGTATCTCTCTGACCCACCTGACATTCACCCCATTTCCCCATATTTCCTTCTTTCCTGTTCTTCACCCTGATCATGCTTGATTTATTGATGGCAGTTCCACCAGGCCTAATCGCCACACACCAGCAAAGGCAGGCTATGCTATAGTGCAAGCCACTAGCCCGCCTCTTAGAACCTCTCATTTCCTTTCCATCGTAGAAATCTATCCTCAAGGAAATAACTTCTCAGTGTTCCATCTGCTATTCTACTACACCTTAGGGATTATTCAGGCCCCCTCCCTTCCATACACATCAAGCTCAGGGATTTGCCCCCGCCCAGGACTGGCAAATTAGCTTTACTCCTCAACATGTCCTGAATCAGGAAACTAAAATACCTCTTAGTCTAGGTAGACACTTTCACTGGATAGGTAGAGGCTTTCCTACAGGGTCTGAGATAGCCACCATAGTCATTTCTTCCCTTCTGTCAGAAATAATTCCTCAGTTTGGCCTTCCCACCTCTATACAGTCTGATAACAGACCAGCCTTTATTAGTCAAATCAGCCAAGCAGTTTTTCGGGCTCTTAGTATTCAGTGAAACCTTTATATCCCTTATGGTCCTCTGTCTTCAAGAAAAGTAGAACGGACTAAAGGTCTTTTAAAAACACACCTCACCAAGCTCAGCCACCAACTTAAAAAGGACTGGACAATACTTTTACCACTTCCCCTTCTCAGAATTCAGGCCTGTCCTCAAAATGCTACAAAGCACAGCCCATTTAAGCTCCCGTATAGATGCTCCTTTTTATTAGGCCCCAGTCTCATTCCAGACACCAGACCAACTTGGATGGTGCCCCAAAAAACTTGTCATCCCTACTGTCTTCTGTCTAGTCATACTCCTATTCACCGTTCTCAACTACTCATACATGCCCTGCTCTTGTTTACATTGCCAGTTTACACTGTTTCTCCAAGCCATCACAGCTGATATCTCCTGGTGCTATCCCCAAACCACCACTCTTAACTCTTAAAGTAAATAAATAATCATTGCTGGCAAGGCTATGCTGAACCTCCTTAGGCACTCTCTAATTAGATGTCCTAGGTCCTTCCAATTCTTAGTCCTTTAATACCTGTTTTTCTCCTTCTCTTATTCCGTTTAGTTTTTCAATTCATACAAAACTGTATCCAGGCCATCACCAATAATTCTAAATGACAAATGTTTCTTCTAACAACCCCACAGTATCACCCCTTACCACAGAATCTTCCTTCAGCTTAATCTCTCCCACTCTAGGTTCCCACGCCGCCCCTAATCCCGCTCGAAGCAGCCCTGAGAAACATCACCCATTATCTCTCCATACCACCCCCAAAAATTTTCACCGTCCCAACACTTTACCACTATTTCGTTTTATTTTTCTTATTAATATAAGAAGACAGTGTTCAAACTCTCTCCGCCCTATTACTATCCTGTACAAAGAGCTGCCCCAGGCCACCTCATAAGGCTGGGATATGCACACTAGGTGAAGTTCAGGACAACAAATTCTGGATGCTCAAAGCCCAAGAATCTGGAGCTTGGTCTATAAGGAGAGAAACTGGACTCCAGCTGGGCGATTATCTTTGGTGGGACAGTTTTCTCTAAATAAGAGGACCCTATGGATTGTACTGCTTCTTATAACAAAACTGCTGCAAGCAAGACAGGAGGCCAAAAAGACTACATAAAACTCTAGCACCTGTGCAGTGGCTCATGCCTATAATCCCAACACTTTGGGAGGTCGAGTGTAACATTTAAGTGTTGCAGTAGTCTAAAGGGACAGTCTAAAGGTGGAGCCAACATGTCAAAACCCCATCTCTACTAAAAATACAAAAATTAGCCTGGCATGGTGCCTGTAATCCCAGCTACTCGGGAGACTGAGGCAGGAGAATCACTTGAACCTGAGAGGAAGAGGTTGCAATGAGCCAAGATCGCGCCACTGCACTCCAGCCTATGCGACAGCATAAGACTCCATCTAAAAAAAAAAGGAAGAAGAAGAAGAAGGAAAAAAGAGCTAGGTTTATTCAAGAGGCTCCATGAAAAAAGAACTCTGTAGACAATAGACTTGGATGCTATATTATAGATCAGCACTGGACAACAAAAATATAATACGTACCATAAATGCAAGCCATGTATATAATTTTAAATTTGCTAGTGGCCACATGAAAAAGAAGTAAAGAAAAATAAGTAAAATTAACTTTAATAATACATTTTATTTCACCCAGTATATCTAAAATATTCATTCAACATGTAATCAAATAAAAAATGTATTGAGCTCTTAAAAAAAAAAAACAACCTCTAACACCTGTGCTTTTGCAAAAAAAAAAAAAGAAAAAAGTAAGGAAGGAAGAGAGGGAGGGAGAGAGGGAGGGAGGGAGGGAGATGTTTCTCTAACTTTCCTAACAATTTCCTAACAAAGTCCCTTAATAACAAAAAAGGGTTGAAAAGATAGTAATAGAGGCTTGGGCATGAGTCCAAAGCTAAAAATTCAAAATGTTTTTAAGTCTTATATTATCTTGAAACTTCATGTGATTTTCCCGCATTCTTTTAATAATGTCCTTTCATATTTTAAAACATTTGAAATTAACACTTATGTTAATTAAACTTTTTGCCACAAACCTTTCATTAAAAGTGGTGACCCAGGAAGTCACATCCTGTTTACCCTTTCTTTTCAAGTGCTGCCAGCACCCTACTGAGTAGCCCAGCTTACAAATCACAATGTGACCAGCTTTATAGTCCAAAGTGAAAGTCAACAGAACCTCAAATCTGCCTCTGATTTCCAGGGTCAGTCTCACCTATGAAAGTGAGACACAGGTAATAATGAAGCACAGGCTATAGGTTCTTTGATGGGAGAAAAAAATTAGCTTGTGTCTGCCATAATTTTATTGAAGCCCCTTGTGCTTATCTCCTTGATGGGAAAGTAATCTTCACACAATAAAATAAGACAATGAATTTTAAAGTGCCTGGAAGAGTCCTGGCTTATAGTAGGCCCTCAATAAATAGATGGAATTCTGATTTGAATCTGAAGTCTAGATAAAAACCTTTACCAATGAGTATGTTTCTGGTGGTTTCGAATGGGATTGGATAAATTATAATTCATGGGCCAAATCCAAACCAAAGCCTGGGGAGAAAAAAGAGAGAGAGCAAGCGAGGAAGAATGCAACAGAAACTATATGTGGCCCACAAAACTTAGAATATTTGCTGTCTGAGCCTTTACAAAGTTTGCCAACCCTTGGTTTTGGAGCAACCATGAGGGCAAATAATGCCTTAGAGATCCAGTCCCAGAAAGAAATCAGGTAGCAAACTGAGACAGTATCAATGAGCTATTTTCACAGCAGTGCTGCATAATAAACCATCCCAATTCTCCACATCTTAAAATAACAATGTTCATACATCTGTGGGTCAGCTGGGCTCAGCTGAAGTGGCTCTGCTGATCTTGGCTGACTTGCTCCTGCATCTGTGGGTTGGAAGAGGGAGTTAACATAGGCTGTACTAGGCTGGGGAATTTGGCTCTACACTGCAAGTTTGTGGGTCTGGATCCTCTTTACTGTCTCATCCTCTTTGGACCAGTGGGCTAGCCAAGACATGCTCTTCTTGTGGCAGTGACAGAGGCCAAAAAAGAGTGGAAATGCGTGACAGCTGTTAGGGACCTAGACTTGGAACTAACAGATTGTCACGTACTTCCCCTGGATGCCATTGGTCAAAGCAAGCCATATATGGGAGCCCAAAGTGGAGCAGTGGGGAAGTATTCTCCTCCAGTAGAGGAGCTGCCTGGTCGTATGGCAAAGATGTGAATAAGGGAGGGTGGAGAACCTGGGTCAATAATGTAAATTTAAACTCAATTCAATACTTACTGAGCACCACACAGGCCAAGCATTCTTCTAGGTCCTGGGGATTTGTCAGCAAGCAAGACTGTTTATCGTCCTTACCTTAGGAGCTTAATTCTAATGGGATGTGGAGGGGATTTAATATTCCATGCTACCCCTTCTTGTTCATTTGGCTCTGGTTCACTGGGGGGTTCGTTGTTGGCATATCTGTTGCTGGCCAGCAGGAATCATCTGGCCTTGACCAGCTTTCTGTCCCCCAGTATTCAGCACTGGGCTTTGGGCAAGGTAAGTTCTCAATAATAAATGAATGAGTGAGTGAATGAAGCATTTTTTTTAATCTCTCTTTCTTAGGAATCACTGAATCCCTGTCAACTCATCTACTGGTGGAAAGGAGGAAAACAACAGAAATTCAGATCTCCAGATTAGCAGACAATGCAAGGCTGGGACGCAGAGCAAATGACAAGTGACAGTGAAACTGGATTTAAGAGAATTTGAATCATTTGGGCGAGAGAGCCCGCAGATGGTGCATGCTGTTCGGTGTGGAAAAATGGGTCATTGCTCCCAGAGCAATTACCATAGCCTAAAAGACCTGTGAGAAGAGCAGAGCATTTGTGCTGCAGGCTGATCAGGGAAGAATTAGGGGAGATTTGTAGGGACTCCAATGCTGTTACGACAGCACCCACGTGGCTCATGCCCACACAGGATGATAAATCAAGCTCAAGAGAGAGTGCCATACCCAATGAGGTCTGTGGCCATGGCCTTCCCTGGATAAAATGAGGGCAGCCCCACAGCACAGCAGAGAACATTTGTCAAGGCTGGCCCGTGAGCACAGTGCTGCTGCCATCATGGTGCCGGAAAGCTAGAGTCTGTGGAAAACCCAGTGTGCTGAGGTGGCCCTGGGGTGGCCACAATTGCTTTGTACAGGAAGCTGGACATCTTCATTCTGGCCCCTGCTCTGCTGCCTGAAAAAGGCTTCCTGACCTTAGTTTCTCTATCTGTGAAATAGGTACTGAGATACTTGCTCTGTTTAGGTTACAGGATTTTAGTGAGGATTGAGAGAACCAGCAAGTGCAAAAATGAATCAGAAACTGTCAGCCTTCAACCAAAATAAGGATTACTCAGGGAAGATGAGTAGGATTTGGTCTCATCTCAAGCAAGACAATGATGCTCTGGGTTTGGGGAAGGGATGGAATGTGTGAGGATAAAGAAATCTTCAGGATCGTGAAAGAAACTGTTTTCAAAGTTAAAAGTAAGACATCCTTCATATTAGGAAAAAAATAACTGTAAGAAATTGTTGTTTGAAGCTTGAAGAGTGAAAGTTTCAGAGGCCCAACTCCTCTCAGGAGGATAAGTATGGAAAATAAGTTACTCTTGAGGGTAATTAATTGAAACAGAGGGTGAATGAGTCCAAAATGCACCTACATCCCTTTCAAATTGAAGGGAACAGAGAGCTTAAGAGGGGAGGGGCAAGGAGGTAAAGATCAATGTTGAAAAGGCAAACATGCTCTTTTCTTTAAATGAGTGTGACCTCAGACATGGGGTTAGCACAGACAGGCGTGTCCCAGCCCCATAATTCCCTTTCTAACCTACTAGCTGTGTTTGCGCAGGCACCTGCCATTGGGAAGCGCTCTGCGAGCTTTCCTGGGATTGTGCCTCATGAGCCATCACCTGTCACTATGTGTATTTCAAGCCTACTTCTTCCTCTCCCTGACCTGTGAGATGCTAAGAGGAGGAGGGATGGGGTGTCATGCAATATGGAAACCACTTTAAACATCCACTGGGCTGATGGCAATAGCAAAATTTATGTAATCCATGAAAGCACAGAATTGGGTAATAAAACTGGATAAATCATTTCTCTTTGTAAAGCAAATTCTCACCAACTGCCACCCAGATCATAACATATGAGGAGCACTGCTCTTCACCTGGGTGCACCTGCCCCCACCAAAAATGAAGTGCCTTGATGCCTCTGAGGATTATGCAGATGTGTGCATTATTTATACATCTGTGTGATGCATCAAGTATCAGAAGGTGTCTCTGGGCATGAGTCACAAGGCCTCTAAAAGCAATGACTCTTTTATAGGGTTTTAGATTACGGTGATTTTCTGTAAATCCTGCCAGAGTCACACAACAGGCCAAGAGCAATTAACATTAATTAAATGATCCCCATAAAGAGGTTGCCTCACTGACACATTGATAACCTCTAAATGCACTTAGCCTGCTACATTCTTGAAGGTGTTCCTTCAGCTGCTCCGGGGGCACTGGGCAGGCTCCTGCTGCCCTGGGCGGCTGCACACACATGTGGAACACCACTGTTCCTGCTGCGATGTGTGCATAAGAACTACCTGGAGATCATGCTAAAATGAGATTCTGATTCAGGAGGTCACAGATGGCACCTGGGATTCTGCATTTCTAACAAGCTCCTTGATGATGTTGACGCTGCTCATCCCCAGACCACACTTTGAGAAACAACACTGTACAAAGCCCCGGACACAGACCCGGGGAGTGGGGGGAGGGGGTGGCCTGGGTTGGGTACAGGAGAGCAACTCTAAACATCCAGTGCATTGCTAATGTGCTGGCCTTTCCAGCCTGCTTTTCTTATCCCCTGGGAACCACCAGTGAAGAGAACTAAGCAAGCAGGACATTGTGCAGATGCTAGGGTTAACATCAAAGCTGATCAAAACCAGCTTCTGAGAAAAAAAAAAAAATGAGTCCAGGAATAGCTCCACCCTCATCCCCTCTGCATTTTGCACCTGTCTTTTAGAGAAATCACCTGGGATTTTCTAAAGAAAGCCACACCCCACCATTATGAAGGACTTGGAGTTGGAGCTTTTTCCAAGATGGAAGGGTGGGGACCAGAAGACAACCTCTTTAGTGGCGCCAAGAACCCCTGTCCCTAGGCAGAGAGACACTTCTCTGTCTTTACACCGCAGGGCATGATGATGAAACTGGATTTAAAGGCTGGCACACGGCCAGTAATGAGGGCCAGGGTAGGGAGCTGGGGACTATAAAGGCCAAGAAATCAGTGTGTAGAGAGAGGAGGCAGGAAGAATGTGAGTAGTGGGTGCGTCAGGAATGGGCAAAGGTCAAACATTTGAAAAATAGCCCGAGAAGCTTTGGCAGGGACTTCCTGACTGTGGAGTGGTGACAGCCGTGAGGAGGTGACCCAAGTGTGGCAGCCAGCAGAAGGAAAGAGCACTCGGTCAGGGCCGGGATGAGAAATTTAGAGCAAATAGTACAGAGAGAAGTTAGGAAGCTACCAGGGCCCATCTCGGGGAGCAGATGTGAGTTTGTGGCAGCCCTATAAAATTGTAGGCCAATCAGTTGTAAAATTATATCACAATTTTATAAAGATGCGGCTGCAGAAAGCATCAGTAACAACTGGGAGTGGAAGGTTTCCATTTTAATTCAGTAATGACATGGATGAAGTTAGAAATGTCTCATGAGTCCACAGAAAGGGGTTTGGATACTTCTCTTAAAGTAACCTTGTAGCATTTCCTGATCAAAAATAAATTCAAGCATGAAAATATTGGGGAAGGAAAAGGGGAAAGTTCACTTTGGTTGATGAGATCTTAGAAAAAGAAGTCACAGGAGAAGCAGAGAAGGCCCAGGGATTTTACACAGAGAATTCTTGGGATTCCTCAGAGACTGGAGTCATCTGACCAAGAAATGTGCCCTTGGGTCTGTAGCCTTTTTCTTCTCTCTGACACCCTTCCTCCGTGGATTTTCAGTGCAACACGAGCCAAGCTGGCTATTAATAGAGCAAGAACAATTTTACCACGGGATGTGGTGTTTAATTTAAAGAGACGTCAAAGAGTGAGGGGCAGATGGCTGGGCAGGCAGTGCTTCCCAATGACCTTGGTGAGCCCCTGACTCATCCCAGATCTTACAGATCCAGAAATGTGCTCTGACGAATGAGCCCTGAGTTGATCAAGCTTTAGTGAAAAAAATGAGAAATGGATAAGCCAGGGGCCTGCGTATTAATTTCTAGTAGATCTATGGGTAGCTTGAGAAATGAGAACAGTTATCAGTTCGGGTGATCATTTCTGGAAAGGTGTTCAACTCAAGGGACTCAATTATATATCTCAAGATCACCAGCATGTGGAAAATCCCAAACCTTAAAGCTCAAACAGAAAAATAAGCAAGTAATTCTCAAAACACTCCTTCCTCACACCATAGTGAAAGAATGACCAATTCATTTTTATCCCACTCTACCTTCCCATAAATTTAGTGCACCCCCTCTCCTGCAAGCACAGCTTCACTCTTACTGGTTATTTGATTGGTTTCCTAGGGCTGCCTTAACAAGGTACTAGGATTCAGCGGCTTAAAACGAGAAGTGTAGGGCCGGGCGCGGTGGCTCATGGCTGTAATCCCAGCACTTTGGGAGTCCGAGGCGGGCGGATCACGAGGTCAGGAGATGGAGACCATCCTGGCTAACACGGCGAAACCCCATCTCTACCAAAAATACAAAAAATTAGCCGGGCGTGGTGGCAGGCGCCTGTAGTCCCAGCTACTCGGCAGGCTGAGGCAGGAGAATGGCGTGAACCCGGGAGGCGGAGCTGGCAGTGAGCCGAAATCGCGCCACTGCACTCCAGCCTGGGCGACAGAGCCAGACTCCGTCTCAGAAAAAAAAAAAAAAAACACCAGAAGTGTATTCTTTCCTCACAGTCTGGAGGCCAGAAGTCCTAGGTCAAGGTGCCAGCAGGGCTGTGCTCCCTCTGAAACCCATAGGGTTTCACCCTTGCCTCTTCCTAGCTTCTACTGGCTTGCTGTCAACCTTTGGCTTTCCTTGGCTTATAGCTACCAACTCCAATCTCTGCCTTCGTTGTCACATGGCATTCTCCCTGTGCGTCTCAGTGTCTCTTCTCCTCTTATAAGGACACTAGAAGTCTATCCTACTCCAGTATTTCATCTTTTATCTACATCCATTATCCTCATCTTAACTAATTACATCTGCAACAACCTTATTTCCAAACAAGGTCGCATTCTGAGGCATAGGGGGTTAGGACTTCAATTTTTTGGGGGGACATAATTCAACCCATAACATAACCATAACCATAACCATAATCATAACCGTTATGCCACAGTGTGGTTCAATTTCCAGGCCGGTGTTGAGATAACCATGGCTAAGTCCAGACCCTGCCTTTAAGGATTCCACACTCTATTGAAAGATATATATATATATACACACACATATAATATATATATAGTAACATATATATACACACATATATACATATAATTATGTTACACATAATGTAATATATGTAATGTAATTATATATATGAAAATTTAGTTGGCAATTTTCCCCTGGCTTCAGGAAAAATCCCCAAACCAATGAAACCACAAAAGCCCTGGGCTGGATCCCAGCAGAATCAGTGTATATTTTAAGTTTCCCTGGTGTAATGATTAATTGTATATCAACTTGACTGGGCCACAGGGTACTCAGATACTTGGTCACACATTATTATGAGTGTGTCTGTGTGAGTGTTTTGGGGTGAGATTAACACTCAAATCGATACACTGAGTGAAGCAGATTGCTCTCTCCAATGTGAGTGGATTTCTCCCAGCTAGTGAAAAGCCTGAATAGAACAAAAAGCCTGATCCTCCCCTGAATAAAGGGAATTCCTCCTGGCTGACTATCGTCAAGCTGAGACGCTGGGTTTTGTTGTTGTTGTTGTTGCTTTCTTTTCCTGCCTTTGGACTTGAACTGAAACATTGGCTCTGTTTAGGTCTTGATCCTTCTGGCCTTTGGAATGGAACTACACCATCAGCTCTCTTGTGTCTCCAGCTTGCCTACCGCAAATTTTGGGACTTTTCAGCCTCCATAATTGCATGAGTCAATTCCTTATTATAAATATCTATCCTGTGTATTCTTTCATACATACATTCTGTTGATTCTGTTTCTCTGGAGAACTCTAACTAATACACCGGGTGTTTCTAATATGCAACCAATGTTAAGAACCACTGACCCATAAATCACAGATAAGAGAATGATTAATTCTGTCTGCGGAGGTGACTTCATGAAAGCCATCACATTTGAGGTGAGCCAGAAAAAAAAATGAGTATCATCTGCCTTGCCGCACAGAAAGAGGCAGAGGAAAGAGTATTAGCAAAGAGAAACAAAGAAGAGAGGGTGGGGCCAGAGGAAGGAATAATTGGAGATGAAATGGATGGGTTGGGCCTGATTCTGCCTTGCTGCAAATGTCGTGGTTAAATAATACAGGGAGCTACTGAAAAGTTACCCAAGGGAGCAATGTGCCATTATTGTACTTTAGAAAAAAAAAATCTGAAAGCTGTATAGATGAGGGGAGAAAAGATTGAAAGTGAAAGGGAAATTTAGGACATCAGTGTAAAAGTCTGTTATGGAATGAATGTTTGTATCTTCCCCAAACTCATATGTTGAAGCCCCAACCCCCAATGTGATGGGACTAGGAGGCAGGACTTTGGAAGATAACTAGGTTTAGCAGGGGTCAAGAGGGTAAATGGGGCCCTCATGATGGGATTAATGCCCCTATAAGAAGAGGAAGAGGTACCAGAACATCCTGTCTCCTCCATGTGAGGACACAGCAAGAAAGCAACTGTCTGCAAGCCAGGAAGAAGGCCCTCACCAAGAACCAAGTCTTTCTGCATCTTTATCTTGGACCTCTCAGTCTCCAGAACTGTAGAAATAAATGTCTATTATTTAAACCTCCCATTCTATGGTATTTTGTTATAGTGACCTGAGCTAAGCAAAGCCCAAGCAAGAGATGGTGTGGTCCTGGACTAGCTAAAAGTTTTTCTGTATGTTTTAGAACTAGATTCAGCAGGATTTTGGTGACTAGGCTTGGGAAATGAGGAGGAGAGGTCAAATATATCTTCAAAGTTGTTAACATGGGTGGCTGGGAAGATGGTTGTGTTAAGATTGGGAATACAGGAGGAGAAGCAGATTTTGTGGAGAACATAATGAGTTCAGTTTTGGACACTTAACTTTGAGGTGCCGCCAAGTATTTGCTTAGACGTGTTCAGTCAGCTGATAAAAATAGATGAGTAAAAGCTCCCCAAGGCCTCCCGAGAAGCTGAGCAGATGCTGGCACATTCTTCCTGTACAGCCTGCAAAACTATGAGCAATTAAACCTCTTTTCTTATTAAATTACCCAGTGTCAGGTATTTCTTTACAGCAACACAAGAACGGCCTAGCACAAGTGTACTTACACAAAGCTAGATGGTATAGCCCACTACACTGGGCTATATGAAATAGCCCATTGCTCCTAGGCTTCAAACCTATACAGCATGATACTGTACTGAATACTGTAGGCAGTGGCAACACCATGCTAAGTATTGGGTGTCTACATATACCTAAACATGGAAAAGCTACAGTAAGGGTACACTATAAAAAATTTAAAATGGTGCACCTGTATAGGGCATTTATACCATGAATGGAGCTTGCAGGACTGGAAGTTGCTCTGTGAGTCAGTGAGTGAGTGGTGAGTGAATGTGAAGGCCTGGGACATTACTGCACACTACTGTAATCTTTATAAACTCTGTAGACGTAAGCTACATTATATTTATCTAGAAAATAATAAGTTAACTTACAGCCTTCAATAATAAATTAACCTCAGCTTACTGTAACTATTTTACTTTATAAATTTTAAAATTGTTAAAAGCTTTTTGTCTCTTTTGTAATAACACTTAAAACACAAACACATTGTACCAATGTCTGAGAAATATTTTTTCTTTATATCCTATTTTAAAAGCATTTTTCTATTTTTAAAATTATGTATTTTCTTTACATTGTAAACTTTTTTGTTAAAAACTAAGATACAAACACAGACTAGCTTAGGCCTACACAGAGTAAGGACAATGAATCTGTCTTCCACCTCGACATCTTGTCCCACTGGAAGGTCTTCAGGGGCAGCATGGAGCTGTCATCACCCATGCTAACAATGCCTTCTTCTAGAATAGCTCCTGAAGTAACTGCCTGAGGCTATTTTGCAGCTAACTTTTCTCTAAGTAGAAGGAGTACACCCTAAAATAACGATTAAAAGTATAGTGTAGTAAATATATAAACCAGTGACATAGTTTATTATCATGATCAAGTATTACATACTGTACATAATTGCATATACTAGACTTTCATGTGGCTGGCAGCACAGCAGGTCTGTTTACACTAGCATCACCACAAACACGTGAGTAATGCGTTGTGCTACGACTTTCCCATGGCTACAACCTCTGTAGGTGATGGGAACGTTTTAGCTTCATTATAATCTTATGGGACCACCATTCTATATGTGGTCTGTTGTTGACAGAAAGGTTGTTATGTAGTATACGACTGTATATTCGTCCCACGGAGGTCAAAGGGGAGGGTCTTAAAACATTTGCCGAAAATAATTTAATCTAAAATTTAAAAAATAATTGATTTTGTCAAGTGTTTCAAAGATGTCCAGTAATTAGACTGAGAGGAGGGGAGGGGAGGGGAGGGGAGGGGGAAACGGGGATATCCTTGACTATCCCCGTAAGTGATGAATAATCTAAAACATTATATTTTATTTTAAAACAATTGTGAATATATCATAGAGCAGAAGGAAAGGTTAACATAAATTTTAAAGATTAAGAGGAGAATTCAAGAAAAAGTATTTTCAGGTACATTTAGAACTGGAGCCCAGCAGCACACATCCTTCTCTTCTGCCACTAGGGGCACTGTGCTGGGAAAGTCCGAGGCAGCGCCATCTTCCTGAGAAGATGCTCAGAAACCTCAGCCGAAGAAACTACTCCGTGAGCCTAAATACCAACCCAAGAATTTAGAACAATCTTGGTCATCCAGCGACTTTTTTTTCTTTTTAGAAAAGGGAAATTATTGAAGGAAATTTAGGATTTTGCAGGAGTCATGAATCTTACTGGTTCCCAGGATTTCTTTTATTTCTTTAGAGGGAAATTATTCGGTGGTACAAAACACCTTTTAACAATAAGCCTATAAAGGAAAAGAAACATCCTCCCATTTGGCTGAGAATTCAGATAAGTGGCACTCTGTTCCTCTTGTCAAGTCATTCCAGTGATTGTTTGATCAGTAGTGACTTAGCATACTTTGTCTAAAAATATAGCATATCCTCATTCTCTGGGATATGCTATATTTTTGAAATTTTTGAAAATTGGCCACTACCATTTCAAGACCTTTTTCTCTACAAAATATATATGGTTCCTTAACTTGTCACTTCTTTAAGAGAAAACCCAGAGCATCCACACGGCCCCTGTGGACAGTAGTCATCAGGACCTCCGTTTCCTCAATGAGTTGGGCTAGATGATCTCTACAGTTCTGTCTCCAAGGGTCTCAGAGTCTCTAAAAGAATTGCTAGAATCAGTGCTCTGCCTCACTTGCTATGACAGTTCATTACATTGATGGCCCCCAGTGAAACACCCCTCCTGGTGTACACACCTCCTGGAAGTCAGGACCTCATGTACTCCACTCTGGGTTGGGGATGTGACTTGCTTTAACCAAGAGAGTGCAGTGGAAGTGATGCTGCACCTGTTTCAGGACTCAGTCTTAATAAGACCTGGCAACTCCTACTTCTGCATTCTTAGGAGCCCTGAGGTGCTATAAAAGATGTCCAGCCTCTCTGCTGGAGAGATCATTTGGAGAAGTCCAGGCCCCTGAGTTCTCAAGACAAGAGAGAGAGAGAAAGAGAGAGAGAGAGTGAGGTCCAGCCATGCCAGCATTCCCGCTGAGCCTAGGCCACAGCTGTCCAGCTAGCTAAATGCAGTCATATGAGTGACCATTGGCAAGGCCAGCAAAAGAACCACCAAGTTGAGCTCAGCTCTAATTGCAGAATCATAAGCAAATAAACTGGTTATTGTTTTAGGTCACTAAGTTTTGGGATGGTTTGTCACATAGAAAATAGATAGCCAAAAAAGAAATACAAGTATGATTCTATAAAACAGAGGTTGCAAGGATTGTATTATATGTCAAAAGTCTGACCCTTTTCCTTGTGGGGATGATAAAAGGTGGTATAGCTAATTTACTCCCAACCTATAACTGTATTAATCATCTTTTTATTCTGTATTTTTGATGTTTTGATATCTCGGGGCCTTGCTGACCCTGGAGGGACTGCTCCTCCCAGGGACAGCCATGCCTAGAGATAGTAAACATGTGAACTTCCTTTTCAAATGCAGATCAACCAATCGGAGCCTATACCCCCAACCACCCCCTTTATTAGGCTCTCACACTCTCGGTCACTGTCCACCTGCCCTAATCACCCCAGGGCCAGGAGCCAAGCAACTAGAGACAGCTCCTGTGCCCCGGAGCCACTAAAATGGTTCAAACCAGCTAGTCCTAAGCCTGCTTACCCTGCGTGCCTGTTCCTTCACAGAAACTACAATAAATGCTCTCGCCCACATCTTCCCCTCTCCCTCTGCCTCCTGACTGATCCCAGTGCTTCTCCAGGTGGCCCTCCATGGTGTGGTGTGCCCCTCCCCTTGGGATCTGTAAGTGTAACAAACTATCTTTTCAATGGCCAGTTGTTCCCTCATCTGTTACCCTTGTCATTCCTGAATTATGATAGAATCTACATTTTAAAACAATAACCTTTGAGTATAATTAAGTGGGCAAATCCGTAGGCAGTGTGACTCTCACAGGTGACTAAGATGGTCTAGGCAGAGGTGACTGGGAAGAACCAGAACATTGTGCCACTAAAAATAACAACTATTATTTTTTACGTTCCCCATTGATCCTCTAGATAACTCCAGGAGGTGGATTGTATTGTCCCCAATCATCCAGAAGGGAAAATTAAGGCTTAGATTAAATAATATGCCACTAGCAAGTGGCAGAACTAGGATTCCAACCCAGTTTTCCTCTGATCCAAAACCAGAACTCTTTTCCTAAGCTGTCCCAAGGAATGAGTTTTCTATTTTTAATCACCTTTTTCTGATTATAAAAGTAATAATTCTCATTGACAATTTGAAATATAAAGAAGAAATGTAAAATCACTCATTTAAGTACTCAGAGATAACCACTATCAACATTTTGGTGTGTGTCTTTCCAGTCTTTCTTCCATGCGTATTGTATAGATTTTACAAAACTCAGATTAAACTCACCATCTCTTATCACCTACTTGTAAATCTATCAATAGATTGTGAGCATTTTCCCATGCCATTAAATGTCCTCCTAAGATAGGAACTTTAATGGCTAAATTTTAGTTTCCCAGCTTACAAATACAAGAGCCATTTATTAATCCTCCATTTGTTATCATGTGAATTATTTATAATATTTTGCTACTGAAAGTGCTTTGATGAGCATCATCATCTGTCCTGATACATAATATTTTGTGAGCATCTCTGATTAAAACTTTAGGATAAATTCCTGGATATAGAATTGCTGAGTCAAAGGATATGCATTTTTGTTTGTTTGTTTGTTTTAATTGAGACAGAGTCTCACTCTATTGCCCAGGCTGGAGTGCAGTGGTGCAATCTTGGCTCACTGCAGCCTCTGCCTCCCAGGTTCAAGTGATTCATGCCTCAGCCTCCCAAGTAGCTGGGATTACAGGTGCTCACAACCACACCCAGCTAATTTTTGTATTTTTGGTAGAGGCAGGGTTTCACCATGTTGGACAGGCTGATCGTGGACTCCTGACCTCAAGTGATCCACCCGCCTCAGCCTCCCAAAGTGCTGGGATTACAGGTGTGAGCCACCACACCCGGCCCTGGATATGCATGTTTTTAAGACTTTTGATACTTGTTTGTCAAATTTCCCTCCAAATATGTGGTACCTGTTTCCACTTATCCCAGAGTTCTTGTTTTTAACATAATATGACTTCCTTCTAGGGACTGCTCTGTGTATAGTTTTGCATGTGTGTATGACTGAAACACACACAGGGTCCTTTCCATACTCAGTTCAAGCAGAGTGTTGTCTTTGATTAACATCTATAGTTGGTAAATAGAGAGGCCCCTTAGACTTGAAATCTTTATTCCAAAAGAGAACTCGGTTTCTCAAAAGGGCTCACTAGCCTGGTAGTGGAGTAACTATTGTTATTCAGTCATACAGAATTATGACACATGACTGCCTATATTGCTTAAATAACAGTTGTATGTGCACTCCTCCAAGTATATTCAGATTATGTGTACTGTAGCTGTGTACAGTAAGTTCAGAGGGAAGGCCAGTAAGCAATGCATCCCATTTCCACAAAGGAAGGGTGTCTGGAAGAGGTGGCATTTTAACTGATTCTAAAGAACTGAAGAGATTCACAGAGTCCCAGAATGCAAATAGAAAGCTGTATCACTCCCCCTACATCTATAGGCAAAGGAATATGCTACTTACCTGGTATGACCTAAAGTGTCTCCCAAACAGACTCGTTCTCCCAAATATCACTGCCGACACACACCAGCCTTCTGTGCCCTAAATTCTAAGTAGTAACACCTTGGCCTTCAAGCTGAAAGTTGCCTGTTAAGATGCAAATAGATGAGTCAGAAGGGCACACCTTACACCATTAACTGCATTAACAACTTAACTCAAATGGGCTTATCAAACAGCTGGAGTCCCCTACAGAGGCCCCAAGAAAATGAGATCAGAGTATGTGGTATTACTACTCAGTGTCCAAAGTCAAGGTAGAGGGGCAAAGAAGTTTTCTGGATGACCGTGGAGAGAAGGACAGCTCTGGTGCAAAAGATACAACATAGAGTGTTTTAGAGGACCCTGAAGAGAGTTTTCAGTGTGGTTCGGGCAATTACCTGGACTTGTTGGACTGAAACTTTGATCCCATTCCCTGCTGATAACCACACTAGTTTGTAGCTTCCATTTTCTGCCAACAACAGAACTTCCAGCAAAGGAATTATTCTAGGTGGACACACCTTTTTCTTCTTCCTCCCACAGGTATATACAGGTAAGTATCTGAGACAGGCCCTGCAAAGATCAGGTCACATCTGTTAACAAGGCACTGGTTATATCAATGGCAACTCTGAGACGATTTCTCTGTGCTGAAGTAAGGCACTAAATATAATAGCCTCTTAACTGGCACATTGTTATCAGTATTATTATGGCTTTCTCTTCATGCCTGTCACTGGATTATGGTAATTTTTTTTAGTCATAGGTTTTAATTGGAGTTGAAGTCTTTGATTTACTGACAGCTCGGGAGAGCTGTACATGCTCTAAGATTGACTTCCCACTGTCACAAAATCATAACACAAGCAAAAAGTAGAGGTTCTCTCAAGCCTCCTCATGCCAATTAGAAACAAAGCAACTTTCTAAACAGCAGGCTTCTTTTCCAGCAGGCTTCACACCAAAGGAGAGGGAGGCAGAAGGCACCTACCTCTCTCCTCATCCTTCCTCCGAGGTTCAGTGCAAGAAACAATGACCCTGGCAAAGACGATAAGAGAAGCAGATACTGCAATTTAGCTAATGGTGTCTACAGGAAGCTAGAAATCATTCCTTTGACATACTGTGATACTGAAACAGCATCAGGCCTTGGTGAGTTCTCCTGACCTTGCAGCAGCTGCTCACAGACATTGACTATGGTCACTTATTTGAATAACCACAATAGAGCTGGGAAAATGAGTCATGTTAACTATCCCCTTTGGAGGTTATGAAACCTCCGAAGTGACACCTCTGGCCTTGTCTTCTTGTCACCATGGGAGTTCCTTCCTGACCAAATGCGACCCCCAGCTGGGAGGCATCTAGGATTAGGCCAAGTGTTAGAGGTTACTAAATCTCTTTTCTGTCACTATGGAGAAGTTGTATGAGACCACAGTACCAATCTTAGATAAACCCCAGCTATTTTTTCATTTTGCCTTCAGGGTCCTTCTACTTCTTCCATTTGCAACCCTTTCCCCCTTTCTAGCACCATCATCCTTAGGCCTCCCACGACCAGAATAGACCATTCTGGCATCTAACTTAAGTTAGTCCTTTACATCCATCCAAATCCTTATTTGCCTGAGGTCCTGTTCTCAATTTAACAGGATTGAAAACTCAAGTAATTATCACAGAATGAGATGACCTGAATATATCAGCCAGGATAGGCTAGGTTATGCTGCAGTAATAAACAACCCTAAAATATCAGTGGCAAAAATGAGGGTTTCTCATTCATATTGCATATCCACCACAGGTTGTCAAAAGACTCTGCTCCCCAGAGTAACTCAGTAACCCAGGCCACCATAAGTGATCCAGATCACCATCTTAGAAGTCACCACCAACATCTCCAAGAGAGGAAAGGAACTAGATTCTTATTCTGACAATTAAATGCACTGGCTGAGAAATTGTATTACTTCCACTTACAAGTCATTGGCCAGAATTCATCACATGACTTCATTCAACCAAAAAGGGGCCAAGAAGTACAATCCTCTTTTGTGCATCAGAAGGCACACAGCCAGAAATATTTGATAGGTTGCATAAATGATGAACATGACAATTATTTTGCACTAAGGAAAAAATGAAGATTTGCAGGGTAAAGAGTTACCCCTCCTAGTGCTGTTTGCTATTAGAGTAAAGCTTACTGTGTTCAGTTCTCTTGCACTAAGCAGGATTGACCAGACAATGGAAAAAAAGAAAAACCTCTCCCCAGTTCAGACCCTATGCTTGCTTTATTTGCTCACAGTTCTCAAAGTGGTTTGCCAGAGTGAATCCAAAATTATATAAATATGTGCTGAAGATGAAAATAATAAGGATGAGAATATGTGCTAATCAACTTAAATTTGGTGGGGAGGAGGGAGATACAGTGGAAGGAGAGTGAATTGGAAGCCTAGACAGAAAACTGAAAGGGATTTTGTACTTATCTGAGATGATAAAAACAAAGATGGATAAGGATAATTTTTGCTACTAGCTGCTAGCTTTCTGGAAGCATTAAAAAAAAAAAAAAAAAAGCCAGGATGAAGATTGCATCAGTCTAAACACGAAGCAGTTCAGGCTTGGGCAGAGTTTAAAGGAAAGAGACATCTGAGATGATGGTGGAGGAATAATGAATGCAAAGAGGTGATGGTGTATGGAAGAATGGAGATGTTTGTTGTTCTTGTATCCAGGAGAACTGCTGAGCTTTAGTGGGAACGCCCTGCAGTGGCAGCACAAAGTTCAGTTTCAGAAAACAGAATTGGCAGCAGAATCATGTTCTTGTGCCCTAGCAAATGCTATATATGTGCCCAGGGCAAAAACAAGCAAAGGAAGACGCAAACCCCAAATATGACCAATATTTGAGCACCTATCATCAAGGCCAAAGCAGGTGGGAGGAGAAATCTCAAAGATCTTTGTGTACCTTGTAGCAATTCCAGGGAAATGAGACTGTGAAGTGATCCCACATCCAATATGTCAGCAAATTCTGTTGGCTTTACCTTCAGCATATAACCAAAAGTAGAATCCACCTTAACACCTCCACCTGCCACCTTCTTCCAAGCCACTCTAATCTATTGCCTTGATTTGTACAGTAGCATAACTACTCTCCTATTTAAACCCTTGCCTCCCCATTGTGCGTTTTCTATGAAGCAGATGAATGATCCTCTCGAAATGTAATTTCTCTGCTTGAAACTCTCTGATGGCTTCCCATTCTTGTCAGAGGATCCCAAAGCCTTCCCTTGACCTAGAAAGCCAATCTAAGATCCAGTCCCCCAAATATTCTGGGACCTCATGCCCCATCACTCCCTTTCCGCCCACTTGACTTTGGCCACATTAGCCTTGCTGCCCCCTCCGCCAAGCCTTCTGTCTCAGGGTTTTCGCATAGGCTGCCCTCTGTGCCTGGGGGCTCTTCCCCCAGAGACCTGCATCAAAACTGTTCCCATGCTTCCTTGGGGTCTCTGCCCAAATACCATTTGATCAGTGAAATCTTTCTTGACCATTCTATTTAAAAGAACACACTCCCACCTCCGCCCTGAAGGCCCTCCTAAACTATCTTACCTTAGCTGGTTTTGTGTGAAATGGGTTGTCACATGTACTGATTTAGTTGTAGTTATAAGCACTCCAAAAGGGCAGGAAGGATTTTGCTTCATTTGTTCACTGCTGTAACCGCAGCATCTAGAACAGGACCTGCCAACAGTATGAGCTCAATCACTACAAGTTGATTGAACAGATTGAAATTCATCCCAACCCTCCCACTACAGGGATCTAGTGTCAAAGAGATATTCAAGGAACAAGACATCTCTCTCTCTCTTTTATATTACCCTATGAGGATTCCTCCTACCTGATATCAGCTGCCATGGATACAGGTTTCTTAAAGGGGCCAAGGATGCAACAGATGCTTCATATTAGCTTTTATGTCCTCAATAAAATTAACAACAAGCAAACCTTGAGTAACAAAGCTGTAATTCTGTCTTGCAATTCTGATTCGATATAGACTGTAAGAGCTTGGCTCTTGAGGCTAAAAGCTGTTTATAGAACCCTCAATGGAATTATACCTCTGTAATTCATTTACTGTTATTCATTTTATGTGTGTTTACAGATAGAGCCAAAACAATCATACAGCCAGCAAAACCAAAGCAAAGAAGAAAAGATACCTAGTGGTTTTCATTTTTAAATTACAATCATTATGTAAGTTACAATATTTTGCCACACTACAGCACTTCTAGGCTAAATAAGAAATACACTTAACAGCAAGGTAAACATAATAAGATAGCTTTTTAAAAAATGAATATTACCTTGCTCTGTCTTCAGGGATGTTATTTTCAATAGCAATATCGATTCACAAAGAAAAGTCAAGAGAATAATTATGGATGTTTAGCCAATAGGGCTGGTATATGTAAACAAGATCAGAAAAAGTACTGGATAATACCCTTGAAAAGCCTCTAAAGCTACTGTCCCACCACAGCCATTTTCAACTACACGACCAAAAACAATCCAATAAGATTTCATCGTGTATGTCCAAATTTCTAATGAAAGAAGCCTCTTGAAAAATAAACAAGTATACAGATGGGCTTGGATAGATCTGGCATCAAATCTACATTTTATGTCTCTTTATTTTATTTCATTTTAAAATAATTTAGGATATTCAAAAGTGGTCTATTAGAAAGAATTATTGGAGGGACAATAACATTTTTCTAGCACCAGACACAAACTAGATAATGATAAAACGTATACACTTTCCTCACCCAATGAGCTAAAACTCCATTTAAGAAGGAACATCAAGGACTTAGAAGGTTCTCTTGTGTAGATCTCTTTCTTCTTGAGACAGGGTCTCTCCTGTCACCCAGACTGGAGTGTATTGGTGAGATCATAGCTCACTACTACAGGTTTAAACTCCTGGGCTCAAGTGATCCTCCTACCTCAGCCTCCTAAGTAGTTAGGTTTACAGGTGCATGCCACCATGCCTGGCTAATTTTTTTTTTTTAATTTTTGTAGAGACAGTCTTGCTATATTGCCCAGGCTAGTCTCAAACTCCTGGCCTCAAGCTATCTTCCCCTCAGCCCCCAAATCACTGAGATTACAGGCATGAGCCACCGTGGGTCACCTTGTGTGGATTTCTGCTTACAGGACACTTGGCTGCCACTTATAGCCTATTTCATATATAGACTGCTGAACAGCTTCCAGACAGTGTGTGTAAAATTTTACAAATGTTTTTCTTGTTTCAATCAGGCATGACCTTTAAATATATAAAACTGTACATAAGAAAGGTGCCCACAAGACTTCTGGAAGAAACGAGCAAATTCAATTCACAAATATTTTTGAGCACCTACTAAATGTGAAGCAGCTTTCTAGGTACTGAGGATACAATTGTGAACAACATAGACTTAAAACTCTTCAAGAAGCTTCTATTCTAGTGTATTGGGGGACATGGAGAGGAAGCAAAATAAGTAAATGATGTATTTTTCAAGTGAGAACTGCTAGGTGCTCCAGAGAAAAATCAAGTGGAGAAGAGCCGGGGAAGGTGAAGCAGGGGTGCAATCCTAAAGAGAATTAGGGGAGACCTTGCTAGAAATGAGACATTTAAGCAAAGACTTGATGGGTGCCAATATCTAGATGAGAAACTGCAAATGCAAAGATACTGAGGTGGAAATGAGCCTGGATGTGACTGAGTGGAGAGCAGTGGATGAGGTCAGAGTGGTTGGGGGGCCATATCCTACAGTGACGCAGGGCACAGGTGACTTGACATGACCAATGTTTTCAAAGCATTACTGGCTGCTTTGTCTGGAATAGTTGGAGTGGGCTAGGCGGCAAAAGTAAAAGCAGGGAGACCAGTTAGAAGGCTTTAGAGTGAATGCAGGTGGGAAAGTTTGGCTGCTACCCATGGATCAAGGTGGTAGCCAGTGAGTGGTTGATATGATATAGTCAGATTCTGGATATCTTTTGCAAGTATACAAAATAGGACGGGGACCACAGGATTAGGACACTTCCAAAGATTCATATGGCCAGTTTAGGTAGCTATGATCCTCTCCCCACTAGGGCCAGAGCAGTGTTATTTACAACATCACTCACACGCCAAAACTTAATGGGCATCAATGAAAATCTTTTTTTTTAAGAGACAGAGTCTAGCTCTGTTGCCCAGGCTGGAATGCAGTGGCATGATGCTAGCTCATTGGGCTCAAGCAATCCTTTCACCTCAGCCTCCTAAATGGCTGGGACAATAGGCACCTGCCACCACACCCAGCTATTTTTTGTTTGTTAGTTTTGTTTTGTTTTGTTTTGCTTTGTTTTGCTTTTGTAGATACAGGGGCCTTGCTTTGTTGCCCAGGCTGGTCTTGAACTCCTAGCCTCAAGTGATGCTCCCACCTCAGCCTCCCAAAGGGCTGGGATTATAGGCATGAGCCACCATGCCTGGTCTATCAGTGAAAATCTTAAAAGATAGCTCAGAAATATGGGTACTTTGAGAAGATTAAGAACCCATGTTAGAATGAAAGGGTTCCTGAGTCAACAGAAGGTGTAATGTGTCTGCTGCTCAATGTGTACACATTGTTAGGGGGAAGCATCTGATTAAGAACCCATGTTAGAATGAAAGGGTTCCTGAGTCAACAGAAGGTGTAATGTGTCTGCTGCTCAATGTGTACACATTGTTAGGGGGAAGCGTCTCACCCTGTCTCTCCTCTTATCACCCTTCCTCTCGCTGACCCACCATCATTCTGGGAGCTGTGAGCAGTAGAACCATAGAGCACTATCACTGTGCTCAACAATTCCCAGTTTACTTGGAAAGGCCTGTGAAACTCCCTCCTCCTTACTTCTTCGATCCACTTCCTCTGTTTTTCTTTTCCTCCTCTGCCTGTGTCAGATTTCCCTGGGAAGCTCAAGGCACCAAGATGCTGTCTCAGGCTCTTGGCGAGACTGACCTCCACGGAGACTGTGCTTGGGGTTTTTCCTGTGCCCTTGTCTGCAGTCTGACATCAGTTTCAGTAGTGTCCCTCTCAGGAGGGGCATGGCCCTGCCTTGCACTTTCCTGTATTTCTTCTCTTGGCCCCTGGTTAAGGTAAAGCCCCAAACCAAACAGGACCTGGCCTTAAAAACTCCAGGATCAACTCAAGACTATTGACAGTGTGGCCTTCCGCGGGGCCTTTAACTTAGATGCTCAGCATGCCATGGGCCTGCTCCTACCGGGGAGGAGGGAGAAGTCAGGCATGCCCCTTTCCAGCAGCCGGGTTCCATCTTCCAGGTTGCTTGGACCTTTTAGTGAACAAACCCTCCTGGTGCCAGAGACCTGCAAAAAGTCGTCATTACTTTGGCTCCTGATGGCTTTAAAAATACAGCTAAGATTTTATACTGCAGATCATGTGGGCCATGGAAACCTGAATTTTACTATTTAGTTTGTAAACCGTGCCTTTTAAGCATATGCTGCGGCAGATGGTAGGTGATATTGTGATGTGTTTAGTTAGGTGGGATCCTTGCTAAAGCTCACCTGTCCCATCTGCATTCTCTAAAGGCCAGGATATTCTGTTACCTGAACTAAGAAATCCATCAGAACCAAGAAGACGTTTAAAATGGTAAATAATAATAATGGATCTGTGCTGGGTGTGTGCTAATAAAAATGCAGAGTTTCTTCATCCTGAGTGGAAAAAAACCAAGGTAAACCCAGTATCAGCGATTCTTCCAGAAAGGCTGTCACTGTGATGTGTGAGGCACTATCAAGATGAAATTGGAACCAAGTGTACTTTATTCAGGACATCTTTGAGATAAAAAATATAATGCTCCTTTTCTATCTTTGTGACATTGTTCGCAAAGATGTGATTTGGCTGTTAAAGCCACTTGCACTGTATCTCAAGGCTAAGGCTGACAATTCAAATAAAAGCCTCTCTCTCTCTCTGGTTTGTTATCTGAGCCGCAGCTAGCTGTCATGGCCATCTACACAGTGGGGCACCTGGGAAGGGGTGAGGCGTGTGCCTGGCCTGCCATCACATCCCACCTGACTCCATGCTTCTGAGCTCCATTTAACTTTCCGGAGTTCTGGGAAATTTTTGTTTTGTTTTGTTTTGTTGGATGACCTCAAAACCAGGTGCAGTGTTAAAAGGCAAATGATGGTGTTTAATTTTTAATAATTTTATTGTACATGCCTTGTAGAAAATTTAGAATACATATTGGTACAAAAAAGAAAATAGGATCCCATCATTTTAGATTAGCACTGTGAATATTTTAACGTATTTCCTTCTGATCTTTTCTTGATTCAATATGTGTGTGTTTTGTTGGTTTGTTTCTGTTCATAAAAGGGGTGGGGGTCTTTGAATGAACAATTTTGTGAATTCCTCGTTAATAATTTATGACAAACATTTTCCAACAGCATTTAATTCTCAACAGATGTGGGCACACTACTTTTTCCCATCATCATTAATCTGCAGAGAACACCATTCCAGATGAGTATCTCTGAATTATCATAAATCACTTTAGAATCTTCATTAAAAGAAACACTGTGAAATGTCTCTCCCTACAAAGATGCAGTGTCACAAAGGCAGAATCTGATCTGAAATACTCAAATCCACTGGCCCTTCTGACTAACTGCAGCAAGCACTGTATTCTTGTTTGCCCAACCTCAAGTCCCCTCAGAACCTCGAGTCTGCCTGGTAGTGGGGCCATCCTGGCCTGCAAAGGGTCCCTCAAGATGCCCTACTTATTACCACTTCTTACCTAAGGGTGCCTCTGGCTTTCTGCAAAGTGAGTCATCCTTACAACTAAATTCAAAAAGACTATTTCCCTATACAAAGGCCACTTTCAGATAAATAAATGTGTACTTTTCTCTTGGAGACACTAGGTTGTTGAATCGGTATTGAAATGTATTGAGACCCCATTAAAGACCTGTGGCACTAAGAGGGTGGGGAAAGAGGAGCAGGTTAAATGTGAGAAAAGGAGCACTCTAAAGTCACTCATTGGGATCTAGATTTGGCTCATAGCTATTCAGTCATCCCCAATGTTTGATAGTCACTGGCTTGTGACATTGTCTTTTAACTATGGCATATTCCCAGTAAGGAACTCTCAGGGAAAACTGTAGTGGATTGCAGTGGTTTGAGGAGGAGCAGTTTGGCCTCCTTGAAAGAAATTTCACTTTTGAAACAAAAAAAAAAAAATAGTTTGCAGTGCACTCACTTGTTTTTTGTCCTCTGAGCTGCCTTGCATTAAATTCAGGCCAACTGGAGCACTTGGCTGAGATTTCCATCTGGGAGGTGAAGTGGTTAGGACCAGCCAGGGGCTGCCAGGGTAGATGTAGGTGTCTGAGACCAATGTTCTCATTGAAATTTTAGGCAGAAAGGTGCCTGCTTATTTTCTTTTGTTCATAGTCAACACAGACGTTCATTTTCAATCACATACAAATTTTTCACCATTTTGACAGGTGGAGGCAGAGAAATGAAGGCATCCGCATCAGGAGGAGATGAAGAAAACCTATTGTATTAAGTTGTTTTCTTCACCTTTCCTGGGTTGTGGAAAGGGAGGGAAAAGAGGGGTTCTCAACCTTCACTGGGACGTTGACAAAAAATCTGGTCTAAGATGCAGCTCAGTGATTGCTAATAGAAAAAGTTGCGCATGTGTCAGATCTATAATAGGTTTCTTATTTTAGGCAATCGGCAACCGGCTATGGCTCTTCCGTCTCTACCTCTGATTGTTTGCTTCATTCCTTTCATCACTTCCAGCTATTCCGATGGGCAAATCCCAGGCTTCTAAACAACAGAGTTAATATATTACACTGGGACATGCGACCTGAACTAAACTCATTGATTGTATGATTAAAAATCCACAATCCCTAACAGCAATCTCTTAGCCAATTGATTATACTTTGTTATGCTAGTTTTCATGCTAAAGATAATGCACAATCGAAGTAAAAAAAACTGTCGAAATGAGTTAGGGAAAAAAACTAGAAAACATAGCTTTCAAAATAAATAAAATTCAGCTGAAGACCCAGCACAAAAACTAAAGAAAATAAAACAAAATTTTATTTTTACAGAACAGGTCAGGGTCAAGGGCACTTCCATTAAAAATAATATGTAAGCAAGGAAATCAGCCAGTTGTTCTCAGGAAATGTTGCCAGAGCTAGGAAGAAACTTGCAGGTGTTGACATTTTCACTGGGTAACAAATTCTGACCACCAAGGAAATACATCAATAAATGCCTAACCTAGAAAAGAAAAAAAGGGAAATTTAGAAGAGAAAGACTCATCTTCAGAGAAAAACCTGAGCGGTTCTTAGAAACCAAGAAAGGGGGAGATGGTTGGGAAACTTTAGAAGAGAAGGAAATCTCAGATTAATCATGCCCATGTGGTGGTATGAGAACAGGAGAGCTGTAAGAAATGGACAAGCTGATGAAACAGAACTCCCAACTAATGTATGTAATCAAAGTTGTTTAAAGGACAATTCATTGAGGGGAATTGCCTGAGTCAATAACATAGGTGCCTCTGCCATTGCCTTGGGAAGAAGGCAGATTTTAAGCTACAGCTTGGAACAGTTGTTTTCATTTCACAAAGCCTGTACCACTGGAAAACTGGGTTGCTCAAATTGAGATTCTTTTGGTTACATTAAGCTTTACCACCAACTTTCCTGTAATTTTAGAGGGGTAATTTATTTGAACCATTCAGAAGTCAAGGACAATCTTGCAAGATAAAAATGAGTCAAAAGTTTGAAAATTAATTGAATAAATCAATTTGATAAGTAGTCAAACAGTCAAAAAACACCACTGATTTTGTTTTCAGGAAAAGTAAATGGTTTATCAATTAATAGATTTGAGATTACATGTAGTCAATTTTCAATTATCAATGCTAATGGAGAACAGGCAGGAATCAGAAACAAGATCCACAGAGAAGCCTGAAGCCTCATTTCCATTTCAATCTTTGCCCCCATTTCCATTTCAATCTTTTTATTGAACTAATTTGAGATTTAAAAGCCTCTCTGTTTCCATCTGAGTAATTAAATAAACATGTATCAAGGGCCTACTGTGTGCCAGCCGCTCGACAAGGCATCCAGGAGAAAGTAACCTGGCCAAGAAGTTGACTAGGACCCTAACAATAACGGAGTTGGCTTCAGTTGTTTCTTTTTATCATCTCAGCAAAATGCAGAGCATAAATTAGAATTAATGAAAAGGAAAAATGGCCTTACTAAATAAGGATATCTTTATCTCAATTCTCCTGTAAAATAAAGTTTTTCACTAGCTCTTATTTTTTTTTTTTTTAACTTCAGCTCCCTCATTCTTAATCCTGATCTATGTATGAAGAAGAAAATGGCAACTAGGGAAAAATGGAGAAAGGACAGAAACTAAGCAAAAAGCAAGAGAAAAATGTATAGAAAATAAGACAAAAAAATAGAAAAGTATAGTATAATTTATGAACAACATTAAAGTTGACCCCAATTTTTCCTAGTAGATAAAAAAAGATAAAAATGGATTTATACATGTGAATGTTATGATTGACAAGCCAGAGGATAATGTGGAGATAATGTAGAAATGAGACAGAAATAATGTCCATTCCAGCAAATAGGAAGAAAGGCAGCTGCAGAGACCAGTAAGCAGGAGAACTTGGTCTATACTTATTACAGAAGTGATTGGACAAGAATGTCTAGGAAACAAGAAGTAAATCAGGGCAATCAATAATGAGTTCCTTCTAGAAATAATTTTCTTATTTACTCATTCCACAAATATTGGAGGTGCACCTACTGTGAGACAGGCACCCACAGACCCTTTCCAACTCAATGGTGTACAATAAATGTGTTTTTTTTTGAACCAAGAAATAAAAGAAAGTAATGAATGAATAAGCCAATAAAATAATGAATGAATAAGCCAATACTTCAGAAAGCCCACACATTCTTTTTCACCTGGAGCCTTCTGCTAGGTGCCTTTCCTTGGCTCCTGTTGGACTCTTTCTTACCTACTCATTAATAAGGAATCTGAAATCCCAGTTGTCATGGTTTGAAACTCTCATGGGCCATGCCAACCAAGTGAACCCAAGTGAATCTGGTCTACTCATTTTGAGGAATCTGAATAAAGGGAGGCTGCAGAATTTCAAGAAATAAGATTAATGATTTTATGCTTAATTCTATCAGTCATGGGCAAAATGAAAATATAAGCATTAGGTTACCAAATACCACAGAGACAGCAGACATCTTTGTTAGGTAGTGCTAATCTCTTGTAAAGAGATGTGCCCTCCCTTGAGCCCTTATCCTCAGTACCCCACCTTTCTGCTGTAATAAGAAGGCATTATCCATGATATGATCTTGGGCAATGCATTAGTGCTCGCTCAGACATCATGACAGTGGGTGAGACAACATTGCAGGTTTTATGGTAACTCAGTTATCCCAAGCTGTCTGATGGTGTAGCACATCCTCAGGCTAAAGTCAAATCTGTGATGCCAAGGACTGAGACGAGAGGATGGGGAGGACCACAGGCTGAAGAATATCTCTCAAATGCAGGCCAATGCCAACACCAGGAACAGAATTAGCATGGACTCAATTTGATGACAGAAATCCAAAAGGAATCCTTCCAGAATTCAGCACCTGATCAGTGCTGTCCCAGAAACTAGGGCTTAAGTAATAATAAACTCTTACATACTGACATGTATATATGCCTTTAAAATGCCCCCAAGTGATTCTAATGTACAGCAAAGGTTGAGAATCACTGTCATGGTATGGGAGAGAAAAGTATTACCTTTTCCTCACCCATCACAAGGGTCATGGCTGACAACCCTATAACGAAAGACAAGTTGACAAGAGAAAAGCATAACAAATTTATTTAACCAAAGTTTTATGTGACACAGGAGCCTTCAGAAATAAAGACCCAAAGACCTAAGGAAAACTGTGTATTTTTATGCTACATCTGATGAAAAAAGTGACTAGTTATGGAGACACTTGAGTGGAAAAAAAGGAAGTATGGGCCAGGCGCAGTGGCTCACGCCTGTAATCCCAGCACTCTGGGAGGCCCAGGCGGGCAGATCACGAGGTCAGGAGATGGAGACCATCCTGGCTAACACGGTGAAACCCCGTCTCTACTAAAAAATACAAAAAAATTAGCCAGGCGTGGTAGGGGGCGCCTGTAGTCCCAGCTACTCGGGAGGCTGAGGCAGGAGAACCGCGTGAACCCGGGAGGCGGAGCTTGCAGTGAGCCGAGATCGCGCCATTGCACTCCAGCCTGGGCGACAGAGCGAGACTCCGTCTCAAAAAAAGAAAAAAAAAAAGGAAGTATGACCTAATGGTAATAAACTTAGGGGAATACAGAAAGTCCTGTTTGTTCAGATTGTTTGCTGTGTGTCTGTAAGACATGCCTTTCTCCCAACCCCTGGTGTGGGGCAGGACACAGGAGAGAGGTGGGAGGAGAATGTCCCAGGTCCTATAGCTTGATTTGGGGAGAAGAATTCTAGTTTATATGACCTGCTTAGGGGAAGAAAGCAGGGTGGGAGATAGGAGGGCAGAAGATCAGAGGGACCTTCTTGTTTCTGAGGCGCTCCTGTCTTCTTCAGCTCAAAAATACTCAACATGCCAAGGTGCCATACTTGGGAATATTGTGTTCTGAGTCCTGACAATGGCATCAAAATAAGATTCTAGTTCTTCCTCTTCCCTCCTCCAGGCTCCAACATGAAAATGATAGGTTTTTAGAACATTTTAAAAATCACTAGATAAGGGTCTCTGAGAATGTCACAAGCTTTACCGAAGACTGAATCACTTAGAAGATGCTTGTCAGTCTGAAGTAAATGGGGAAAACTGCAGAGTAAAATTAAATGGTTGGCTAGTCAAGGCAGTGGTAAAATGTGGTCCATGCCTTAATGAAGAGAATAATATGGTCTCTTTGGGGCCCTCCTGCTAAGTTTTTCCCCCTCCAAGACTGTTCAGTGGGCTGGAAAGCCCTCTGTAAACTCCCCACCAAGTTACTCATGCTGTCTCATCACCCAGTTGATTTATTCTTTGGCACTTGTCACTGTGTAACTTGAAATTACTTAGTTTATTAGAAGAGATATTTTGAAAATTACTTAATCAGCTTTTTTGTTAGTTTTTGTACTAGTAGGCCCAAGGTATCCATCTGCCTGGGGGAGATTAGAATTTATTGTAGAAGTAACAAAGAAAAAGGGGGAGGATGGTATTCACTTCTGACATGCAAAATAGGATTATGCAGCAAAACAAGAGCTTTACAAGCCAGGTATTTGTATTGAGAGGATTTTCCAAATTCCTCTAATATCCATTTTATTAAGGGCCTATATGGAGCTCTTCTGTGGTAAGAAGCTAGCCCTTTCCCCTAATACAGGTAAGCCAGTAAGGCTTGTTGCCCCATAAGAAGAGGATGTAAGGCAGGGGATGATAAAAAAACAAAAGCCTGGGTAAGAGTCAGGGAGTGAGGAGGAAGAAGAGAAAAGGAGAGAGTCAGTGGGCCAGCTTTGGACCAGAGAAGGGTATTTGCTATAAATAAGTGAGGATAGTGAGAGCAACACCAAGGGCAAATGTGAGCACTTGCCATCTGCTCAGTCCACCCTCTACTTAGTACTGCGTAAGAGACCACCCAGTGTAGGGCTTGGCTCCTTCAGACTGACCTTGCAATGCCATCAAGGAGAGAAGACTCTGAGTTTTTGCTTTTCTGAGCCACTCTCAATTCCGATTAATATAAATTCTGAGTTAAGTGCAAGGAAACTTGACATTTTGGTTAGCCTGTGCAGCCTTTCTCTGTATACACATGCCATTTCTATCAGGTTTATTGAAATATTGGAACTAGTTTTATGAAGTGACATTGTAGTGTTTGTTTGTACCCACTGCAGTTAACATTCCAAAGGATAATGGATTATAGACACCCCAGCAAGATCCTGGGGTCCTTCTTTCTATCAAACGTCAACATTTCCCCAAACCCCAACACAGTGATTATGAATAGGCATAGTTTGCTTATTCATTAATCAGTCATTATTTACTGAGCACTATGATGTACCAGATGCTGAGATATATATAGACGATAGAGAACTGTCCCAAAGTGCTCGGAATTGAAACTGCCTTTGCAAAAATTATGACGGTGAAAGAAATCTGACATAGTTGACTCCACCTTGCTTCTAATCTTACAAGCTAACTGCCTTTGTTAACTTTAAAACAAAGATGATTACAGTCCTTTTCAGAAACGAACTCCCTTTTTGCTCAGGGACCAAAATCACCTTTGTAAGACTAATGAAAGGCCGCAAGGTTATGTTTATGGACGGGGACTACATTCTGGAAGGCATAAGCATAGTTAAACGATAACCAGCCATTGTTCCCTATCTTGCCTTTCTAAAATCCTTTAGTGCTCACGAGTCATGGAGCCGAGGTCACAAGATTTGTGACTTCCCCAACTGGCTCCTATAGATAACATCACTATTGTCAAAACCCAAGATAAGTCTCTGATGTAATTTTCAGACTTTTGCATCCTGACTGACTCCACCAGACCCGTAACACATATCAAGGAATTGATTTAACTGGTGACCATCACACAGCCACTAACTCAGTAGGCATAGACAGTTTGGACACTGTTATGATTTCATCCCCAACCAATTAACAGCACCCATTCCAAAGCCCCCTGTTTGCCAAATTAACCTTAAAAATCCCAGCCTCCAAGCTCTCAGTGAGGCAGATTTGAGGAATGTCTTCTCTTCTTCCACTTGGCTGGCCCTACGATAATTAAACTCTTTCTTTCCTGTAATACTTACTGTTCTCGGTGCTTTTGCTTTTCTGGGCAGTGGGCAAGATGAACCCATCAGGCTATTACAAAATAAAGTAAAAAAGGTAACAATGTAAAGAAAGATTATAATACTGTTATGGATTAAATTGTGTCCCCCAAAATGATATGTTTAAGTTCTAACCCTCAATGCCTGTAAATGTGACTTACATGGAATGTGATCTGAGAGACCAAAATAGGTGCCCATTTATCAAGATGGACCCAAAGATTAAGGAAACAAAGTTGGCTATAGTCAAGGGTTCAGGTCCAGGCTTGCATGACTAATTTCCAAATTCCTATGGCTAAACTCCCTAACAACAGGAGCTATGGGCTCTGATTTATAACCCAGACCACTACAACTCTGATTGCACAGCAGGACCAGCTTTAAAAACATTCTTTTCTGATAAGCAATTGCAAACCTCACACCAGTTTCAGCCAGCTTATAGACACTGTGCACAAACTGTCATTACATCCCATAGTTCACCTTTTGACATAAAGAGCCAAATTCTACCTCATTTTAATCTAAAACCCCTCCCCAAAGTGAACATGGAATGTATGTCACATATGCATTTACTCATTACAAATGTGCTCAGTTCCCCTCATAAATATATACAGCTTCTCTCCTGAACCTGCTGAATGTGTATGACTCTATTGTCTAATACAGACCCTGTGGGGCATGAAACCCAACCTGCCCCCCTTCCCCTCTTCAAAAAGAGAGTACCTTCGGTCTACACTGGAGACTTTCTCTGCCTGGCTTGCAAACTGATATCACCAATAAACCTCTCCTTTCTACTGTTTAGCCATCTTGGTGGTCTTTTGGACAACAGTAAATAGGGTCCTTGCAGACGTAATAAAGTTAAGATGAAGTCATACCAGATTAGGGTGGGGCCCTAATCCAACATGACTGTTGTCCTTATAAGAAGAGGATAAGAGACACAGACACAAACAGGGGAGGATGCAACATGAAGAAGTAGGCAGAGGTGGGAGTTAAGCAGCCACAGGCCAAGGAATGCCAAGGCTTCCTTGCAAACAGTAGAAGCCAGGAGAAACAAGAAATAGATTCTCCCTGGGGAACTCCAGCAGGAACCAACCCTGCCAATGCCTTGATGTTGGACTTCTGGCCTCCAGAACTGTACAAGAATAAGTTTCTCTTGTTTCAGGTAACCCAATTTGTGGCCATTTTTGATGGTAGCCTGAAGAAACAAACAGCAATACTCTGCAAGGAAACACTTCAATAGGGTATTCACCCAGGACAGGGAAGAACACAGAGGAAGCAAAGCCCCTTGCACAGAAAGTGGGATGTTTTCTGTCTCTTCACAGGTGCAGAAGTGGTTGGAGGGTGTAGCTGCAGGTGGGTTGTTGGCTCAGCCAGAACATGTGGGATATCTAGAAAAGACTCCTCCATACTCAGAAACTGTGCTTAGTGTCTCCAAGAGGAAACAAATATAGGTGCACCAAGATGGAACTCAACCTTAAGCACAGGGCAAGAAGTTTTCCAACTGTATAGTTAAAGGTGATGAGGAATCAATGATAAAGCTGGAAACAGGGGCTGGGACAATGGTTCTCCAAGCATGTGTGAGTTGCTTTTAGGGCCTTAAGTAAAGATGCCCAAGGAAATGAGGAATCGGGGAGCAATGTAAATTCATGATCTGAAGATTCAGTACAGCTGGCCCCTGGTGCTCTGTGGAAAAAAGGGGATGAAATGTTGCTCAATCTGTTTTCCAAGGAGATATTATCATCTTTATTATTATTACTTCCACCAAGTTGACACTTTATCTACCAAGCTGATATTTCAAGAAAGGCTTTATTAGTCAAATGGATTCCTATGTTGTTGTTTTTTTTTTTACCAGATTCGGAAAATAAATGCATACCCCAGAGAATGTATATTTAGAATTCTAAGGGATTTCCTGGGTAAAATCTACTCTGCCATCTTTTAAAACAAATGAGTTCAGTTGCACAAATACATTCATGCCAAACCACTTCAAAAAGAAATACACTCAAGCTCCATAGATCATATCTGAGTTTTTATTCCAATATTAGATGTCATTGTAAATTACAGAAAGAGTAGGGGTAGAAAAGCTGGAGCAATTATTTCACATTGCAGGAAATGTTAATTTTTTCTAGTTCCAGTTTAATTGAAATGATTGACCAAGTTAAATATGTTATCCTTCCAGGTAAGTGCAGGAAAATGTTTTAAGATAGAGGTAGGAGGAAACACACACATTTTTCTCAGTAAGACTATTGAGTAGTGTCTTTGTTAAGTCTTCTGGGAAAAAAATTAATTAACTCTCAAATTTTCAGAAACTGATGATCCACATCTGTCTTCCTTCCTTCTAGTGACTGAATAAAGTCAGAAAGAGAAGCTGGCTGGCTCAGGAGCTCCAGGTCCTTCTTGGTCCTTGCTTTTAGCATATTGGCATTTTACACTTTACCTCTGTTAAAGGGATTTCCTTCCGAAGAACTATTTTATGTGCCATGGCCTAAAACCTCAGCACCCAGTAAGCAACATTTTCCTCCTGTTATGGGTAAGGCCAGTTCTGCAAATCCAGGAATAAGTGATATTAGAATGAAAGAAGCAAGACAGAAAATCTACATATCATTAAGGACCCCAAGTCCAAATGGCTGGTTTTGATTAACATGTACCCTTTTTCCTAATGCTAATTCATTTGTTCATTTATTGGAGTTTAAAATTGCACCCTGTGCCCTCCAGCCTCAGCAAACAAAGACATAATTTAAAATACCAAGACACAAATGTTCTATTTGTTCCTGTGTAAAAGAGCCATTATTACAGTGACTTATTTTTTTTTCTTCAGGAAACTAGCTCTTTTCAAGTTGTTTATCATGTTGTCAATTATTACCATCATTAATAATGATAATGATAATCATTGAGAACTAGCAATGTGCTGAGAAATAAATGGAGCTCAGAGCTAGGCATGGTCCCAATCTAATGAAACAATGACGATTTTGTCTCATCCCCAATTTCACAAAGTGGGGATGGCAGATATCAGGAAAGTTCTTACCCAGTATATGCCCTCATTTTTTTTTGTTTTTTGTTTTTCAAAGCTCCCGTTTTGTAATTCCTTGTGCATATATAGGGTGTGAATTCACAGTCAGCCTCTTATGCATGACCTGGCATGTGAGGCCCCCAGCCCTTGCAGTCCTTCGGGCTGGCACTAATTGCTAGATTTCTCCCAGCTGAGAGGGAATGGATGTTAGTCCCAGTGGATACACTATTAATGGAATCTGTTATCAAGTCACAAGACAAGATGCCAGTCTGGCACTATTCCGTGAACTGGAAGTGCATGGGGGAAACACAGACACTCTGTCTGACGATGAATAGCTAAGCTGTGAAACCAATTGACTGGGCACCTACTAGAAATTAGCATGTCACAAATGATTGTACTGTATGAGATGGAGTATCATGTGTTTGTGTGTCTGTTTGTCCATCTATTTGCATGTGTGTGCTTCCTTCAGCTTCATAAATGCATGTGTACATATATAAGGAAATAATAACTGAAGTTCTTGGGCAGTGTCTTGCTTGGATTAATGTGTTCTGATAACATTATGAATATAAATCTAAGTGAAACATTAGGGACAAGTGTAGAAATTGTATAATAGCTCTTTTCTGAGGAGAAATCACTTTGGAATAATTTATTCTCACACTATTTTCATGGATGCCTAGAATAAATATGTAATTTATTTTTATCATTTTATGGAATTTGACTTAATACACACTTAAAGGTACATTCCTTAACCCAAATGTCAATGATTTTCATTCTGGGATTTTGAAGCATAAGGAATATGGCTATGGAGGAAAAGTAGAAGACCTTATTTTTCTTCTGCCCCACTCCTTGGCTCAGGCATCTACAGAACATGGATCAGAAAGAAAACCAAGCAATGCTAGTGGAGGGAAGCACTGGTGAGGTAGACCCTCATTGACGGTGTGTCTGTTTCATGGCCGCAGTTGCCGTTTGTCCCATTTCCTGGCCACCAACAGACTACTAACTAATCACAGAGGACCAGAAGTTCCCACCACTACCACCACCATCACAGGAACCCCTAAAACATAAGTTTTTGTGAAAGCCACAGGTGGAGATTATTACTTGCATATGTGTTAAAGATCAACTTCTGCCCTTGGAAAAACACACATTATTCCAAGATCCAAATACCACCTTGGCTTTTGCATAATGATCACAGTGGGAGTTATCTATGTGCATCAGGGTGAAATTTGGTCTAGGCTAATTAAGTTTGTTTCCCTTTTTATCATGTAGACAATGTAGAACAGTATCTCCAAAATATATTTATTATGTGTTTAAGAAAGAATTTTTCCTATCCACACCTACATGTTAAAAGTGCTGTGGCTACCTAAAGTAAGGACTTGGTTGTCAATAGCTCTCAATTTTTTCTTCACTGGCAGTTATGGACCTATATCAGATTATTTCTGACATATGTTTTCCTTCCATTTTTAGAAGACAGAAAAGATAGGAGTATTGAGCTTTTTTATTCGAATGACCTGAGATTTGTGCCTTTAAACTTTCAATTACAGGGCACAGATTTGCTGTGAACCTTCTGTAAACCTATCAGTTAAAAGCCTGTGCAGTTTTATGGCATGTCACCTCCAGTCTCTGATTAGCAAATTGCAGGCCAAGTTAAAACACTTAAGCAATGCTACTGCTTGTCTCATTTTGGAGAACTAGATCATTACAGTTTAGTAATTTAGATAAATCCTTGCAGTCTATCCTTCTTTATTCTGTAGAGATCTGTTGCACAGAGAAGGCACTCAGGGCCAAATTACATACTACGTTTTCCTTATAAGAATATACCAAAAACTTTGCACTGATAGAATTTATGAGGGTTTTTTTTTGCACTCACTATTGAAATTTCCTTGTTCATTTATTCATTTATGGCTTGTTTCCCTCTCTAAAATGTAAGCTCCATGAGCTCACAGACCTCATTTGTCTTGAGCACTGTTATATCTCCAGATCATTGCTCGGAGCTCAACAAATATGTGCCTAATGATAAATTCATTCATTCATCCATTCCTCAAATTACCCAGATAACAAATAAGTCCCCTGCCTTTGAGGGGTTCACAGTTTTTTAAAGGAGGCACAAACACAACATCCACTACAGTGCAAGGGCCATGAGCTTAGGGTAGGGGAGCAAACACTACATATTACCTTTAAAACCATAAGCTAGATATTGCCTTGATATAGCAGATATATGATATGCTAGGAACACATACATACTCAGTGTATTACCTCCTCCCCCACTGGTTATTCATTCAACAAAATAGTCATTGGGTGCTTGAGCAATGCTGCCATCCTTATAAGTTGGAACCAAGCCACAGCGTAGAGCTGGCAGCCCAGTGCGGGGCACTGAGTAGCTCTGCAGCCTGATGAAGCTTAGGGCAGCAGTCCCCAACCTTTTTGGCACCAGGGACCCATTTAGTGGGAGACAAATTTTCCACAGACTGGGCTGGAGGTGTGTCAGGGGGATGGTTTCAGGAGGAAACTTTTCTACCTCAGATCATCAGCCATTAGAGTCTCATAAGGAGCATGAAACCTAGATCCCTTGCATGTGCAGTTCACAACAGGGTTCATGTTCCTACGAGAACTTAATGCCACAGCTGATCTGACAGGAGGCAGAGCTCAGACAGTAATGGTCACTAGCCTCCTGCTGTGAGGCCTGATTCCTAATGGGCCATAGACTGGTACCAGTCTGCGGCCTAGAGGTTGGGGACCCCTGGCTTAGGAGATCTCCATAGTCCATCCAGTCACTGGGTGGAGTAGCCAGCTGGTATTTGGATATCTGAAGTCAGGAAGGCAAGATTCAATAAGTTCTATAAGATCTCAGTTTTTGCATCAAATGGAAAGGCCATCGTGTCTGAAGCTATTTGGTTATGTCCATGAAATCTGGAAGGCTGATTTGGAGATAGTTGATCTTTCTTCCCTTTGTTGTTTTTCAATTTAGGGCTTTTTCTTTTCAGAATCAGAATCAGGACTTGGCTCAGAGCCCTGACACCAGAACATCTTCAAATGTTCTCACCCCAGCCCTAGTTTAAGGACCTATGGGACCAGGAACACAGAAGTGGAGGCCCTTTAGATAATGAGCCACCTGACATGAGGACAAGTAACTTCTATTTATTTATTATGTGCAAATTTACTGTAGCACATGCTGGTCTGAATAATTGCATCCCCCCCAAATCCACGTGTTGAAACCTAACCCCCAAGGTGATGGTATTAACAGGTTAGGCCTTTGGGAGGCGATTAGGTCATGAGAGTTCCACCCTCATGAATGGGATTAGTGCCCTTATAAAAGGGGCCCAAAGGAGCTTGTTCATCCCTTCTACCATGTGAGGACACATAGAAGGCATCATCCATGAGGAATGGGTCCTCACCAGACACTAAATCTGCTGGTGCCTTGATCTTAGACTTCCCAGCCTCCAGAACTGTAAGCAATAAATCTTTGTTTATAAATTATCCAGTCTAAGGTATTTTGTTGTAGCAGGCCAAACAGACTAAGGCAGCACACAAATTAAATTGCAACTTTATTTGAACTCTGAATGATGACTCAATACATGGTTGAAATAATTGCCTTGCTTATAAGCTAACAACAATCATAATAGCTAATGTTTATTAAGCACTGATTTTTAGGTACCAGGGCTCTATTATAGATACTTTCCACTAACTAACACATTTAATATTCACAACCACTAGATGAGGTGGCTAATGTTACTGTCCCATCTTACAGATGAAGAAAGAGATACAGGGAGGTTGAGTCATTTGTCCCCATATCACTTGACTCATAAATGACAGAATGGGACAGAACCCAGACAGCTTGACTCCAGAGCCAGTGGGCCTAACCACTGATAGTTGCTATTATTTATTGGATGCCATCTATGTACCAAGGGCTTTACATTTATTTTTGTCTCTGTAAGTCTGTTCCTTAAAGCAACACTACAAGGTAGGTATTATTTTCCTCATTTTGCAGAAAAGGATACTTTATGGATGATCCAGCAAGTCCTAATATCAGGGTGTGAATCTTGTCTGTCTGTCTGAAAGGCCTCCACTCCATCCACCGCCCAGAGCTTCCTCTGTGACCTTCCTTTCCACTGATCTTGCTACTATCTTACTGGATTCTTGCCTTATATTTTCCCTTGGCCAAAAAGAGCAACAGCATGTTGTAATTGAGCACTCATCAGGAGGTTCTATGTTCCTTTTGGAGAATTATAATCTTTCACATTTATATGCCACTACATATCTTTCCAAAAATCTTCATTTACATGCCCTCATTTGTTCATCAAGACAAGCCTGAGCTATAAAAAGTGGGCATTATTGGCCTTCATCTCTGAAATGAGTAAGCCTAGCAACAGCGAAGGTGGATAATGTGCCCAAGGGGCTTGCACCTGGTCCTGCTGTACTTTTGTTTACTTGCCTTTGTTTCTACTTTGTGTAAATATCCTAAAAAAGAGTTTGATAAGTGGGAGAATCAGACCAGAAAAAAAAAGCCTGGTGCTCATCTCAGACATGCCATATAGATTTCTACAATAGTTTCCTTACCTGCAGTAACGTATCTGAAAAGAGATCAGAGGATTCCAGTTAAATGCAGAGGACTGGACATATGCATTTACCATTACTGCTTGAAATTATGTAAAAATGACCGAAATGCATAAAACAAAGCATAAAGCCACAGTATCAAAGATATTGAGAGAAAAGATCAGTTTAGGAGGCTCAACATCCAAATAGTAGGAGCTCTGGAAAGAGAACAGACAGGAAGAAATTACCAGGGAAATAATTCAAAAATTTTTTCCAGAACCAAAAGTTATAAATTTTCAGGTTGAGCTGATCAATGAAATGTCCAGCTCAGTACATGAAAACAAGACCCACATAAATTGACACTGTTATGAAATTTGAGAACACTAGGAATAAAAAGAAGATTATAAAAACATCCCAAGAAGAAAAAAACCAGGTGACATAAAAGGACTTGGAAGCAGAGTGACATAGAACTTTTCAAATGGAACACTATTGAGAAAAACTCAAATGGCTTAAAACATCTAGGAGAAAAAAAAAATCTGTCTTTAAGTCTGGTGAAAATTATTTCCAATCTAGAATTCTAAAACCATCCAAACTATCAATCAAGTATGAGGCTAGAATTAAGAGGTTTTCAGATATATATTTCAAAAATAGTTATGTTCTGTGTGTCCATTCTCTGGAAGATACTAGAGAATGTGCCTTACCAAAACAAGAGAACAAACAAAGAATGCAGTCATAAGATGGGAACAAGGAAATAGGAGACCCAAAACATGCAAGGAGTAAAGGGAATTCCCAGGTTGAGGATGATGGGATTGCTCAGGAAGACAGTTATGTATCAAGACCAGACAGCAGATATTCCAGTTCAGAAATAAAAGAAACAAAGGGATCCAGAAGCATATCCCTCAAACAAAAATGAAATTGGTAGACAAATTTGACTGTAGTGAGGAAGCAATGTATACTTAAATTAAAAGCTCAGGAATAAACGAGACACATATAAAACTAAGCAAATAAAAAATAATTTAGTGAACTTTTTTTAAATTTAGGAATATGTAATTACAGTATACTACATGACTCAGCTTTGAATAATATTAACATGATCATAACAATATAAACTTTGAGTGAATAAAATTATGACAATTATTTTGGAAAAATGGGTGAAGGGAAGTGGAAGTGGTATGGGAATAAGGGTACAAGAGAGGCAAAATCCTCATTTCATCCTATTTAAAATAAGGAAATAATGAATTAGCAGGATAATGTTGTTGTTGTCTGAATATGAAATAAATCCTAGAAAAAACAGTCAAAAGAGCTAAAAGTAGTTGCCTCTAGGGAGTACAATTAGGGCAAGAACGAAGATGGCTCAGGAGTCCTTCTTAGAAATGATGCCCACCATTCTTCCCTTTGTTCTTGGTAATAAAACCCCAATTTTACTCATAACAGCAGTAGGCTCAGATAAAAATCCATGCTTCTTAGGTGCTCTTGCAGCTGGATGTGGCAATGGGACTTTATTCTGGCCAGTGAGATGTAAGCAGGAGTTATCAGACAGACATGCCCCTTTGTTTTTCCCCCTTTTCATCTTTCTGCTGCCTAGAATGCAGACTTGAGTGACTGAAGCTTATCTGACTAAGGATGGAGAAACAGAAAGGTAGAAGGAGCCTATGGTTCCAATAACTTCAGGAACTGCCAAATAAGCTATGGACTGACTAGCATGAAACAGCTTTTACTATGAATGAGTAAGCTTTATATATTTAAGACCCTGTTATTTGGAGTTTCTGTTAAATACAGATGAAACTAATTCTAACTAACATATATACCTTAATAAACTATCTAACTTATTCAACTATCTATGCATAACATGGATAAAAATTAATATTGAAAAAAAGGGAGGGTCAGCAAATGCACAAAGAGAATAAATCCCAGACACCCACTTTGGAAAACTTATTTAGGATCCCAAATGCCCACCTGGTGAATGTGCTTCTTCCTTCACACACCTCACTGTGAAAGGCATATCTGAGATGAAAAATACACTGTATGGTACTCATGGCAGATGAAACATTGCAGAAAAAAAAAGATTAGTGAACTTGAAGATACAGCAATAGAAACTATTCAAATAAAAATGCACAGAAATTTTCAAAATTTAAAAAGCCTCATTAAGCTGTGAGATAACTTTAAGAAGCCTAATATATAAGAAATTGGAGTCCCTGAAGGGCATGAGGGAGGAGGAGACCAGAAAAAATATTTGATAAAATAATCACTGAAAATTTTCCATATTTGGAGAAACCCATAAATCCACTTATATAAGAGCTAAACAAATCTCAAGCACAAGGCACAACAAACAAAATTGCTTAAAGCCAGTGATAAATAGAAGATCCTACAAGCAGCCAGAGAGAAAAGAAATTATATACAGAAGAACAATGATAAGGACTACAACTGATTTCTTGTCTGAAACAATGGAAGTAAGAAGACATTGGAGCAATGTCTTTTAAAGAAATAAAAATAAACTAGCTGTCAATCTAGAATTCTACATATAGCCACAACAAAAAAAGTATTTAATAATGAAGGCAAAATGAAGACTTCTGTACACATACAAATGCTACAATAATTCATCAGCAGCAGACTTGCATATAAGAAATGTTAAAGGAAGTTCTTGAGGCAAAAAGCAACTGATAACAAATGGAAATATATATATCTACACAAGGGAACAAGGAGTGCCAGAACTGGCAACTATGGAGGTAAGTATACAAAAGCAAATTTTTCCCTTAAGATTAAGAACAAAGTAAGAATGTGCATTCTCACCATTTCTATTTAACCTTGTCCTGAAGGCTCTAGTCAGTGCAATAAACCAAGAAAAAAATGCATCTAGACCTTAAAAGAATAAGTAAAACTCATTTTACGTGAAGACAACATGATTTTCCGTGCAAAAAATCTGATGGAATCTACCAAAAAACTCAAAGAATGAGTAAGTGTTTTCAGCAAGGTGGCATAATGCATTTCAACATAAAAAATCAACCACATTTCTATGAACTCATAACAAACAATTAGAAATTGAAAATTTAAAGCAATGCCATTTATAACGGCACAAAAATCATATAATTAGAGACAAATCTGACAAAATTGTGTAAGACAAATACACTCAAAACTACAAAATATTGCTGAGAGAAATTAGAGAACTAAATGAAAAGAACTCAATAAATTAAACACGACTCAAATTGTTAAAATATCAGTTCTCCCCAAATTAATCTATAGATTAAATGTAATCTCAATCAAAATCCCAGCAAGGTTTTTTGGTAGAAATTAGCAAGTTGATACTTAAATGTACATGGAAAAGCAAGGGATAGCCAAAATGAATTTGAAAATGAACAACGCAGTTAAAGAATGAACACTAACCAATACCAAGGTTTATAATAAAGTTATAATAGTTAACACAGTATTTTATTGGTGGAAAGATAGACATATAAATCAATGGAACAAAGTGGAGAGTCCAGAAATAGATCTATGTATACACAAACAACTGACTTTTTTTTACAATGGTGCAAAGGCAATTGAGTGGAGACGTGACAGTCTTTTCTTCAAATGATGGTTAACAATTCAATATCTATTTTTTAAAAGAACATTGATCCATACCTCACACCATATATAAAAATTAACTCCTGTATATTATAGACCAAAATGTAAAACCTAAAACTATAAGATGTCTAGGGGAAAACATACAAGAAAACTTTGTGACTGATTGCCAGATCCATAATTTTAGAATTCCTCTTCTATAATGAAAAAAAATTTCTTTACATATGTAGAGTGACATCTGGTCATCCCATTACCCTAAAATGGGAGAATGGGATGTGAGGAACCCACGCGGTTATAATAACTCTGCCTCTGATCCAGAAACCTCATGTTTGCTCCCAAGAAAAAAAAATATATCTACTAAAAACTTTTAAAACATATTACGCCTTCCACCCTTGTTATGGGTAACCCCATCACTCCATCACTCTCACATCTTCACTACCACTGACCTGATGACTCTGAAACTTATCTTTTCAGTCCAGACTTCTTGGCTTTCAGACTGGTGTTTTCCACTAGCCCGGCATACATCTACTTAGATGTCTCACTGACATCTCAAAGCAATGTCCAAAATTGCAATTAATATCCTCTTCCACACACCTGCTTATTTTTCCATAGTGGCATCACCTCCACTTAGCCAACCATTCTAGAAACCTGGTGATCACCAAAAACATGTGACAATACCACTGAGTAATCAGATATAATTTCAAAGTTTGAGGCTGGAATGACTGAGAGAGTGGTTTGTCATTCACAGAAAAAAAAAAGTCCAGGGAAGGAACATTTCTTTCAGGAGGGAAGATGCTAAGATTGTGGAACTGTCAATTTCAAGGTGCTGGCAGGGCATCAAGGCAGAGATTTCTAGCAGTCAGTTGGAAATGCCGCTGTACATGACAGATCGCTGATCTTGGTTACAGGAATGAAAGCTCAAGAGCTTTTCTGTAAAGTTTAAGCTGTGGTTTGACAGGAATCATACTGTTTCTAAGAGTAAAAACATTCAGAAGCATTCAGCTGTAGAGGACAGACCATCAGGGAGGAAGATAAAGAGAGGGACATTGAGAAGAAGGAGGAGTGGCATTTAGAGTATGCTTTCTTGGCCAGTTAAGGGACAGGAGCACAAGTCAAATTTTTGTGGTAGGTCCTCTACTAAAGGGTTCCTGAAAACATGGCTTTTTCTCCTTTGTTGCTTGATAAAATCTCTTCCCTCTGTTTTCTCTTCCCTCCCTTGCTCCTTTGTTTTTTCTTTTTTCTAGCCTGGGAGTGCCAGCATGGGGGTACACAGTGTGAAGGGCAAGGGCCTGGCTGTAGGTTTTTCACTCCAGTGCATTAGGAAGGTGGACAGTAAGGAATAGGCTAGCAGAAAAAGTCTTCAGGCTCTGGCTGCCTTTTTTGATTTGTGCATTAATGCTGCAGAGTCGACAGCCTGCCTGAGAGAGGCTGAAGGGACGTGTGTTCTGTATGTCTGGAATTTATTCTTTTGGCTCTGTAAGATGTGACACTGCATAATGGCCACGAAGAAGTAATTTTGATCCTGTGACTATCTTGGCAAAAGTTCCAGAAAGACATATGGACATAATCTTCTGGACATTTGTAGAAGAGCCTTCCCTTGGGGACTGCAGGCTTGCTCTCACTTCCAGTCTTACGGCTCTTACCTTGGCTTTATCCTGTTTTCACTTAAGAGATAAAAGGCTAAAGTGTATTCAACTGAAAGGACAAAAAATATATTAATGTAAGAGTAAGTCATCATTATGACACATATCAATTTCTTACCTCAGGCAGTGTACAAAAGCAGGGCTCTGGATATTAACCCAGCCAGGATTAGAGACAAAAAGGTCTGGATAGCTCTAGATACACACTGGGAAAATACGAATTTTCTCCATGCTGGGATCCAGCATCTTCATCTATAAATTGACAGAGAGGTGACATTTTTAAAAACAAAATCTTCCAGGAACAATGATTTGCCTAAATATTATTCTGCAACAAGTGCTCTGCATCTATGACCCTAAATTTTAGGTATATTTTGAGAAATTATTCATTTCTCATTGGAATAGATTTATTTTTGTTTTGTTTTGCTTTTTGAGACAAGGTCTTGCTCTATCATTTATGCTGGAGTGCAGTGGCGCATTCTCAGCTCACCATAACCTCTGCCTCCTGGGCTCAAGTGATTCTCCCACCTCAGCCTCCAGAGTAGCGGAGACCACAGGCCACCACACCCAGCTAATTTTTCAATTTTTTGTAGAGATGGGTTTTGCTAATGTTGCCCAGGCTGGTCTCAAACTCCTGAGCTCAAGTGATCCACCAGCCTCAGGCTCCCAAAGTGTTGGGATTACAGGTGTGAGCCACCACACCTGGCTAGAATAGATTTCCATCTGTACACATCTTTATTATAAAACACTTGACATAACACAATATCCAGCTAATTTCCTCCCAAGTTTCTGCGTATAACTTGGGAAGTAATCACTTGTTAAATCTGAATTTCATCTAAGCCCTTCGATTTACCTTGATCCTTCTTTTTTTCCTTGAAGAGTCTAATAGGGTAATAGAAAAAAACTCAGAAAATACCAACGCCCAGGTGCTGGTCTATGAACACTGTGTCCTGCCCCTAAAGTTTCCCTTTAAAGCTAGCTCCCTGAAGAATGCCAGCCAAGAGGTCTGCCAGGAGCCGATCTTTACTCATTTACCAGTGTTTTGTAAATCCTCTTTGAGAAAATTACTGGGAGTCATACTATTGGGAAAAGGAGAAAGAGACTGAAACTGTGAAGATGGAGGTTCCCTGGGGTATGAGGTCCTCTTTACTTAGACCTTAAGCGGTTTTCCCCTAAGGAAGCACTCAGAATCATCTTGCAGTTGGAATGCTAACAAACTGCCTTGACTGATGGTTAGCTTTAAAAGGATAGGTTATTTTTGTTTTGTTGTTTCATTTTGTTTTTATCTCAGTGGTCACCACACTATCAAGATCTAAGCAAATGACTGTTCCATGAACCTTAACCAAGATAAATGAGTAATCAAGAACTCTTTTGCATTTTTACACATATATGGCTATAGATTAGGTTCGTTTTGTAGAATCTGGTCATAGGTTCAGAGAACCACAGAAATGGAAAATGCTCAAGAAGTTATCTGTTCCAGCTTCCAGAGCCTCAAAGCTGGTGGACAATAAGTTGCAGGTCAACAGAAAGACTAGCAAACTATTGGTACCTTAGGTGATATTTGGGCCATTGCCCGCACGTGAGATACAATGAAACGATGTGTGTTCAGCCCGTCAATGGCATTCATCACATGACTGAAAGCAAGCCAGCTGATAGGTCCCCAGTTTTATCCAACTGGGACATTTTTTTTCTTAGTTCTGGTACAAACAAATCAACCAGAAAGGTCTCTGGTTTTACCTGCGTTAGATATTCTCTTCCCCTAGGACTCGATAAACCATGGCTGGTGTGGGAGGTGGGAAAGTCAGCACAGCTGGGCATGAAACCTGTGTGGTTGTACAGGGACCTGTGCTTAGAAGGGTCTTATGTTTGGCATAATGCTTCTGCCATCTAGAAATTCTTAATAATTTTTGAACACGTGATCTTGCATTTTAATTTTGCACTGAATTTCACAAATAACGTAGCCAGCCCTGGCACAGAGTACTAGCTCAGCTTGGCAGTTCTTAACATAGCCATGTGGATGGGTTTCGGTGGGGATGGGAAAATAGTTCCCAGGAGTGGTGGGTAGATGGTGGCCAGCACAGCTGGTATAGCCCTGAGAACTGGAAGGACACTGAATCATGGACGATATGGTTCTTGCCCTCCAAAAATCTCAGTCTGGTAGGATAAATTTTATTTTCAAAAAGTTGTTTCTCCAATCCCCACATATCCAAATGACTATATTATATGTGTATATATATATATACATATATATATACACATATATATATACACACATATATGTATATATATTCTTTCTACCAAGGAAGTGATTCAAGGAAGAAATTTATTTCTGTCTCTATCTTAATTGACAAAGATTAAATGTCTGTATATATATTATATATATATATATATATAGAGAGAGAGAGAGAGAGAGTGAATGGGAATATCCAACTACCATAGAAAAATGATAAATAGGAAAAGAAAATATAGGGAGAACATCCACCTTTGCTCTCAACATCACAAAGACTAGCTTTATCAAGTGCAAGCCAGTCTATGATTACAGATAGTATTAAGAGTCTCTTGTACAACAAGAGGGACCCCACTCTAGCGCCAGGACTTAATATTACAAACTGCTACAAATATTCTTTCTACCAAGGTCCATAAAGAATAGGACAACGTAAGCCCTGGAAGGGTGCCTGTAGCCTTGCAAGGACTCAATGAATAGAGTACAAAAAAGAAAAGAAAGTTAAATGACAAAGAAATGGAGGGAATGCAAGGGAAGGAGGGAGGGAAGTTGACCAGTTAAGTTTTTCAAGGTACCGGCAGGTTATCTGGGAAGATATAAAACAAAGGGTAAGCCATATTTAGAGCAATAAATTTTATGAAATGTTAATTGGGTTTACTCTCAGAACTCCCCTTTTCATTATTATGTTTAATACCAAACACTAAAAAATTAATCAGGAAATTCCATCTGGCCAACAATTTCAGTTTATGAAATTTCTTTTGCTTCAGATTAAAAGCAATCTTCTGAGTGAATTGAGTATTCCAAGACAGCCCCTAACATCCCCAAAGAAAGACTCAAGAGTATCATTTTCTTTTATATTGTAACATCTTTGAGTCACTTGCAATCTATAAATAAACTTGCATTTTACAGAAATCCCTCTACAAAAAAGCAGCAGCATGCTGGAATCCAATGCACAAGACTATTTTTAAAAGTGTTTTGATTTTTAAAAAATTAATTATAGGCCCTAGATAACACAAGTTATAACTTGGCTTACCACAAGTTTAATGTTTCTTAACAACACTTTGAAACAATACTTCTACATCTGTGCTTTAAGTGCGAGTTTGGTACAAGTGCAATCTTTAATGTTAATTGAAGTTTTTCTTGATTATGGCTGCCCTGTTCTATAATGAGGAAAATGGAATCAGTAATATTGTGAAATCAGTAATATCCTGAAATCAGCAATTAGTGTTGTTTATCTTTACAAAAAAAAAAACATGTTGCTGCTATTTTTAGATGTCTTGGGTTTCCCTAGGTGTAACTCAAGAAGTTATATGACACCAAAATGAATCTTTGAAACAAAAGCCTTCCCTTTAAAAGCATATAAAAGAGAAAAGTGAGGAAATGTGGGGGCAGTGTTTTCTTCCTATAAGCCATGTGCAACTGTAAATCTATGAAACAGGAACATTATGAATAATAAAAACTTTGGACCTAGATATATTTGTTCAACTGAATTTGTTAGTTGATTTAGATCAAGAGAAGAGTTCATGACATAGATCAGATTTATGTGAAACCACGTGCTTGAGAAGCATTATGGTCTTTACCTTATACAAAAAGGCATAGATAGTATAATATAGAAGTAACACTTGGAAATTTTAGGCCTCAGAAACTAAATGATAACTTCTCTTTCAAAAGTATGTTGTTTAAAAGTACAGGAAGAGAGGAAGTGATTCAAGGAAGAAATTTATTTCTGTCTCTATCTTAATTGACAAAGATTCAATGTCTAGGTCCTACAGGTTTTTGCTCTAGTAAAAAAGTCTTTGGTTGATTTTCTCCTAAGAATTCCTTTGGAGAGAAAGTGGACATTAGCTACAGTAACCGGAGACAGAACAAGACCTCAGATACATGACTCTTGTAACAGAAACTAATTGATTTTCTGTAATTGGGCCTGTCTGGCCACATTACATTTCAGACAGAGTGAAAATTACCATTTCTGTGCTCGCTGTTTCTTGACAACTGAAAATGACTAACAGCATTTTTTAAAAGAAAAAAGAGTAAACACAAGATTTGATTAAATGGTGGCATAGAATTCCAACCCAAAACACATATTCAATTTTATTTTTCAAGTTCATGGACAACTTCTGTTAACTTACACAGTGAGAACCACAGTTCATCTGATCCACTGTACAATAAAACCAATGCAAAAGGATATTATCACTTTGAAATAAGTGATACCTTATATCTCTGTGGGCTAAAGAGAACACAACGGCTTGAGGATAAGCCTAGTAGAAGTTTCTAGAAAGAGTTAATAAACAATGTAGGCCAGTTGCAAAATATTCTTGATCTTCCTTGGAGAAGTAATCAGAATTGCTATAAGAGGGATGGTTACAGAGCAGCTAATATCCTCTAGTCATAGATCCCAAGAAAAAGGCCTCAGGTACCTAAGATGATGGCTGGCCTAGGGTAGGGGTCCCCAACCCCTGGACCATCGAACAACACTTGTCTGTAGTGTGTTAGGAACTGGGCCACACAGCAGGAGGTGAGCGGCAGGTGAGCAAGAGAAGCTTCATCTGTATTTACAGCCACTCCCCATCACTCACATTACCACCTGAGCTGTGCCTCCTGTCAGACCAGCAGCGGCATTACATTCTCATAGGAGCACAAACCCTACTGTGAACTGCACGCACAAGGGATCTAGGTTGCATGCCCCTTATGAGAATCTAATGCCTAATGATCTGTTACCATCTCCCATCACCCCCAGATGGGATTGTCTAGCTATAGAAAAACAAGCTCAGGGCTTCCACTGATTCTACCTTATGGTGAGTTGTATAATTATTTCTTTACATATTACAATGTAATAATAATAATAATAATAGAAATACAGTAGACAATAAATGTAATGCACTTGAATCATCCCAAAACCATTCCCACCACCCCACCCCCGAGTCCTTGGAAAAATTGTCTTCCACGAAACTGGTCCCTTGTGCCAAAAAGGTTGGGGACCACTAGAGAACTAAGCAAGGCAAATGTTTTCTTTCCTAAACTCAAGATTTTTCATTTTGACATTTGCTAAAGACACTAAATTCTAAGAGATTGTGAAATGTCAAACTGCCCTCATAAACGATGAGAACATTTCATGAGATTGTGTATTTCAATGCAATAAGTAGAAGATAATGCATTTATTTAATAAACCCATGTAAAATGTTAAAATTCATCGTTCTCTGAAGTACTACAAAATGTTTCCCAAAGATATCATACCAGTATGCTACGGCAGCCAAAAGAAAGATAACAGCTATAGGGAATAAACACAAACAGAATATTGGGCTAGACAGGCTCCTGTTTGCTAGAGAGGCATTTTACGTATTCTTACTTTCTTTTGCCTTTTGAAAAACACAGTATCCAGTCCCATTCTTAACACCATTTATCTTCATTCTTACTATACATAAGGGGATGAAAATGCCTTTTAGTAGCCAAGCTGATGTAAGTGTGGAATTCACATCAACTGAAATCACTGCTAGGCCAAGTCATCAAAATCTTATTGTTGAATTAGAATCTAGACTCAGACTCCAAGGAGACATGAATAATGTGTGTGCTGGTCTTTCCCTAATTAGTATTCATGAATCCCTGGGAATTCTCTCTCTCTCTCTCTCTCTCTCTCTGCATTTATCTCAGTGGTTGTTTCATCTGATTGTTGCTTGATTTTAATTCAATCTGGCACTTCTTCATGGAGCACTAAATTTCTTCTCAACGGCTATACATTAAACTGTGGTGAGCCCTGAAGGCTCTGCCACCAACATGAGTTCAGCCTTTATTGCTTTGTGCAGTCCATCCATTCTTGGTTAAAGGGTGGCCTAGATACAGAGATACCAGTTCAGATACGCATAGGTAATGACACCAATTACAGGGCAGGATGTGTAAGATAAGCTCTTCCATTCTCTTCTGTACCACGCTGATGGACTCTGATACATCTTCCCTTCAATTATCAAGTAGGAGTTCATTCGCTGAAAGGTCTCATCAAAGTCCACGTGTCTTGGTGGTGGAGTTCTTTAACGCCATACTTTTCAACATCTTTAGGCTTAAAATCAGGAGAACCATCTGACATACAAAAACATCATCTGTTTTGAAACCTAAAAGTTCCTATTATTGGAGCTCCTGAATTAAGCTACTGCTTAGAAGTGTGTGTTTGGTGATGTGTGTGTGTGTGTACAAGCTCTCTAACTTTGAAGGCCAAATATCGAATTCCAAAACACAAAAGAGAGAATTTCTTGGTGCATAGAGGGATATGACCACATGCAAAAACATAGTTTATAGAAACATGGAGTTTAACGTGTTCTACCACCCATTACTTACAAATCAGGAGTATCTTCTTTCAAGTACGTCATGAAGCAAAGGATGTATGGAAGTGGAGCTTCTTTCTTATACTTCATTCTTGTTGGCTCTGAGGGAGTAGCCAGATTTCTAGAAATTTCTAGAAAAAGCCCGGGGAAAGAGCAAACCATCCAAACCATCCCCTGAGATTAGACAGAAGAAGGGAGACCATAGAGAGCTTCCAGTTTATGGTCCAGGCATAATAGCAACAATGTGCTGGCCTTATCTTCCCCATATGGCCCTTCATCTCTCAAGGACATTGAACAGGGTGTTCTATTTCCTTGCACTGGAAAGGAAAAAGGAGTTATAGATTTCTTTGCCACAAAGCAATCTTCTAGAGAAAGCAATTGTTCCCTCTGCATCAGTATTTTATCAGAATCAAGACTTTAATGGTAAAATAAAAGGAAATGAATCCTGTTTTCCCAATTGCTCAGCATGCATGTATTCCCAGTCTTTCTTTTTTCCCCTAATGACACCTAACTGGATTTTAAAATGTAGTTTTTCTAAGAAGGAACTTCATGTTTTCAGAATGCTTTCTCAAAAACAGGAGCTCTTCTAGTTACAACACAAATGATGCTATTAATTTCTGTTATATGTACATTATCTTATGTGGGTTTTGTTGTTACTGCTGTGGTTTCTTTCTCTTTTTTTAAGAGAATATCTACTGACCTAGCCATCTTCCGTCTCTACCATGTGGCATAAAGTTTCAAGACAGCAGGCTGAGTTCCATAGCCATAGAACACATGAAACTCACAGCCAAGAAAGACAGGGATCAAGCTCACAACTGTGCTAAGAAATACTAAGATAACCATCTGCTTCCAGCTCTGTTAGACTACAAGGGGCATTTTGTTCATTAGCCTGCTAAATGCTTTTAAAGCATTGACTTTGTTTTCACAGGACAAAAGTAGTTAATCAAAGACTACATTAGTTAATGCAATTTTAACTGGAAAGAGGTATACACATAGATTTCGAGATACATTGCCAGGATAGTGGAAACTGTCTCTTTTTCACTTTACTTGCAATTTTAATATGTTTCTATTGAAATTATTTATTTCATTTAAAAAGTGGAAACTTAGAACCACCTGTATTATCCCCTCACATTGTACCCACATTGCTGAAGAAGCTATCTATCCTAGGACATTGGGTATTCATATTATTTCCCCCATCGTGAACTAGTGAAAGGGAATGATTACAATTAAGCACAACTTAGATTTGAGAGAAAAACTAATCTGTGTTCAGAAATCAATGTGGTTTCGTTCATAGTTTTGAGTCAAATGCAGAGGTGAGCCAGTTCATCCCAACTCTGACATTCAAAGACCCACTGAAGAGCACTAAACAAAACCAAGCACGTTATTTTGACACATATAACTACTGCCATTTATAAGTAACGACTCGAAATTCTGCTCTGCTTTACATAGCTTTTTAAAAACCTGTTCTAAATCTATTTGTACTGTGTATCAATTATATGGATAAAATAAGAGCCGAGAGGCTCTCCCTAAGAAAAATGTTGTTTTTGCTAGAAACTCTGCCCAGCTACCTTCTGAGTTCCTTGAAAATGAAAATCTCTGTGTCTCCCAGATGACAGCCACCTTGTCGGTGCAACCAAAATAGCTCTCGCAGCTAGAGAGCTGTCTATCAGCAATAGTTCTGACAGATATCAGATTTGGCATGCAGCAGGAAGGCTAGAAATGGTCCCACAGAAGGCGGTTTGGTGGGAGTATGACCAGCTAAGGAGCAAGGCAGGGGGAGCACTCAGAAAAGAGTGCTCCTGTTTTCACAAGGAAAACTACAGGCATTTCGGGAAATGACAAATAGTCTTGAGGGAGAGGACAGCCAAAGAGATGGTTATTGACAAGTCTCTATTTCCACGATTAGTTCTATAGGATTTTTGAAAGGGCAATGATTAGATAGAGACAAGATGCAGCAAACCGGCCGGTTTCCGTTCGTGAAAGGAAGCAAATACACTTACATGCGTAGGATTTTTATCTCCCTCTAGTGGTGGGGCGGGGCCTTTGAGGCGATAGCCTATTACTGAATAATACCGCTTCAGAAAAAAAGATGAGCTTCCCTTATAGCGCGTTTTACCCGTAAGATTAGGATTTTCATTAAATGTGTTGCTCTCCCTTACGGTGGTTTTCAAAACATTCCCAATCTTCCATTTGATGGAGTGAATCGCCTTTTAAGGATGCTGATTACCAGCGATGAGGTAACAAGTGTCTCCCTCTCTTTTTAGCTAGAGATACAAGATTCCATTCTCCTCTGTTGTCCTAACAAAAGTGAAGCCATTTTGTGCTCAGAGGCAACTCTCCTGACCCCTAGTCTGGGCCAGAAAAACATGAGGAGCTAAATAAGTAAAAGAAAGCTAGCTTACCTAGAGTAAAGGTGGAAAACATGGAAACTCAGAGGGAAGACTCTAGTAAAGGATCTAGAGAATCATCTGAACCTTAAATAAAGGGCAATAATTAGAGAGAAATTTTGGAACAAGTCTCCACCACTCCCTTCCAGTCCCTGTCATTTTTGTCATTTTCATCCTTGGTCAAATGACTGATACTTCTGGTGTGGCAATTTAGAACAGTGATAGTGGATGAAAAAGTAGAAAAGATAGAAAAAATAAATGATGACAATTTTAAGGACAGTAACTAAAGTTTCCTTCTTCCATATGGATATGCAATTTAAGTGTATTAAAGGAAAAGATCAAAGGTTACAGCCAACTAATCAATGGATTATTGATCAATAACTGAAAACCTATCAATGTGAAGTATACAAAATATGCAGCTTTTCCCCTTGCCCTGCTCTATACTCAGAATTAGGCATCACTGATGTCTACTTGATTTCTCCTCTTGAATGTCTCCAAGGCAACCAAACTCATATGTTTTCTTTGCAAACCTGTTCCTTTTCTGGTTTCCTTATCTCGGTGGATAACTTCATCAGCCAGTTGTGCAAACCAGAAATCCAGGAGTTATTTGTTTCTCCTTGCCTTTCACCATCATATCCAATCCATCAGAGTTCTTCAATTTTACTTCCTATATCTATCTCAAACAGATCCATTTCTCTTTGGCTCTGTCACCACCCTAACTCATCATCTCTCCCCTAAACAATTACTGCTCCAAAGGGCATCCACTCCATCCTTTGTCAAATGCATTCTCCACACTGCACTACTTTATTCAACAAATATTTTTAAGGAACCTACTTTGTACTGCAGTGAATAAGACAGACAAGGAATTTGTGGAAATAGAAGATAAACATCGGGTAGTCAAAAGCACTACGAGGACAATCAAAGTCGGGTGATGAAATAGAGAGTGGCTAAATGACTACTCTAGACTGTGTTCAAATACAAGAAATCGGTGGCAGTTTTAACAAGGGGTATTAGTTTTGACACAGGAAAATGAAGGAAGTCCGCTGGGACGATGGTATCTGCTCCTAGCATATAAGGAGTGTGTTTCTGATACTGGCCAATAATAAAAAGGAAGTTAAAATGTACATGAACATTCAATCTAGGGCTGTTTGTCTCCAAATACCTCTGCTTAAACATAGCACTTACTACCTATATGGAAGTATCTTATTTTTGTTAACTTCTGTATGTCTCCCTTCTTTAGAATGTAAGCTCCATGAACATGCGGGCCATAACTGTCTTGATCTCTGCAGTAACTACAGTGCCTAAGAACTGAGCCTGGCATTACGGTAGGCATGCAAATAAGTATTTGTTGCATTAACGCACAAATTGCTGAGCGAAGCAGGAGAGTAGACAGAGAATATAACGGATTGGGTTTGGGGGCTGAGGAAGTCTCTGCTGAGATGTCAAGGTCGTTTACCTCCTCTTGCAAAGTTAACTGGGTTATAAAATCCCGGCCACGCTTCTTAGCACCAAGCACCAAGCGCTCACACTCTAACTGATACACACGCTCACAGCCACAAACCTCTCCAACTCCCCGCTAGGAGGAGTCACACCTCCCCACCCAGAAACCCTCCCACCCTCTCCTCTATTTCTCCTTTCCTCCCCTCTCCGCCGGGTTCCGGCAGGCTTCGAATCACAATGCTCGCCGGGAATAGTAGTCTTCCGGTCCGAGCCTATGGCGTTTTTAATGCATTTCCAGAACTACGCTTCCCAGGGAGCCTCGCGGCATAGTGAGGCTGAGTCACGTGACCAAGACCCTGGAGTTACAATGGCGGCGCCCATGCTGCGCTGGGGCTGCCGTGGAAGACGTTGGGCTTTCGCCCGGGTTGACGGCGGTTCTTGCCACCGAAGAGGGGCTCCGACTGGGTCCACATCCAACCGGATTAGGGGAGAGAGCTCAGTGGCTCAGCAGCCCCTCCACACGGCCCAGAAGACGAGGAAAGGGTATTCTGTTTCATACATTTCTGCCCACCTGTGAGGTGGAACTGCAGGACTGGGGAAATAATGGCAATTACGGCCCAGCTTCTAGACGTTTTGGCTGACGGGAGAGCGTTGAGTTATAACCTGGAGCCCCGAAACCTAAATAAAAGCACAAAACAGACTTTCTATCAGCTCCGCCCCCATATATAAACCACTGTTTTCAAATAGATGTAGTTGGGGAATTCGCGAGTGTAAAATAACAAATATTTTCTTGAAGGGTGCACAGACAGAAGAGTGGATTCGGTCATCTCACTAATAGCACTAGCAGTGGGGACGGTGACACGAGAAGCGGGATCATATTTAGCTGATTTTATTTAGCGCTAGTATGGGCCGGCAGCGTTCTAAAGGTAGAAAGGGAGCCTTTACCTACAAGCTCTTGGTAGTGGTGGGTTATTGTCATTAGTCAGAAAACACTAGCTATATGTGCAGGCGTTTTATGTTGAATATGTGTGACTAGACCTAGGAGGACGCAGCCAAAAGAAGAGATACTCCCCCTGGTTATATGGAGAGTTTGGCTTATTTGGCCAGATATCCCCTGAACAGCTGTTTATGCTCATTATGTAAGAATTAAATAGTTTCTCTTTAAATACAGAAACATATGGCAAGTTTCTAATATTTTGTTTATTCTTTGAGACTAGTTGGCATTATTTTTACTTTCAGTTGGAGGAACAGAGGGAAATTGTCCAGAAAGAAGTATTAAGTTTTGTATTCTTTTCTTGAATTAGATTGTTTCCTTGTGAATGGAAAGTACATTTTTTCTCTCATGTAATGGAAATGCAAAAATACTTTGAATGGTGCTTTACTGCATGCAGAATTTCTAATGAGTTCTTACTTTAATTCCCCTCCCTTATGGGCTGTGTTTCCAAACTTTAAAAAGAAGGACTTATTCTTGCAGTACTTCAGATATAGAACTTTATATATTGAAATGATTGAAACAAAACAAAACGATGTAAAATATGTGTGTGTATATATATATATATGTATGTATATACACAAAATTACTTGGGAGAAGAGCAGGATAGGAACATACATGGATTTCATAGGGAATAAGCACATTTATAAGGACCTGGAGAGGCCTATGTACAGACCCAACAGAGTAGGACTGACCAGATAAGAGAGATTATTATAGCATTTAACAACTTCTTAGATTTGATAGCAAATAAGCATGAAAAAAGTAACCTGAAATTAGGTCTCAGGAATTGAAAGTGATTTGGGGGACCAAAAATATGCCGCATCAGATGGTTTAGTGTGGTGGAGTTTTGCAAAATGTTTTCAAGAGTATCATTTAGTGGTGATTTATTATATCTGTGTCTCTCTGGTTATTATACATGCAAACCAAAACATGGTTGAGAATTTCCTTTTTAAATAAGAGACGTGGAACTATTTATCATTATTTCTCTAGTAGTATAATGTTGCCATTTGTGTTAATTCTAGATAATGTGGGAAAGATCAGCTTTCATCATTTACTGAGTGATTACTTGATAAGTTACAGTTAATTTGTTAAATGCTGCTTTTCACTGAAGTCAGCCAAGCAGTACCCATTTCTAAATTGTTTTAAGATGCCAAATTGTTCCTTTCTCTATTGCCTTCATGTTTATATCATCAGCCTCATGATGCCATGTTGTAAATGAATTTTAGTTTGCCAATCTCAGTGTAGGCGCTTATTCTGAATTTTTTTTATTTAGTCACTGATAAAATATGACACATTTTTAATGTGAGGATATAACATTGTAGTAAGTTTAAAACACATATAGGAAATTAACATTTGTGGTTTAGACTTATAGAAATTCATTCATGGTGACAAATATACATCTTAACCATTATCTCTTTCTTCTTAGTGAACACAAATGGGCTGCTGTGGTAGGTTTGGAAATTCATGCCCAGATTTCCTCCAACTCTAAACTCTTCTCTGGATCTCAAGTTCGCTTTTCAGCACCTCCAAATTCTTTGGTTTCTTTTTTTGATGCATCTCTACCTGGAACTTTGCCGGTAAGATTCTTATTTAATCCTATTTTCATTAGAAAAATGTTTATTTTATATTGAACATGGAAAATTATTTTGTTTTAATAATAACACAACTCTTTGGAAATACTTATTTAGGGAGTTTTGGGTGAAGCGGGATATATTAAATGTTTTCCGAAGACCCATCTCTGTGATGCTGTTTCTAAGTCTGAATATATTCATACACGTATTCATCACTTCACAAACATTTTAGCATGTCTACTAATACCAGACATTGGGCTTTGAGCTGGGTCATAAAGATGATCCTTGCCTTTAAGGAGTTCAAAAACTGGTAGGGGAGATGTGTCTTATAAACAAATAGAGAACAGTGTGATTCCTTCTTTGAAGGTAATATGCAGAGGATGGTTTCGAAACCCAGAGGAGGGACAACTAATTCAGTAAAAGAAAGGACTGCTGTGAGAAATTGAAGTAGGGGTACTTTAGGTTAAGGAAGGGTTACTGAAGAGGTGGTGGCCTGAGCTATTTGAGAAGCCCAATAAAATTTAGGCAGATAAATGAAGAAGGAGGAGGGGTCAACTCAAAGCAAGCAGTGTACATCACCTGATTTTACAGTGTAAGGCCAGTAATGATTGTGGTTATTGCAAATTAAGAAACACTCAATAATGTAGAAAACAGCCATAATATGCAGTGAGTTAACTATTGTACTCACTTAACCACTCATTTTTACTTGATCCTGTGGAATGACTGGGCCCAGTATACTCATCCCCAAGACTTTTGGCATATATTTTTAGATAGTTGGTTGAATTTTTAAGAAAAGTATGAAGGGAACAAGTAAATGTTTTAGCTAATAAATAGCATATGGTCTGTCCAGGACCTATAATATCAACTGTGTTTGGGGTTTCCTGCCATCTTTGGAGGAAATGTGTATCCATGGTGGTGACAAAGGTGGGGAGAGGCAGACATTGTCATGGGTGAATTCCATGCTCTCAAACATTTAAATAAGAGTGGAAGCTGGTTGAGGCCGGGCGCAGTGGCTCACGCCTGTAATCCCAACACTTTGGGAGGCCAAGGTGGGCGGATCACAAGGTCAGGAGATCGAGACCATCCTGGCTAACACGGTGAAACCCCGTCTCTACTAATAGTAAACTGCAAAAAATTAGCCGGGCGTGGTGGTGGGCTCCTGTAGTCCCAGCTACTGGGGAGGCTGAGGCAGGAGAATGGCGTGAACCTGGGAGGCAGAGCTTGCAGTGAGCTGAGATCGCGCCACTGCACTCCAGCCTGGGCAACAGAGCGAGACTCCGTCTCAAAAAAAAAAAAAAATCTGGAAGCTGGTTGAACTGAGCACTGGCAGGCTTGCAGAGGTATACTTTTCTCAGTCACTGACCAAAGTGGAAGATTCTGGGCAGTGCCCCCAGTGTGCCTGCGTCACTCAGCTTTGGTTGTATTGGGGCAGCATCTTTGTCTTGGAACTTTTCTCTTACTCGCATTTTCTGTCATGGAGGACTCCCTTCCCTGCAGACCATATCAAGGATCACCTTTGATTTGCTGCTGGGTCCCTCTGGGAGAAGATAGATGTGGAGGTGTGCCCTCTTTCTCTCTCTCTGACTTAGAGATCTATCTATGGAAAGATTTTTTGTTTATTTGAGAAGAGTGAATATTTTGGTTATAAATATATGACATCTTTTTTGGGCAGAGATGCAGATATAGTAGAGATACAGTAATATTTATTGTAAAATGGAAGGCAAGTTGTCATAACACCTCTACATTTTCCCTTCCAGATTCAAAACATTTTTTTCCCATGTGGTAGTTAATTATCAAGGGATTAGGCATAAGCTCTGAGTTCATCCTAGGTTTTTCCAGCTGTGAATGTGATGGCTATCAGGCCATACTTATTACAGCTCACTTTAGAAACAGGTCCATTTGCAGATAAGCATGTTTTCTGTATATAGACTCTCCAGCTGTACCTAAATTTGGTCAAAAATTAGACCAAATTAGAAAAATTCAAAATAATTAAAATGCCAGCATTTTAATTGCTTTGTAAAACTTGTCATGCACCAAAAAAGAAGGTGCTTGTTCACTGATAAGCATATCAATAACACAGTGAAGGTGTTTGGGACATTTGAGTGTTGAGAGCTTGGCTTACATTAATTAAATGGCGGACAAAGTCTGGAAATACAGTTTTGTATGAGCTAGGATTTGTTTTCCTCTTCAGAGCCTACAACGCTTATGGTTTAAGTAGCCTAAATGAGTTATTCTGTAGACAGAGCAGATCTACCTCTTCTTCAGAAATGTTTCTGCCTTTAAGGTACCTCATTTAGTACGTGAGCAACATTATACCCAAACTGCCAGAATTAAGCATTGCCATTCAAAACATTTCAAAATCTTTTGATTTACCTCTAAGTAGATTTAAAATACACTAAAACCTTTAGACCGTTGTCCTTCCCCTAAGCCCTATGGAGATGTATAAACATGCTCTGATAGCCAGACTCTGCTTATAACTCCATTCATAAGAAACCAATAATTTGAGAATATGTTTGTGCTTCCGAGGATTTTAGTAGAACGTTATGTTATGGTTTTGGTCAAGTAAACCAAAGTGTAAGTGTGATTCATGATGATACTTGAAACTCTTTCTGTGCAGGGCTTATATTGCTCCCTTCTCTCCTCCTTCTTCCCTGCCCTCTACCTGGCTGATTGTGCCTTCTCACATGGCTGTGTTCTGCCACTCAGCCCTGAAATGTTGGTTTCCCATGCCCTATTCTTTGGCTCTCAATTCTTCTGTTACCTGTGTTCCCCTGAGTAATCTTTTTACCCTCAAATAAAGCTCCCCTCTCTCTTTTAGGCAAGAAACCTATATCTATTGTGTCCTACTATACATTTCCATCTGAATGATTCATAAACATCTTAAATTCAGCAGTTACAGTGTTAAGCCTGTTATCTTTTCTCCCCAAAGTTTCACTGCCTCCTGACGAAAGAATAAACCAACAAGGGAAAAGATATGTAAGAAGAAGCAAAAATCAGTGGGAAAAGGATAAGTTATTTAACTGATGGTTTTGGAATTGGTTAGCTATTTGGAGAAAAAGTATCGCTCATTTCACACATCAAAACAAAGTTCATATATATATAATATAAGTTAAATGTCAAATTAAATCCAGAAATATCTAGGAGAATATTTGTTTGTCCTTGGGTTGGGGAGAAACTTTGTAGGCATAAAAGCAAGAAAAAACAGCTAATTAGGCAAAATGGCAATTTGACTACTTTATTCGCCCAACATATTTATTGACCTAGTAATTCTTTTAGGAATCTGTCCTTGGAAAATAAACATGTGGGCAAAGACTTATATGCAGAGATGTCTATAGCAGATCTATTTTTAAAGGTAGAAAATTGGAAGTAACCACAGTTTCTCAGTGATGGGGGAATCATTGAGTAAATTATAATACATCAGTACAGTGCAACATTATGAAGCCACTGATAATGTTTATAATAGACTTTTAGTGACATAGGAAAATGCTAAAGATAAAAATTCTAGTGAGATGAATAGAATTTTCATGTAGATTACTTAATCTTCTTTGCATCAGTTTCTTATAAAATGGGGATAATTGACTCATTGGATTTGTGTGAGAATTAAATGAATTAGTACCTTTAAAACACTTAAAACAGTAATTGCATGTAATAAGTGCACTTATTAATTAACAGATAATTAACAAGTAATAACAGGTAATTAATTAAAAAGCTCTTAATAATAGGTAAGGTAAATCTTACCTGCTAGCATACCCATAATGATTGGTGGCTTTTATCTTTACAAAGGCTCTCCTGAGTTATTGTGCACAGTTACATTGCCAGTGAGAGCAAAAGTAAATGCTACACATAACAATTGGTCACTTAACCTTGATTTCACTAGTTAAGTGATCTGCCAACAAAAACTAACCTGGGTATCTCATCACCTCAGAGATGTATAGAGAATTAAGTAAATAATGAAAACCAGTAAAAACTAGTATATTGGATAAAATTATTTCTGAATTAGAAATCATTGCTTTTATTGCGAAAAAGAAGGCTTATGAGCTTTTTTTTTCCATCTGTAGTTATTTGGAGTGTTTCTTTGGTTCAACATGGTATTGGCTCTTGATTTAGTAAAAAATTAGGATTGTCACTTAAAACAATTGTTATAATGTATAGTCTTTCTGTAGACATTTCATTCTTCTTCTCGGTCGGTTGTGTCTTCATTCACTCAGCTGGCATATATTGGATGCCCATGTTATGCTAGCCCTTGTGTAGCTCTAGTGACACAGTTTTGAACTTGGTAGATGATAGATATGGGTGTTGCCCACATGGAGCATGAACAAGCAAGCAGGCAGTTGCACTACCTTTTAATAAACATGTTAGTCGTGGAAATACAAGGTGCTTGAGGAGCACATAGGAAGAGTATTCAACACAGATATAAGGACTTGATGAAATTGGCCAAGTAGAAAGTGAATAGGATTTACAAAGACCAGAAGAAAAACAACGTGGCTTGCTCTAGAAACTGAAATGTTTTCCATGTGTTGTAGCATAGAACTTGAATATGGGCATTGCAAGAGGTGAGGCTAGAGCAGAAAGCATAGCCTGTACCATATAAGCCCTGATAAAGGGTGTGGATCCCATTTGCAAAGAGGTAAGAAGACGTAAGGAGAGTGCAGGGCCAGAAACTCCAAGGAAGTGAGTGTTTTGAGAAGGAGGGAGTACAAGAACATTGGATGCTACTGAGAGGTCAAGTAAAGTGAGGACTAGGAAGTGCCCATTGGATTTATTAAGAAGGGTATCCTTTGCAAGAACAGTTTGAGTGGGGTGATGGAAACAGAAGGTAGGTGGCAGTGGATTGAGAAATGTCATGGCATGGAGGAAGAAGTGAGTGTGGGCAACTGTTTCAAAAAGTTTTACTATGAAGGACAACAGAATGCAGCAAGTGAAAGGAGACATAGAATCAAGAGAAAACATTTATTGGTCATGTCTTTCTTAATATTGGAGAGACTTGGGAATGTTTAAATGCTGATGAGTTATGTAGTCTATGATAATGTACACTTAAAATGTGTTTAAGAGGATAGATTTCATGTTAAGTGTTCTTACTGCAATAAAACAAAATATTTTTAAAATGCTGATGAGAAGGAGCCAATGAAGAAGGGGTAAAGACAGGAGAGGCTTTTGATTAATATGACCAACTGAACACATGCATTTTAATCCATCCTCTCTGTAACCCAGAGAAACCCCACTGAAATCATAGTGAAAGAATGCAAATGTGATAAGCCTACAAAAGAATGGGAGAGGAGACAAGAGTGTGTGAGAGAGAGATGGTAGGTGGAGGAGGGCCTCACTTTGCAGAGGATGCACTGTGACCTAAGTGCCTGCAGGAAGGGACACTAGCGAGAACTGAGACGATGTGTCCTACACAACCTTGAAAACGCTCAGGATGTGGGGGCGTCAAGTATTGTGGAAGGCTGGCTGAGGTGAAAACAAAGGGGTTGAGTCAGAGTCTGAGTACAGTGCAGTGAGATCTGAGCTTCTCTACCTGACCCTGGGCAGCTGCCCTACCCCCATAGGAATGTATAGTCTTTGGAGAAATTCAGCTCATGACACACTTTCCCTGAGGCCACCAGTCAGAGCAAAAGGTGGTGTCAGACAGCATCTGTAGTGAACTCCAGGACCTACCCAGTTGTTTTCCCTGCCCCAGTGCGGGAACTCAGGTGGCCTGGTATGTCCATCTTTCCTCTTCCCCTCCTCCCCCAAGCAAGAATCTGCAGGAGCTTCTTTGAAGATTGTGTGACCCTAGTGGGAAGAACATGAGATATTGACATGGTGGGAGGTCTCTCAATTTAAAAAAATCTGTCTGGCCACCTGATTGCTTTACAGTGAAGGCCACTGGTGAATAAGCCCTGGGCATTTACATAGGACTTTTAATTGGCATTTTAGTGTCTTACTTTAAAATATAGATTGAGAGCCAGAAATCGCCAGGCACTTGAGGAGATTCTCCAACATGATAGACAAAGCTCAAAATAAAAAAGAAAACTAAAGGAAATAGGAGGCTATAGATAATGCACAGGGTAAAAGAATACTTAAAAAATTAATAGCTTTTATAAATGTCCTCAGAGAGATAAGGGAAGGTAGCTGCCTCTTTGAAACAAGAACACAATACTGCTTTTAAAAAAGAACAAACAGGATAAAAACGAGCTCTTAGAAATTAAAATTATGGTGCCTCTCCTTTGCCTGGGAAAGTTAGAAAATAATGTCAAGAAAATCTTCCAGAGATCAAAACCAATGTGCAGTGCATTGGACAATAGAAGAAAAAAATAAGCAAATTAGAGAATCAGTCCAGGAAGTTCAGCATCTGATTAATAAGAGACTCGTGAAAAAATAGAAAACAGACTCGAGGAAACTCTCAAACAAAACACGTGGATTAATTTCCCAGAATTGAAGTACATATATCTCTAAATGGAAAGGGCCTGCCAACTACCCAGCATGAGGGATAAAAATAGTCTAACATGAAGGCATGTCAAGAAACTTATTAACACTAGGAATAAAGTTAAGGTCCTAAAGCTTACAGAGAAGAAAAAAATAATCAGGTCCACATACAAAGGATTGGGAGTCAGACATCAGACTTTTCAACAGCAGCACTTATACCTGTAAGAGAATGGAACCATGCCTTAAACATTCTTAGGGGAAAAAAATTATAATTCTAACCTAGAATTCTGTACCCAACAGTGTCAATCAGATGTGACAGTAGAAGAATGGTATTTTCAGACAGACTCTCAAAAAGTTTGCCTTTCATTACCCCAGGAACCTGCTGGAATAATAGAGAGGTTTCAGGTTGCCAGCTCTACCATGAGACCTGTTGGAAGAGGAGGAAGGTGGCTCCAGAATAAAGAATTCTAGGAAAAAATGAGAGTAGGGAATTAGCAGGTATCTGATTTGTGTGGAAAAAAGATTTCCATATAATCTAACCTTTAGAGGAATGAGCAATAGGTACATAAAAAATGAAGCACATGAAAACAATGAAGGACTTAGCAAGTCTAGGAAAAACAAAATGTTCAAGAAAGGAAATGTAATCATAGTGTTTTATTAGCTTAGGAGAGAAACATGTAAATAATAATAGAAGCACCAGCTACTGATTTAATAAAAACTGTGATATAACTTGGATATTTGGAAAAGAACTAAATTCTTACCTACCATAATTGGAAGTCATGTTCTAAATTGGTAAAGCAAGAAAAAAGTAACCTAAGTATAGGCTGTAGGAACATTTTTGGCCACTGATTGGAGGCCTCTTTCTCCTTTTCAGGCCTTAAGCTAGTAGATGGGTTTTATTTTGTTGTGTTTTTCTTTGGCGGTGAGGTGGGATGTGGGATTGTTATTGTGTTTTGTTTTGTTTTTTAATTAGGTGATGGGTAAATGATTTGGAGCTCCCAAAAAACAGACTAGTAGTCAAAAGCATTTTTTAAAAAAAGATTTATTTTTATTTTATATACAAGATAATGTTAGGTAATAATCAAACATTACCTGTACTGGTTTCTCAGCCTTTTGCTGGTGAAGTGCTTTTTGTTTTGTTTTGTTTTTTGTTCTCAAAGTCCAAACAATGAGTCCCCTACCACACCCCTGTTCTCACAGCTCTTACCCTTACCCTGATTTTAGGAGAAATAGACTCATCCACATTCTAGATCCATCCATACTCAAGCTCATGCATGTAATGGCTCTGTCTGCTTCCCTGGGGGAGACATGACCTACCATCCTTTTTTCTACCTGACTTTATGGACTTTTATGTTACCCAGCTTATCATGGTAGGGCTTTTAGGGAGTGGGTATATTTTATTTTTGTATATAAATATAATTTAGCAGCTAGGCACAGTGGCTGATGCCTGTAATCCCAGCACTTCGGAAGGCTGAGGTGGTTGGATGGCTTGAGCCCAGGAGTTGGAGACCAGCCTGGGCAACATGGTGAAACCCTGTCTCTACAAAAAAAAAAAAAATACAAAAATAAGTCAGGCATGGTGGTGTATGCCTGTAGTCCGCTACTTGTGGGGTTGAGGTGGGAGGATCACTTGAGCTTGGGAGGTGTACCACGGCACTCCAGTCTGAGTGACAGAGTGAGACCCTGTTTCAAAAAAAAAAGAAAAGAAAAAAATATAATGTAGCAAGCTTGGGTAAATTCTTTGATAAAGTAAGATATAAAAATATTGCAAAATGTCTCATATTGTTATTCTCTTATCTTGTAACTTACCTCAGTTATCTCTCAGAAATGGAATGGGCCACGTCTTAGGAGTCCACGTTCTTAAAACAAGTACACTGTATCATTGAGACAGTTTATCAAATCTGTCTTTTTTCCAAATTAAGGAAGGATTGTCACATAGCAAATGGCCAGGAGCCTTGGCCAACAGGTGATGGATTTTCCAAAGGTCCCCTGGCACAGCATATTATTTAAAAATAGGAAGATAAATACCAGACGAGACAGCTCAAAGATCCGAAGGTGGTTGCTGCCAGGGAACAGGACGGGACCTAGAAAGAGGTGGGGCAGGGGACTGCTGCTTTTCATGATCAGTTATTTAAAAATACATGTCTGTGATATTTTGTTTAAAAAACTTAAGTTAGGGGCTGGGCGTGGTGGCTCACGCCTGTAATCCCAGCACTTTGGGAGACCGAGGTGGGCGGATCACGAGGTCAGGAGATTGAGACCATCCTGGCTAACACGGTGAAACCCCATCTCTACTAAAAGTACAAAAAATTAGCTGGGTGTGGTGGCGGGCGCCTGTAGTCCCAGCTACTCGGGAGGCTGAGGCAGGAGAATGGTGTGAACCCGGGGGGCGGAGCTTGCAGTGAGCCGAGATAGCACCACTGCACTCCAGCCTGGCATGAGACCCAGACTCTGTCTCAGAAAAAAACAAAACACAAAAAACTGAGGTTTAAAGTAATAAAGATATAAGGGGGAGGGAATTGTTGATAGAATAAGGTTCCTAAGAAAGCAGACAATGTCTCCAGAGCTGTGGAGAAAGAGCCCTCTCCTACTGTAACCCAAGGGGAAGATGTGTCCCTCTGCCCCCAGGTGTGAGGAAGTTTTGAGGTTTGGTTGTCAAAGGTTGAGGAAACACCTCTCTGATTTTTTTCTTTTTTCTTTGTGTTTTATTATGTATATATAATTATTATACTTTAAGTTCTAGGGTACGTGTGCACAACGTGCAGGTTTGTTACATATGTATACATGTGCCATGTTGGTGTATTTACATTAGGTACATCTCCTAATGCTATCCCTCCCCCACCCCCACCCCACAACAGGCTCTGGTGTGTGATGTTCCCCTTCCTGTGTCCATGTGTTCTCGTTGTTCAGTTCACACCTATGAGTGAGAACATGTGGTGTTTGGTTTTCTGTCCTTGCGATAGTTTGCTGAGAATGATGGTTTCCAGCTTCATCCATGTCCCTACAAAGGACATGAACTTATCATTTTTTATGGCTGCATGGTATTCCATGGTGTATATGTGCCACATTTTCTTAATCCAGTCTATCGTTGTTGGGCATTTGGGTTGGTTCCAAGTCTTTGCTATTGTGAATAGTGCCGCAATAAACATACGTGTGCATGTGTCTTTATAGCAGCATGATTTATAATCCTTTAGGTATATACCCAGTAATGGGATTGCTGGGTCAAATGGTATTTCTAGTTCTAGATCCCTGAGGAATCGCCACACTTGTCTTCCACAATGGTTAAACTAGTTTACAGTCCCACGAACAGTGTAAAAGCATTCCTATTTCTCCACATCCTCTCCAGCACCTGTTGTTTCCTGACTTTTTAATGATCGCCATTCTAACCGGTGTGAGATGATACCTCATTGTGGTTTTCATTTGCATTTTTCTGATGGCCAGTGATCATGAGCATTTTTTCATGTGTCTGTTGGCTGCATAAATGTCTTCTTTTGAGAAGTGTCTATTCATATCCTTCGCCCACCTTTTGATGGGGTTGTTTTTTTCTTGTAAATTTGTTTGAGTTCTTTGTAGATTCTGGATATTAGCCCTTTGTCAGATGGGTAGATTGCAAAAATTTTCTCCCATTCTGTAGGTTGCCTGTTCACTCTGATGGTAGTTTCTTTTGCTGTACAGAAGCTCTTTAGTTTAATTAGATCCCATTTGTCAATTTTGGCTTTTGTTGCCATTGCTTTTGGTGTTTTAGACATGAAGTCCTTGCCCATACCTATGTCCTGAATGGTATTGCCTAGGTTTTCTTCTAGGGTTTTTATGGTTTTAGGTCTAACATTTAAGTCTTTAATCCATCTTGAATTAATTTTTGTATAAGGTGTAAGGAAGGGATCCAGTTTCAGCTTTCTACATATGGCTAGCCAGTTTTCCCAGCACTATTTGTTAAATAGGGAATCCTTTCCGATTTCTTGTTTTTGTCAGTTTTGTCAAAGATCAGATAGTTGTAGATGTGTGGTATTATTTCTGAGGGCTCTGTTCTGTTCCATTGATCTATATCTCTGTTTTGGTACCAGTACCATGCTGTTCCAGTTACTGTAGCCTTGTAGTATAGTTTGAAGTCAGGTAGTGTGATGCCTCCAGCTTTGTTCTTTTGGCTTAGGATTGACTTGGCAATGCGGGCTCTTTTTTGGTTCCATATGAACTTTAAAGTAGTTTTTTCCAATTCTATGAAGAAAGTCATTAGTAGCTTGATGGGGATGGCATTGAATCTATAAATGACCTTGGGCAGTATGGCCATTTTCACGATATTGATTCTTCCTATCCATGAGCATGGAATGTTCTTCCATTTGTTTGTGTCCTCTTTTATTTCATTGAGCAGTGATTTGTAGTTCTTCTTGAAGAGGTCCTTCACATCCCTTGATTTTTTTCATTTTGTAGCAGATATTGCTCCTTACATCTCACTCTGATTTTGGGCACCATTCTCTTCCTGTGTTGGTGGCTCTTGCTTTCCAGGTCTGTGGGTGATGAACTCTCTTAGTCTGTATGTGCCTCCAGCTGTTTCTGTTTCCCCCTCACTCTGGAATAGTAGTATAGAATTCCAACTTGACATTTATTTCCCGTTGGCACTTGAAGACATTTTTCCATTGTCCTTAGGCATCTGTAATTGCTGATGAGAAGTCTGCATCCCTTGTCAGTAACCTGTTTTGTCACTCTGATAGCTTTAGCCAGGATGTGTCCAGATGTGAACTTGTTTCTATTTATTCTGCTCAGTGTGATTTTTAACTTAAGTACTGTACCCTGGACTATGGAGTTATCTCTATGGAATGAATTCCTGGTGGCCTCTGCCAGGGCCCATTGGGGTTTATTGAATGAACCGGTTTGTATGTTAATTTCTTGGCCCCCTAACTGCCACACAGCTTAGATAGTGCCAGCGTCAAGCTGCACACATCCAAGCCAGGCACAGCCAGGGGCTCAGATTTCTCAAGACTCTTTTTCACCTATGGCCTGAAGTAGCTGGCCTCCTCCACAGCAACCCCTCCAGTTGGTGGCAAAAGATTTTCTAACTGGACTAGAATTTTTTGGCTCACAGCTTTATGCAGGAAGCCATCCCAGCTCCCTACCACATGGGCTCATGGCCTTGACTTCTGCCCCCAAGGTGCTTTAAAGCATTGACATCTGATGTCTCATCAGCCCAGTTAACAATAATAATGGTAGTAAAATCAACTACCATGTACCAAGTGCTTACCATGTGGCAGGCACTGTTCTAGGTGCTTTATATGTATTCACTTATTCTAACCTCATAACAACCCTACCAGGCAGTTGCTGTTCTTATCACAGTTAGAAAGTGAGTAGAAAATGTGTTGTCCTGTCTCTTGTGGTTACCCCTGGTGTCACATGGCTTACTACCATTACTTCTGTGGCCCCAGGGGATTTTCTTGCTTGCTTTGAGCTTGGCTCTGGACATGTACACATCTGTGTATTTGTAAATTTATATGTATATATAAATGGATGTGTGTATAAATAGAATACTTCATTTCTGCCTCCTGCCTCCATCTCCCTGTTCCCCAGCATGTCTGGAGCACACCTGCTGTCTTGACCAACCCCCTCCCCATTCTGATTAGTAACCCTTATTCTGAATGTTTTTTAGGATCTTTTTATTTTCTTATTTTCCCTCAGTTTTAGGATTTTATGGAAGCCTATCATAAATCTTGAGGATGAAAAGGTCAGCCAGCCCATTTCACTGCTTATAGGCAGGATTACAGCTACACTAAGGACAGCATTCTTTGTTTTTATTAGTAGGGATTCAGCTTCGCTCATTATTTTGACTTAGTAAAATCTCTTTACTGTGGTGCAGAGTCTTCCTTAATTTATTAATTATTCACCTATAGATCTATAGACAGGATCTTAGGTTGTTTGCTTAGTTATTTCCTGTTTAACAATATCATTCCAATTTTTCTACTTGTAATACTTTGTATATGGTTGTGAAATGGGAAGAAAAATAAGAAAGAAAATATATTTGTTTGGTAAAATGTCATGGGCTTTACAAGTCTGTTTCATAATTGGCCAAGTAATATTTCCAGTAATGGTGAGATTTCAGCAAAGAATCAAGTTTGTTTGAAATTTATGCATGTGCAAACCCATGTTTACACATACACACACACACACTCACTTTTTGTCATCGGAAATGCTTGCCCTCTCCTGGTGTCAGTTCCCACGCAGGAGAAAGGGGAGAGGACACCGTCGCCTCTGCCGTAGCTGGCTGGTAGGAATGCTCAGTGTGGCACAGTAGATAACTCCTGATAATCAGGCTGCACTACAATTCGTTTAATAAGAAATGAGGAGCTCTGCTCTTGTTTTGCTTGTCTGAAAGCTCTTATCTGTATGTAACATAGAACTCCCTAGCAACTGTGAATGCCTCTTGTCTCCAGAACTGGGGAAAAGACCATAAAAGCCGTTTTTCACACATGTATGCAAGAATATTCTCCTCTTTTCTCAGGATCAGCCTGTCTAAAAAGGCATTCAGGGCTTTCCATATCAAAGGTATTTAGAATTGGCCCTGGAAGCTATGGAATGAAAACAGGAATGTTGTTTACTACATTTTACAAAACTTTCTTTTATTTACAAGAGTGCATACTATTATTAGCCAGAATAAGGGGAATGAAGAGGGGAAGAAATATGATGTGAATAAATATGATGTGATGCCTGCCCTCTGGGAACTAACAAACTATGCAAATGCTGTGCTTTCTGCTAGAGATTCCTTCTGGAACATAGGTATGCACATTGCAGCAGAAGGGGTCTTGCCTCCCTGAAGAAATGGTGATGTGAACGCTTTTCTAAAGTACTTTGGAATTAATTTATTTTTTAGATTCCTTATGACAGATTTCAAGCTAGGTAAATCTGCAGCATTCCGACTCTGAACATAGAAGATATTGGTGATAACTTTTGTTTTGAAGAACCTACTAGATTTAGAAACCCTTGACTAGTCTAGGGAGCATCAGGCTTTCTGAAATGCTTTTCTGACTCCTAATTCTAAACATAATTATAAAAGTTGTTTTTAACTCAAAATGTAGAAATGAAACATAAATTGAAGATAGCATCATTAGGGAAAAGTCTTTAAATACGTACATTTATAATCAGATCTATATTTATCCCTCTGTCCATTCGCACTTAGATGATGTTTAGCTATTTAACTAAGAAGACAAAATGTGACCATTTTCTATGAAATTTCTTTCCATTTCAATGATTTGCTTTAATGTAATCTGAAAGATTTATAATTATATTGTATACTCAGACTTGCTTCTTGCCAGTCACTCTGCAAATCACTTCTATAGTTATCCTCCATGCTTTTGAGAGTGAGGTGTTGCAGGGATGAGGTGTTTTGTATAGTGACCCTTGTCACCCTAAAGGAGGTATGTGTCTGTGAGCTCATACCCATAAATGTGGAAGGTTCCTTTTCAGCTCTTACTCTGCTGATGGTCTAAACCTGCCTTATAACTTAGTTAACCGGATGTCTCCCATGAACTCAGTGACTCATGACAATGATGACTTTCATGTTCAGGAGGCAGCATGATCTCACCTCCCTCCCTGTGGGAAGCATTTGACTCCTTCCCTGCCATAGATCTTTTTCTAACTTTCAGTGGGTTCTTGAAAGCCTCTCTCTTCACGGCCATTTTCACTTCCCTACCTCTCTACCAGTTTTGCGTGCAATATTCCCCACCTGAAACCTAACCATATTAATAATAATGCTTCTACTATTTTTATTTTTATTTTTTTTTAGAGACAGGGCCCCACCATGTTGCTCAGGCTAGTTTCTAACTCCTGGGTTCAAGGAGTCCTCCTGCCTCCACCTCGCAAAGTGCTGGGATTATGGGCATGAGCCACCATGCCTGGCCTCTACTTTCTATCAATATGTATTTGTTTCATACAGTTGACTGAACATCTTTTTATGTTTTATGTATGTTGTTTATAAGGATTTCTGTGTTTGATTATAAGCTTCTAAAGAGCAATTCATGGATCTTTCTTGGGCTACTTGACAGTACCTTGCATAGAACATGTGTATAGCACCCCTTGTAAATATTTCCCTATATACTTGCATACACGTACATAACACGTGCGTACACACACATGAGGCATCCATATGAAAGGATTTTCCTGTCTAAAACCCTTTAGCTATTTTTTAAACTTCTTTATGGGTCTCTTGTCCTGGCTGAACATAAGACAACCTTTTCTTGATTACCCAAGCTTATCAGCAACATCAGTTATTGCTCAGTGTTATAATGGTGGCTTCAAGGTCTATTGAGGTGTGTAAAGCTTTTTGATCCTACAGTAAATGGCTAAAGATAGCCATTGTTTTTAGGTTTCATATTACAGTGTTTTTCCCTGCTTTTATAGTTATGTGTTCCTCACCGGGTTTTTAAAGCTGCTGTCAGTATATTTGGCTCTAGGAATCCCTTCTTGCTCATTTTTCACTTCTCAATGATTATTTCTGATTAGTTCACAAAGTCAGATTATCACTTTTGTAAATATAAATAAGAACAAAGCTCTGAGTAGAAACCTGTCCTACAAAAGAAAGTACATGGATGCTATGAAAGCTATTTAGCATCATCATGTGACGCTAGAATAGGAAGAGGTCCTGAAAATCATTCAGTTCAGTCCTTTTAATTTACAGATGAGAGAACTGCTGTTGGGACTTGCCCATGGTCACACAATTTCTTAACATTCCATTCAGATTAGAACCAAAGTTTCTCACTTCCAGTTCAGTGATTAGCTCCCAACCTGTTCCACTATAGTTGGAGTTGCTGGAAGTCAGATTTATGTAGGTGGCTATTATTTTACAGATATGTATATATGAGTATACATCCAAAAACGTTAATCTCATTAACAGATGTGTGTGTAATATGTTTATAGATGTATGTCCACATGCTTATACACATACAGAGGCACTGACTACACAGCACTGATGCTGGTTGTATGCACCATGTGTTATGATGCCCTCTAGGTGTGAGATCTAAACCTAGGGAGAGAGCAAAGACAAGAATGTTGAGTCAGAAGAAGAAATGGATAAAGGAAATCTCACCTAATTAGCCTCCAATTCAGGGCCCTGTGCATCGGATTTCCCCAGACTCACCATGAAGGAAGCAGGCCTGTCTATGGGCAGCTCTTAGCTGTATGTATCACTATGCAAATAGCGGTCACGGGAAAATTCTTTTAGGATCTTTTCTCTAGGCTTCATTCTGGCCAGTTTTCTCTACACTGACTTCTAGTTCACTAATTTTCTTTATAATATTCACTCTTTTACATATCCATTGAGGTTTTTAGTTCACTAGATCTTTCAATTACAGAAATTCTGTTTTTCTCTTTTAAATTTCTCTAGCCTTTTGAAAATAACTTGTTCCTTTTTCATGTATTCAGTTATTTCTTTCATAATTTTACAGCTACTTATTTTATAGTCTGTATTCAGTAATTCCATTACCTGAAGTTCTTGGGTGATCTTATTATGCTTTTTGCTTGACTGCTGATTCTGGCTGGCAGTAGATGATTTTCTGGTGTATTTTGTAATTTTTTTATTATGAAGCCATATCTGACAGGGCTTTATTAGTGGGATCTTGTTGAGAGTGCATCTCTTTAAAGCGCTTTTGCACTGGCTTTTGCCTGATGCTCCAGGTCTAAGCCAGGGCCATTTTCCATATTTACCTCTTAGCTTGGGGGCTTCTGGACCACAGAGTTAGTACATCTGACCCCAAGCCTGTCTGAGAGCAGACTATCAATTCTTAGGGCAGACTCCCATACCCCCTGTCCCATTGCCACCCACCAAAATCTAAAATCTGGCTGAAACTTTATTAAGGTTGAAACCTTATAGAAGGGAGGGAATGAAACAAAGGCTGTGAATGTGGGTGACTCAGAATGGAGCAGGGAAGGCACCTTTAACCTCTCTCTGGCCCCCTTGCCCTGTCCCATTAAGATATCCCTCCCAGCTGGGTGCGGTGGCTCACGCCTGTAATCCCAGCACTTTGGGAGGCCAAGGCGGGCAGATCACGAGGTCAGGAGATCGAGACCATCCTGGTTAACATGGTGAAACCCCGTCTCTACTAAAAATACAAGAAATTAGCCGGGTGTGGTGGCGGGCGCCTGTAGTCCCAGCTACTCAGGAGGCTGAGGCAGAAGAATGGCATGGACCGGGGATGCGGAGCTTGCAGTGAGCCGAGATAGCGCCACTGCACTCCGGCCTGGGCGAAAGAGCGAGACTCCATCTCAAAAAAAAAAAAAAAAAAAAAAACAAACCATATCCCTCCCTTCCGATTGTAATTCTTCTGTGTTGGTGTGTATGTATTGCAGTTCACACTAGTTAGGGCCAAGATTGGTGCACATCCCAGTACCTCTTATCTGTCCTCTCATCACAGACACAGATCAGGTGACTGAGCTCTTTCCAAATTCCCGCTAGATGTGCAAGGATGCACTCTCTCACCTATTGCCTTTAAAGATGATCATTTTCCCAAAAAAAGCTTCATCCTTAATAAAATGATTCCCTTAACCTTTGTGGAAATGATGATGCCATCTCACTCCTCCTAAAGAACAACAAAAAGCAATATGATGGTGTTGACAGGACCAGCTGGCTCTAGTGGGAGAAATCAATGAGGAAATTGAGAGTTCGCTTTCCTCTCCACCTGAGCCTTGGCGAACATGAGGGACCTCGTCTGGCCTCCCCCTGGGTGAATCTTCTGGGTCTGCAGAGCATCTCCCTGACTCAGCAGTGTTTCTTAGGAGCTTGGTGTTCCTTTCCTAGTAATGGAAGTCTCCAGGCAGCTTGCTCATCTCCCCACAGATTCATTCCTGAGCAAGTAACTGCCAGTATTGTTTGGGAAAGCCTTTTCTCCCATTTCCACATCCTTTTATTGGTTTGTTTTCCCTCAAAAATATGCACATGGATGAGATATGGAGCAAAATAATAAGCCCTTATTAGAGAAGGCAGTGTTATACTTTGAATTATTAACTGTTCAAAATGAATTTTGTACACTACTGCAACCAAAAATCTGTAATACAGTAGTACTCCCTTATCTGTAGTTTCACTTTCTGTAGTTTCAGTTACCCTCAGTACAGGAGAATAAGATATTTTGAGAGAGAACACATTCATATAACTTTGATTACAGTATATTGTTCTTTTTTATTATTGTTAATCTCTTGCTGTGCATAATTTATAAATTAAACTTCATCATACATACCTATGGATAGGAAAAAAAATAGTCTGTGTCGGACTTGGTACCATCCGAGGCCTCAGGCATCCCCCAGGGGTCTTGGAACCTATCCCTCATGGATAAGGGGGCACTCCTGTACTGGAAAGAGAGGTAGGAGTGTGCAGAAAATAAAGTATGAACACATTACCAAAGATGCCTGGGAGTACAAAAGCTTAGGAGTCTTTTGGTGATATAAATATGTAGTAGTCCAAAAAAAAAACCTAACAGTGTTCTGTGACACTATTTTTGTCTCTGCCATTCGAGTAGCTCATACAGGCTTTGTTCTGGTGATTTATACTAGAAGCCTATAATAAAAACGCAGCCCGAAATCATGCAGCTGGGTACCATTCATTTTTCTTCCATGGACAGTTCCCGAACTTAACAAATTACAGCAGGCCTGGCAAAGCTCTTCCTGCAAAGGCAATACATGCCTGGCCATGGCAGCTGCCCTCTTGGGTTTCTTCTGCTTTGTGGCATCATTGGTGATGCTGCGGGGATTGCTAGATGGTTTTTATGAGTACATCATGTACTGCATAATGACATTTTGGTAACAACAGACTACATATATGATGGTGGTCCCATAAAATTACAGTGGAGCTGAAAAATTCCTATGGCCTGGTGATGTCATAGCCATCTTGTCATCATGGCGTAATACATGACGATATGTTTAGATACACAAATACTTACTGTTGTGTTACAGTTGCCTACAGTATTCAGTACATAACATGCTGTACAGGTTTGTAGCGTAGGAGCAATAGGCTATATCCTGTAGCCTAGGTGTGTAGAGGGCTGTCCCATCCAGGTTTGTATGAGTACACTCTTACAATGTTCATGCAACAGCAAAGTCTCCTAACAAGGCATTTCTCAGAACATATCTCCATTGGTAAGTGATGCACGACTGTACTAGTAAAGAGTTTCTAGGAAGATATTGTGTAGTTTTAGTGGGTCAATAAAAATAATACTCGCTTCCTGTCTTGAGTCAGAAGCAACTGAGAAATCAGCACAGAAGTCAGACAGATGGAAATGAACATACCAGCTTTATTACAGATAATAGCTTGATTGAAAAATGCAACGTGATGTTTAGCCACATGCTTTTTAGTACTTGCTGCCTCTGTTGAACTCAGCTTTCCAAAACTGCAGGCTTTTCACTTGTAGAGGACGAACTTGCTTCTGCAGAAAGCTTATCATGTCGCCAGAGTAGAGCTGACTGTCCCATCATTGTGGGCATGTTGATTAGGAAGAACTCATGCAGGCTTTGTCCTGATAATTTATACTATAAGCTTCTATAGGAATGCTCAGCCATGGGGCCAACCCACTCATGTGGTTCCATTTCCCAAAGTCACTTGTCAGAAAAGTCACTCTTTTGGGGACAAGAGAATACAGAGTAGAAAGCAAAGTCCTGTCACATGGAAACCTAGGGGCAGGGGAATGACTCTTGCCCAAATTGTGCCCTCAAAAGCATGAAGCCAGTGTCACATCATGTCTGGGCGTAGATGTGAGAAGCTGTTTTTGGGTGAGTCTTGCAGAATTCTTTGTTTATACTGCAAGTAGATGCACTTGTCATCTGAGGCCATTGGCTTGGCCTTTCTTGGCCATTTTTATGTGTGTTTGCGGCTTCACATGTAACATTGTGGGGAGAGTTGGCTATTTTCTACGCTGCGGCATCTTGGGGAGTTTTTTTCCTCAGCTCTTTTAAAAATCTTGGCAAAGTTAGGAAGTCATTTTGCCATTGGCATACCAGAGATGACAAACGTAGGCTTGGTGATTCTGGCATGGGTAGGTAGTCAGGCTGGGCTCCTCTGAAGAGCATTCTGTTCCTCATGGCAGAGGATTCTTGCTAGTGAGCCTTTGTGTTTCCCAGCCTTTCACCACTGGGTACATCATTATAATAAGGACTGGAGCTGGGGCAGGGATAATAACTGGGAATCAAAAGGCATTAGTGCTCCCGGGAGCCTTAAAATATTCTATTCTAAATTTTGATGCACGTATCTCCTTTTACAAGTATAGAAGCAAGAAGCGTAATCAATCAAGGGTCTTTGTCATGCTTTGCAGCTTTCTTAGGAAATGCAGACAGGCAATAATATGTGATTGTCAATAGCATTTTGAATTTTCAGTGATATTTGCCAACTCATAGGCCATCCCAATGAGCAAGGTCAGGGGCTCCAACCCCAGTTGATAGGAGAGGAAACTGATGGTCTTACTGACTTATCCAAGGACACAAAGAGGTCAGGAACCCAGCTAAAAATAGAAGTGAGAATTGCCTGGTCCCTATTCTTAGTATAAGCACCAGATTACACTCGCTGCTGCAATACTTGCTAATTGTTCATTTCCGACAAAACATAGCAGGGAATTTTTCCTTTATAGCTGGTTGTAAACATTTAAGATGCCTGTAGTCACTCATAACCTCTGTTTACTTATCACAGCCAGCTAGCTATCTTATTTACCTTATCTCTGATTCTTTTTCATTTTTACATCTGTGCAGAGAAGTTAATATATGTGAAAGCACTTCATAGACTCAAGTAGCACATAAATTTTATTTGGTGTTATTATAATACTTGTATTAGTCATTTTTACATTGCTGATAAAAACATACCTGAGACTGGGCAATTTACAAAAGAAAGAAGTTTATTGGACTTACCATTCCACCTGGCTGGGGAGGCCTCACAATCATGGCGGAAGGTGAAAGGCATGTCTCATATGGCAGCAGACAAGAGAAGACAGCTTGTGCAAGGAAATTCCCCTCTTTAAAACCATCAGATCTCGTGAGACTTACTCACTATCACGAGAATGGCACAGGAAAGACCTGCCCCCATGATTCAGTTGCCTCCAACCAGGTCCCTCCCACAACATGTGGGAATTCAAGATGAGATTTGGGTGGGGACACAGCCAAACCATATCATTCCACCCCTGGCCCCTCCCAAATCTCATGTCCTCACATTTCAAAAGTAATCATGCCTTCCCAATAGTCCTTCAAAGTCTTAATTTATTTCAGCATTAACTCAGAAGTCCACAGTCCCAAGTCTCATCTGAGACAAGGCAAGTCCTTTCCACCTATGGCCTGTAAAATCAAAAGCAAGTTAGTTACTTCCTAGATACAATGGGGGTATGGCATTGGATAAATACAGCCATTCCAAATGGGAGAAATTGGCCAAAACAAAGGGGCTACAAGCCCCATGCAAATCCGAAACCCAGCATGGCAGTCAAATCTTAAATCTCCAAAATGATCTCCTTTGACTCCACGTCTCACATCCAGGTCACGCTGGCTGATGCAAAAGGTGGGTTCCCATGGTCTTGGGCAGCTCCACCCTGTTGCTTTGCGGGGTACAGTCTCCTTCATGATTGCTTTCACGGGCTGGCATTGAGTGTCTGTGGCTTTTCCAGGCACACAGTGCAAACTGTCAGTGGATCTACCTTTCTGGGGTCTGGAGGAAGGTGGCCTTCCTCTCACAGCGTGGTGCCCCAGTAGGGACTCTGTCTGGGGGCTCTAGGGGCTCTGACTCCACATTTCCCTTCTGCACTGCCCAGCAGCAGAGGTTCTCCATTGTGACCCCGCCCCTGCAGCAAACTTTTGCCTGGACATCCAGGCATTTCTATACATCGTCTGAAATCTAGGTGGAGGTTCCCAAACCTTGGTTCTTGACTTCTGTGCACCCACAGGCTCAACAACACGTGGAAGCTGCCAAGGCTTGGCAGCTTCCACCTTCTGAAGCAACAGTCCAAGCTGTACCTTTGCCCCTTTTAGTCACGCTGGAGTGGCTGGGATGCAGGGTACCAAGTCCCTAGTCTGCACACAGCAGGGGCACCCTGGGCCTGATCCACAAAACCATTTTCTCCTAGGCCTCCAGGCCTGTGATGAGAGGGGCTACTGTGAAGACCTCTGATATGCCCTGGAGACATTTTCCCCCTGTCTTGGGGATTAACATTCTGCTTCTCATTACTTATGCAGGTTTATGCAGCTGGCTTCAATTTCTCCTCAGAAAATGGGTTTTTCTTTTCTACCACATTGTCAGGCTGCAAATTTTCCAAACTTTATGCTCTGCTTCTTTTATAAAATGGAGTGCCTTTAACAGCACCCAAGTCACCTCTTGAATGCTTTGCTGCTTAGAAATTTCTTCTGTCAGATACCCTAAATCATCTCTCTCAAGTTCAAAGTTCCACACATCTCCAGGGCAGGGGCAAAGTGCCACCAGTCTCTTTGCTAAAACATAACACGAGTCATCTTTGCTTCGGTTCGCAACAAGTTCCTTATCTCCATTTGAGACCACCTCAGCCTGGACCTTATTTTCCATATCGCTATCAGGCTTTTGGTCAGAGTCATTCAACAAGTCTGTAAGAAGTTCCAAACTTTCTCACATTTTCCTGTCTTCTTCTGAGCCCTCCAAACTGTTCCAGCTTCTGCCTGGTACCCAGATCGAAAGTCACTTCCACATTTTCAGGTATCTTTTCAGTAACACCCCACTCCTGGTACCAGTTTACTTTATTAGTCCATTTTTACACTGCTGATAAAGACATACCTGAGACTGGGCAATTTACAAAAGGAAGAGGTTTATTGGACTTACAGTTCCACCTGGCTGGGGAGGCCTCACAATCATGGCAGAAGGTGAAAGGCATGCCTCACATGGCAGCAGACAAGAGAGGAGAGCTTGCGCAAGGAAATTCCCAGTTTTAAAACCATCAGATCTCGTGAGACTTATTCTCTATCACGAGAACAGCACAGGAAAGACCTGCCCCCATGATTCAATTACCTCCCACCGGGTCCCTCCCACAACATGTGGGAATTCAAGATGAGATTTGGGTGGGGAACAGCCAAACCATATCAGTACTCATGTTTCTAACTTTGCATCATTAAAATGAGAGCACAGATACTTCCACTTCATAGTGGCCAATAGAGTTGGGCTGGGAGTGGCAGTGGTAAACACTTACATCATACTATCCTGACATAACTTAGGATGGCATGTATTCACAACAGTATGAGTAACAATTAATGAGAAGTTTTCAGTCACAGATGTCTTTCAGAGAAGCACAAATTGATAAATATACATATACATTTACATAGTGAGGCAACAGAATGGAAGCACTGATAGAAAATAAGACACACATACAGCTTTGGGGGAAGCTAAAAGTATTTTCAGCTAGAAAATATATAATTGGGGAAAATTATTTTCCTACCAGTTAAAAGAACAAATCTTCCTTTCATACTCTTGATTATGCATGTATATGGTGTCTATTTGCAGGGTTTATATACTTTTCTATAGATACTGTGGAATTCTCTTAACAGATTTTGGTTGCACCATACTTGATTACATACACAAGGGCCTTAATAATATCCCATAGCTTAACTGAATCTGTGGCATAGGAAGTTTAGGTAGATAGCTTTAATATGTAATGTTTTCTTTCTAGAGCTGATTTTCAGCAGCAGTGAATGGAAGTGGCAGGATGTGGGGTTTACAAGTCAGCATTAGTTTCTTCTTTTTTTTCCCATTAGTTATTGGGGTACAAGTGGTATTTGGTTACATGAATAAGTTCTTTGGTGGTGGTTTGTGAGATCCTGGTGCACCCATCACCCGAGCAGTATAGACTGCACCATGTATGTTGTCTTTTATCCCTTGCCCCCTTCCCACTCTTTCTTCGAGTCCCCAAAGTCCATTGTATCATTCTTAAACCTTAGTCTCCAGTCCCATCCAGGTCATTGCAAATGCTGTTAATTTATTTCTTTTTATGGCTGAGTAGTATTCCATGGTATATATATATATATACCACAGTTTCTTTATCCACTTGTTGATTGATGGGCATTTGGGTTGGTTCCACGATTTTGCAGTTGTGAATTGTGCTGCTATAAACATGCGTGTGCAAGTATCTTTTTTTTCCAAATAATGACTTCTTTACCTCTGGGTAGATACCCAGTAGTAGGATTGCTGGATCAAATGGTAGTTCTACTTTTAGTTCTTTAAGGAATCTCCATACTGTTTTCCATAGCAGCTGTACTAGTTTACATTCCCACCAGCAGTGTAGAAGTGTTCCCTGATTGCTGCATCCAGGCCAACATCTACTGTTTTTTTATTTTTTGATTATGGCCATTCTTGAAGGAGTAAGGTGGTATCACACTGTGGTTTTGACTTGCATTTCCCTGATCATTAGTGATGTTGAGCATTTTTTCATAATGTTTGTTGGCCATTTGTATATCTTCTTTTGAGAATTGTCTATTCATGTCCTTAGCCCACTTTCTGATGGGATTGTTTGTTTTTTTTCTTACTGATTTGTTTGAGTTTGTTGTAGACTTTGGTTATTAGTCCTTTGTCAGATGTATAGATTGTGAAGATTTTCTCCCACTTTGTGGGTTTTCTGTTTATTCTGCTGACTGTTCTTTTGCCGTGCAAAAGCTCTTTAGTTTAATTAGGTCCCAGCTATTTATCTTTGCTTTTACTGCTTTTGCTTTTGGGTTTTTGGTCATGAAATCCTTGCCTAAGCTAATGTCTAGAAGGGTTTTTCAAATGTTATCTTCTAGAATTTTTATAGTTTCAGGTCTTAGGTTTAAGTCCTTAATCCATCTTGAGTTGATTTTTGTATAAGGTGAGAGATGAGAATGCAGTATGATTCTGCTACATGTGGCTAACCAATTATCACAGCACCATTTGTTGAAAAGGGTGTCCTTTCCCCGCTTTATGTTTTTGTTTGCTTTGTTGAAGATCAGTTGACTATAAGTATGTGGGTTTATTTCTGGGTTCTCTATTCTGTTCCATTGGTCTATGCCTATTTTTATGCCAGTACCAGGCTGTGTTGGTGACTGTGGCCTTATAGTGTAGTTTAAAATCAGGTAGTGTGATGCCTCCAGATTTGTTCCGTTTGCTTAGTCTTGCTTTGGTTATGCGGGCTTTTTTTTGGTTCCATATGAATTTTTCTAACTCTGTGACGAATGATGGTGGTATTTTGATGGGGATTGTGTTGACTTTTTAGATTGCTTTTGGCACTATGGTCATTTTCACAATATTGATTCTACCCATCCATGAACATGGGATGTGTTTCTATTTGTCTGTGTCATTTGTGATTTCTTTCAGCAGTGTTTTGTAGTTTTCCTTGTAGAGGTCCTTCAACTCTTTTGTTAGGTGTATTCCTAAGTATTTTTTTTTTTTTGGCAGCTATTTTAAAAGGGGTTGAGTTCTTGATTTGGTTCTCCATTTGGTCACTGTTGCTATATAGAAGAGCTACTGATTTGTGTATGTTAATTGTATCTGGAAACTTTGCTGAATTCTTTTATCAGTTCTAGGAGCTTTCTGGAGAAGTCTTTAGGGTTTTCAAGGTAAAAGATCATATCGTCAGCAGACAGGGACAGTTTGACTTCCTCTTCACCAATTTGGATGCCTTCTATTTCTCTCGTCTGATTGCTCTGGCTAGGACGTCCAGTACTATATTGAAGAGGAGTGGTGAGAGTGGCATCCTTGTCTTGTTCCAGTTCTCAGAGGGAATGCTTTCAACTTTTCCCCATTCATTATTATGTTGGCTGTGGGTTTGTCATAGATGGCTTTTATTACGTTAAGTTATGTCCCTTGTATGCCAGTTTTGCTGAGGGTTTAATTATAAAGTGATGCTGGATTTTGTCAAATGCCCTTTCTGCATCTATTGAGATGATCATGTGATTTTTGTTTTTAATTCTGTTTATGTGGTGTATCCCATTTATTGAATTGCATATATTAAACCAATTCTGCATCCCTGGTATGAAACCCACTTGATCATGGTGGATTATCTTTTTGATATTTGTTAGATTCGGATAGCTAGTATTTTGTAAGGATTTTAGCATCTATCATTCATCGAGGATATCTTCTTTTTTGTTTGTGTCCTTTCCTGATTTTGGTATTAGGGTGATGCTGGCTTCACAGAATGAATTAGGGAAGATTCCTTCTTTATCTTGTGGAATAGTGTCAAAAGGATTGATACCAATTATTTGAATGTCTGGTAGAATTCTTCAGTGAATCGTCTGGTCCTGGACTTTTTTTGGTTGGCAATTTTTAAATTACCGTTTTAATCTCGCTGCTTGTTATTGGTCTGTTCAGGGTATCTAATTCTTCCTGATTTAAGTTAGGAGAGTTGTATTTTTCCAGGAATCTATTCATCTCTTCTAGGTTTTCTAGTTTATGTGCCTAAAGGTGTTCATAGTAGCCTTGAATGATCTTTTGTATTTCAGTGGTGTCAGTTGTAATATCTCCTGTTTCGTTTCTCAGTGAGTTTATTTGGATTTTCTCTCTTCTTTTCTTGGTTAATCTTGTTAATGGTCTATCAATTTTATTTATCTTTTTAAAGAACCAGTTTTTGGTTTCATTTATCTTTTGTATTTTTTTTGTTTGTTTCAATTTCATTTAGTTCTGCTCTGATCTTGGTTATTTTTCTTCTGCTGGGTTTGGGTTTGGTTTGTTCTTATTTCTCTAGTTCCTTGAGGTGTGACCTTAGATTGTCTGTTGGTACTCTTTCAGACTTTTTGATGTAGGTGTTTAGGGCTGTGAACTTTCCTCCTAGCACCTTCTTAGCTGTATCCCAGAGGTTTTGATAGGTTGTGTCATTATTGTCATTCAGTTATAAAAGTGTGTCCAAAGTTTCCTGAATTTTTTATTGTTTTTACTTTAAGCTATCTATTTCCTTGAATATTTCTCTCTTCACTTCTTGTATCATATTTTGGATTTCCTTGCATTGGGCTTCACCTTTCTCTGGTCCCTCCCTGATTAGCTTAATAGCTGACCTCCTGAATTCTTTTTCAGGTAAATCAGGGATTTCTTCTTGATTTGGATTCATTGCTGGTAAACTAGTGTGATTTTTGGGGAGTGTTGAAAAGCCTTGTTTTGTCATATTACCAGCGTTGGTTTTCTGGTTCCTTCTCATTTGGGTAGGCTCTGTCAGAGGGAAGGTCCAGGGCTGAAAGCTGTTATTCAGGTCTTTTTGTCCCATGGGGTGTTCCCTTGATGTAATAATACTCTCTCCCTTTTCCTGTGGATGTGGCTTCCTTTGAGCTGAACTGTAGTGACTGTTGTCTGTCTTCTGGGTCTAGCCACCCAGTGAGTCTTCCTGGCTCCAGGCTGGCACTGGGGGCTGTCTGCACAGAGTCCTGTGATGTGAACCATCCATTGGTCTCTCAACCATGGATACCAGCGCCTGTTCTGGTGAAGGTGGCAGAGGGTGCAGTGGACTCCGTGGGAGTCCTTAGCTTTGGTGGTTTAATGCTCTATTTTTGTGCTGGTTGGCCTCCTGCCAGGAGGTGGTGCTTTCCAGAGAGCATCAGCTGTAGTATGGAGAGGGACCAGTGGTGGGTGGGGCCCTAGAACTCCCAAGATTGTATGTCCTTCGTCTTCCGTTACCAGGTTGAGTAGGGAAGGACCATCAGGTGGCAGCAGGGCTAGGCATGTCTGAGCTCAGACTCTCCTTGGGCGGGTCTTGCTGCGGCTGCTGTGGATGATGGGGATGAGATTCCCAGGTCACTGGAGTTGTGTGCCTAGGAGGATTTATGGCTGCCTCTGCTGAGTCATGCGGGTTGTCAGGGAAGTAGGGGAAAGCTGGCAGTCACAGGCCTCACCCAGCTCCCACACAAACCAAAGGGCCAGTCTCACTCCCACCACACCCCGAGTCTGTTTCCAGGCAGAGGGCAAGTAGGGCTTGAAAACTTGCCTGAGGCTTTCCACTTCCCAGAGTATTTGGCTGTCTCCCGGGTCCTGTAGGAGCAGTTTTCTCAGGATTGCTGGCCTGCTCTTGCAGCTGATCTGGAAGTAAAATTCACAATGCAAGCCTCCGCATGCTGCTCTGTCTGGAGCTGCAATCTAGTCCTGCCTCCCGTCTGCCATGATCCGACCAGCATCAGTTTCAATAGCTCCTGCTTCCTTTAGGGACTCTCCTTCTTCTCTTCATAGTTAATAGATTCCTTGAGTTTTTTGTGTGGGAGGCTTGTACCATCTCACCTAGATAGAAGAATTACCCAACCCTTCCACTCTCTTCAACATTTTTTGTTTTGAAAAAATTAAAACTTACAGAAAAGTTGAAAGAATAGCACAATGAAATCCATCCTGCACCTAGATTTTTTTTTTTTCCTCCTTTGGATGAGCCATTTGAGAGTAAGTTGCAGACATCATGGCACTTCCTCTCTAAATATCTTAGCAGCTATCTCCTAAGAATAAAAATGTTCACTTCTATGATCACAGTATGATTATCACACTCAGGAAAGCTAATGTTGATGGAATACTGTTATTTAAAACATAGTTCATATTCAGGTTTGCACAGTTGTCTCAGTATTGTCCTTAATTTTTCCCCCAATAAAAGATCCAGTCAAAGAGCACCCATTGCATTTAGTTGTCATGTCTCTTTAGTCCTTTTTCTTTTTGTTTCTTTTCCTTTCCTTTCCTATCTTTCTCTCTCTTCCTTCTTTCCTTTCTTCATGACATTGACAGTTTTGAAATGCCCAGGCCAGTTATTTTATCTTACTATCTACTCCTAAAGCAAACATAATTAAGGAAATAGGGAGTTTGCCCTATGAAAGTTTGCAGTTTTTTCTTTCTTTCTCTTACAAACCTCCATGATTTTATGACTTACCTAAGAAGCCTCTAAGATGATGCTATATGCATTCCTATTGGATGTGTGAAATTAAAGGTAGCTTTTTCTTCCTAAAAGTCTCTGTCCTGATAGACTCTTCCAAAGACTCACTTCTCAGGACATTTGTGAGGCTGGTGAATATATAGCAGGTGCACTTTTGACAAAATGGCACGTATCTCTAGGAATTTGTTTCTGATATTCATAGGCCTTGTTCATACCTGATCCTGTATTCCTATCAATAGTGAATACTTAGCTTCATTTCTTACTTAGAGTTTGGTTGGTTCAAGACAGTTGTTTTGTTTCTTAGCAATAGTCAAATCTTTCAACTTAATACTAATCTTATATATAAAGAAGAAAGTAAATCTCATTCTGATTATTAGAGCTTTTCAGTCATGAAATTAATGTTTCTTGTTACTATCACTGATTCCTCTTGAGGTTTCAGTGATGTAAAATCGTTTGTCATTGCATCAGATCTCTCCAGGTGTAGAGTCTGTTGAGTAAATTTTAGGACACATCAGAAAAGACTTCACAGTTTCAGTATGGGGCAAATCTAGAATGAATGAGTTTGTGTTTTAGCTTTTTAAATATTAATATACTTTTTTTAAAAAAGTTATAAACAAGAGAAAGACAAATATTCAGAGTTGAAGTAGGAGAAATCTTTCTTCACTAAAGATCTTGGCCATATCCTAAAGTTGTATTCAAAAAGAACAATATTTTTGATTGTTTGTTTGGTTTTGTGTTTTTACATGATTCCCATATCCTTTATACATCTCTTCTTCATCAATTCTCATTGAATTTCAAAAGTAGCTACTAGCTTAGAAGACAGGAGGTTACAGATGTGTGGCAGGCAAGAATGAGATGGGAGTAAAAATTGGCTCAGTTAACTGGTTTGTAACTTCAGCCTGTTAGAAGCTCATTTCTTTTAGTGCACATGGGAGCTTTTTTTTGGCCATGGGAAAGCATACAAGGTTATCCAGGAAATTTTTGCTTCATTATAAAACAAAGAAAATGAAGTCATATAAGCTCCCTGAGACATTAAGAAATATGGTCTCCAGTCTACTGGAGATAACACAAGTAATTATCACAAAAGGTGTTGGTTATCATTTAAGGGGGAAATATTATGTTGACATAATACATAATTTCAGCATCTGTTGTGCCTTATTTTGGAGTATAAATCCAGACTAATAGATCTATGGAGCTGTTTAGCCCTTTTCACATCAAATTCCCATGCCTCCTGGAAAAGTTTACATATGAAAGATTCGATTGAGATAGGCACTTTGCATTTAATAACACTTTCATTCTGAAACTAATATTACTAAGTGTCTGCTACGTGTGAAGTTATTTTATTTAATTCATAGAACAATCCTGCCAAATAACTATTCTTCCCTAAACAGATAAGGAAAGTGAGGCCTAGAGAGGTAAGGTAATTTGTACAAGATAACATGGCTAGTGTGAGGAGTAAGATTCAGATTCTGTTCTTTCTGACTAAATTTTGCCCCAGTTCATCAATTAGTATATGTCTTCTCAGAGATCAGGTTAATCACCAGTGAGTAATGCCAGATTAGTAACTGTTGAGAATGTTGTGGAAACAAGGAATAGAGACCAGTTAATCTACACACCCAGTCTTGTCTTTTACTGGCCGCCAACCACTGTAACCTCCCTATCTAACATGGCTAACTGGCCAAGTATGAGATTTCACAAATGTATGCCATAGCAGTTGGGCCATTGGCCTCCAATCCCAAAGTGAAATCCAAGCAAACCAAACTGTATCATGGGAGAGCTCTTTTCATCCAGATTAGGGGTGGACCTAGGACTGATGTAGGCCAAAGACTTTTCTGTCCTTTTTCTAAAATCCCTGAGGTAAATCTCAGATCTTAGTATTCCAGTGGTACATGGAAAAGCAATAAAGGACCGGGCATGGTGACTCAAGCCTGAAATCTCAGCACTTTGGGAGGCTGAGGCGGACACACCGCTTGAGCCCAGGAGTTCAAGAGCAGCCTGGGCAACATAGCAAGACCTCGTCTCTTCAAAATATAAATTAAAAAATAAACCAGGCATGGTGGCTCACACCTGTGGTCCCGGCTATTCAGGAGGCGAAAGTGGGAGTATCCCCTGAGCCTGGAAGATCTAGGCTGCCTTGAGCTGTGATCGGGCCACTGCACTCCAACCTGGACTACAGAGTAAGACCTTGTCTCAAAAAGAAGAAAAGAAAAGAGAGATAGCCCCAGTGCCGAAAGCCATGCTGACATCAAGTGCCTCATGGTGACCGTGGCCTCCTGAGCTTGCTAGGTAGGCAAAGGCAGGAAGAGGATGGAATCCCAGATGAGAAAAATGGGACTTTTGACACTCTAGACCAAGGAAAATTTCCTCCCCTTGCTCCTGACCACCCCTGGGGAATGGAATTAGTATAAGAGAGCTCAGAATAGGAGAAAACTGGGAGCTGAGGATAGTTGAACCTGCCAGACTACACTTCTCTTCTTTGGAATCAGAGTTGCTTCCTGTGCAATGGCTATTTGATTTTCTTTCCCCTTCGGGAAAGAGGGATTTAAACAAAAGAGGAAATGTAGCCTTCACATTCTCCTTGTCCCTAGGCAATGCCTGTGCTTAAGGATAAAGAACATATATATTTATGTGGTTCTGTTAATATAAATACTTAATACCTGCATAAAAGGAGTACCTTTGGATGGTAAAATTCCACTTTAAAAAATTAACTGACCAGTTTCAGCAAGCTTAATTATTATAGCACAAGAGGTTTTGTATTTGTTTTGGGTGATGATAAAAGGGCTCAGTGGTGAGAAGCGGTGTAGGGGTGCGGAAACAGGGGAGCAATATTCTCAACTGTAATGAAAATTTATCCGTGTGGTAACTTTGCTTTGAATACGAATCAGAGGGAGTTCATGCTTTGAGACAAATTTATGGTTAGCAGTAAGATAAAGGCCTGTTTTACTGCCTTCTTTTTACTTAATAAATCTTAATTGCTTTCTCTCCATAAATTAAAGCATTTACCATGCTATATCCTAATTATCAGATTTGTCATGTATAGCATCAGTTTCACAGAGTAATTGCCATGTGGGCTTTTTGGAAAACATCACCTTCTACTCTTTGTTTTGATGCCTGAGAGGAATTGCCAGCTGGATTTTCAGTAAGGACTCTAGTCTTGCCATGTCGCCTCAATTTTTTAAGGATGTGCTGATACTTATTGGACTAACTTTGGGTGTTACAGCATCATGGGCTCACCAATTGAGGGCAAAGTAGGAAAGGGAGAGGAATGGTGTGAATTGAGGACTATTTAGAAAGACATTCAATTTTATTCCTTTGAAGTACATAACAAGATATTTCTCAGTATAGATCCTAGAGACTGGCTTTTGTGAATAGATTTATTTGTAATTAGTGGAATTTCACATAAAAGTACTAAAATCCTAGAGAATATTTTATAGACTTAAGTAAGTTATATAATCTTCTTTATTCTGTTAATTTGCTTAGCAAACCCTTTCCTGGTATTTAATGTAGATTTACAGTTGAGTTCAATCCAGATGAGTTATCACAAATGTTCCTTATAAATTAGTTGGATTTCATAATTCTTGGCTCCACGCATGTGAAAAGGGTGTCCACAAAATGTTCAGTTTTAAGTTGATTGGACAGACTAGAGAGTGGCATTGTTTTTTTGAATAGCTGTTTATTTATCAAAAGAAAAAAGGACAGAAATGAACATAGAACTGTATGTATTTGCTGTGGTAGTCATGGCCTGTGTGTTCTCAGCTCTGTGCTACACCACTTTGCTGCTCCACTCTGAATGGCAGGGAGGCTGCTCCTGCAGGCTACAGATCCTAGAGCCCCAGCTCGGCTGGCTTCTGGCTGGGTTAGGCCAGCAGGAGGCTCTGATAGAAGACTAGAGGTAGGAGGAAAGGAGCAAGAGGGTATTTCGCCTTTGCTCTGCCTCCGGCAACATCTCTGATAGAGGATGGGTCTTAACCGTGGCTCCAGCTTCTAGTGTGTTTCCAGCATCCTCTGATGGCCCCAATACCCTGTGATAGGAGTGGCCTCCTGCTGTTGAGAATCTCTTAACTTGCCCAAATGTGCCCTCTTTGACGTTTCAGCTCTTCTCTCATGTGTAATAAAGCCTCTGTGTTAAAAGAGTGGTTTCCTTTTCCTGATTCATACATTTTGTAGAACAATTTGCTTTTATGTGACAGCTTATAGTCTTTTGAATGTTGATAAAGGAAATGTTAAATTATTCATTATCTCATTTAATCAGCTTGGTATTATATTTAGGTGAGGGGGCAAAGAAGAATAAGACAAAATGACCTGATTGCCCTCAGGGAACTCAGTCTGTTTGGGGAGACAGTGTGTTCCCCAAGTGCCAGGGGAGCTAAACGGAAGAAAGACCTAGACTGTAGTAGTGGTGGGAAAGATGTCACAAAAGAGGTGACATCCGAAAGTCTTGCCAGACACTACGATCTTGCTCAAGCAGATGAGGAAGAAGGGCATTCCCAGCAGAAGCAGCAGTTTGTATGAAAGCATGTGTCACGTTTGGCTGCAGGAGCATGGTGGTCAGGGGGACTGGAGGAAGAGGAAGCTAGAGAGGTGGTCGGGGTAGACCACAAAGAGCACTGAAGCCTCTGCCAGGCAAGTGGACTTTATTCTGTTAGGACCGGGAAGCAGTGAAAAGGATTTTAAGCAGAGGAATTACATGAACGGATTTATCCTTCAAAAAGGTCACCCTAGGAGAGGTGTGGAAGAGAGACTAGAGGGCTGAAAATGTAGGCAGAGAAACCTCCTGGCCAGGTGGTGAGTGGCAGAAGTCCTGGTGGGAGTGGGTGGTGTTTAAACAAAGACCTGAATTAAAACTGAAGGCAAGAGGAGGAGGGGAAAAATCAAGAAATGTTAAGAAAGTAGAATGTGTAGAACTTGGTGATTTGTTTGAAAGTGTTGGGAGTTGTTGTTAAATGATGGTCTCAGAGATCATGGAATATTTGTCTGGTTTAGCTAAATAAATGTTAAAACTAGAAGCCTGTTTCTCAAATTGGGGTCGCTGTGTCCCCTTAGAGGTCTCATACAAACTCTGAGTTGTTTATGCTGCCTTATGAGCTGGATGTATCTTAGGTTTCAAACAAGTTATGATTGCAGCACTACTCAGGTCTTACAATAAGCCAGACAAGCAATTCTTTATTAAAAATCATTTGCTACTCCCGCCACCCACCACCCCAAGATCTTTTTCCTGGCCATTATGTGCCTTATCTCTCTCTACTAGTCATACAATTTGTTGGCCACCCACTGTGTATTTATCTCATCTCCTACCTCTACCCATCACAGCTTTCTCGTCTTCTGATTAAATAGAAGAATTAGCCTCTTATTTGATAAATCATTGTATGGGTGCCTGTGTCTAAGGGTTTCTGAAGTCTAGCAATAGAACGTCCTCTGCTCGTTGAGAAAACATGTAGGGTCACCCATCACCAAGCACTCCACATGCCAGAGACTGCACTGAAAGAACACTCAATTCTTTCATGTAGTTAAAAGAACACAATGCTTGCCCTCTGAGAGTTCAACATCTGGAAACAAATCTAAAGAGGGAGAAACTGGCAAGAAGAAACACATTAGAAATAGCATCTGCCTTAAATGATGTACAGTAGGATTTGGGTTGAGATGCTGCTCTGGAGTTACGGCCTGCTGTTAGTAGTCTTGATAGCTAAAACTAACATGCTTTTTTCTTGTAAGATTTCAGATTGAATATAGTGGTTGAGAGCCTGGATTCTGGGGTCTGACTTCCTGGCTCTGCCACTTCCATGTGTCACCCTGACCAAACTATGTCATCTCTATGCTTCCCTTCATTGTAAGATGAGGATCATAATAGTATTTACCCTAGGAATGAGAGGATTCAATGGCATGTGTGTGTGATGTGCAGCACACCTCCTGACACAGTGTCAGTGCACAATAAATACTCGCTGCTGACCCTTCCTGAAGCCAAAAAGAAGCCTCTGAAGGCTCAGCTGAGAAAGGTGTGCTGCGTGAGTACCAAAGATTGCTGCCTTCTTTCCAAACGAGAGCTGCTATGGCTAACCCTGAGATCCTTTGTAGTCATTTAATTACAGAGAAATTCTGGAACATACTTTCTTGAAGCCAAGTTAGTCTTTTTAGTTTTTAAATTACATCTTGATCGTATCACACACAATCAGTTGTCACTTCAGGGCACTTCCAGAAACAAGTTTGCAGGCCAGCATGTGGCAGGTAACACCTTAGAGGAGACGGGGGCATCACTGCCTCTCTGAAATCGTCCATTGATATCATCCCCTCCCTCCTCCTTTGAGCTCAACACACATTAATCAAGCACCACAATTTTTCAGGTTCTGTATTAAGCTCCAGGGATACAAGGGTGAATAGACAATTCCCGTCCTCATGAAATGTGCAATTGTGTGGAAATACATGTGAACAAATTCAATCCACTGTGATGGAAGCCCCAATGGGAGTGTGTAGAAGGTCGGAAGACGTACACAGAAAGGACAACAAGGAAGGCTTCACAGAGGTGGTGACGTCTCACTAGGATTTTGAAGGGAATAAGAATGGGGAGAATCAGAAGATCAGCACGGTTTGCACAGAGAAACTACAGCAGAGGTGTTGTGGGGGGACATGGTAGTAGATGAAATTGAAGATGTAGGCAGGAGTTTGATCATGTAAGAGCTTGGCCTTTGTCGTGGGAACATCAGGGGCCATTGAGGGACTTCAGGTAGCAGAATGCCACAGATTCACAATTTTAGCAGGATCACCCTAGTGTGAAAGACAAACTTGAAAAGGGTTTGCAGATGCTGGCAGGTTCATGTCACCACTGCGGATTCATTGAGGGCAGAGACAGAGTCCTGTTTATCTCTGTACCCCTAAAGTTTAGTGCTTTATAGACATTTAAGAATTTTTTTTTTCAGAGTAAAGACAGCCCAAGTTGAATTTTCCCATTCTGTATCCTATCCTCAGAACATGCTGACCTGGACCTCCATCTGTCACAAGCAGCTTGACTAAGATCCTAGGAAATTCCTTTTTTTCTTGGCATTCTTCTAACTGGCATTCTCTGTTTACTGGGCCCTCTGTGCAGCTGTAACGTATGAGGATTGATGCTTATAATTCTGACCTTGAAGTACTTCATGGCTTCTAAATCATCAAAAAAAGATTAAAGCATATTCTCAGTATCACTGTAATGTTTGTGTGTTTTACTGCCTTCTTCTCTGGAAAGTGGTGGTTTATGAAGTGCCCGTGCACTTGTGTGCACACAGACACAGTGAGAGTCTGTGATGGTCCTCAACTCTTCTCCCACAGGGCGGCTATGGTGCATGCTTGAAAATAAACAAACAAAATAACCTGGGTTCTCTTCATGCCTAGAAGGAGGAAGCAGCTTGGTCCCAGGGGCAAAGAGGCTTGAAATGAGAGCGAAAGCAGTGGTTAGGAAAGCAGAGGGAATGATGAGGCAGAACTGGTGAAGACCAGGAGTCAGGCAGTTTACGAGCCAGCCCTGGCTGGCTGCATTCTGACCCCAGGAAGAGCAAAGCCCAGGGTCGGGACTGCAGCTTCATGTTCTGTGTGCCTGGACCCGAATCATCAGGCTTGGATTTGGCGGGATTCTCCACCAGCTATATTTGTATCTCGGTAACAACCGCTCAGTAAAATGCCAAACATTAGATAAGTGAAAACATCAATAATTAGAGCCTCCTGTTCCCCACACATCTTTTCTTGAAAACCTTTATTGCTGCAGAGCTGACATTATTAGGCACAGAATGAAGAACTCCAAATAGAAACTGTGAAATGGCTCCATCTTATAACCTGAGTCCTGAAAAATAAGGGTGTGATGTTGTCACTAGGCGGGAGATTTGTTTAGGTTTTGTTTTTTTCTTTTCTTTTTCTTTTTTTTTTGAGATGGAGTCTCGCTCTGTCGCCCAGGCTGGAGTGCAGTGGTGAGATCTCGGCTCACTGCAGCCTCCACCTCCCGGGTTCAAGTGATTCTCCTGCCTCAGCCTCCCAAGTAACTGGGACTACAGGTGCCCGCCACCACACCTAGCTAATTTTTTGTATTTTTAGTAGAGACGGGGTTTCACTTGTTAGCCAGGATGGTCTCGATCTCCTGACCTCGTGATCCACCTGCCTTGGCCTCCCAAAGTGCTGGGATTACAGGCATGAGCCACCACGCCTGGCCCTTATTTGGGTTTTCTTTGGGGACCGTATATTGCAGTAAATAGAAATGCCCCTTCCATTTTGTCGTAGAAATTTGTTTCTAAAATCTGTGTTTTGTCTACACTTGTCATCCCAGCCTAAAGAGCCAGTCCCTGAACCACAGAAGTTCTGTTTGCCGCCTCTCAGCCAGGGCATGTGTGGGCTTTACAGGCAGCTTTACCACTTGCCAGTTCTGTGAATTTGGGCAAATGTTTTAGACTCTTTGGGTCTTAGTTTTTTTTAATCTGAAATATTGGAATAATACAGATTCCTTATTTTACAGTGTTGCTGTGAGGCTGAAATAAAATGGTGGATGTGGAAATGCTCAACTAGAAGGCCCTATCTATATCAATAATAGTATATTAAATATACTAAAGAACATCATAAATATCCTAACAAAAATAGAAATATATTTCATCTGCAAACATGACATCCTCCAAAATTGTCCCAAAGTAGAGTAGGGAAATGAACTATTTATTGAATCTCTACCTTAGGGGAGGTGTTCCAGCTATCACTTTATCTTTTCTGCAAAGTAGATCTTAAATCCCACTTTTAGACACAAGGAAACTGAGACTCCTAGTCACAGCAGAAGTGGGATTTGAACCTGACTCGAGAACTTAATGCTCCTTCTCCTTGGCTACATTATCTCGTTGTCTAGTTCCAGACCCCCAGTGTTCTTAAAAGCTTTGACATTCTTTGGTGCTGGGAAGTGTGCCAGCCATTTCTTGGTCATTCACTCCTGTAAGTGGGACAGGGTGGCACCCAGAGGGAACTGGAGCACCAGGTGCCCCCAGAGAGACCAGCAGCACAGAGTCATCCGGTGTGTGGGACAGGCCCTCTGTTGGTGTTCCACTTTTAGGGAGTTGGCCTGGCATGGACAGAAAGCCAGGCAACAGCTGTGCCACATTTCCTAGCCCTTGAGAAAATGGCTACGGCCCTGTCGTTTTCAGAAGTTCATTCTTTTTCTGTCAAAGTGAAGCCACCCTTCATCAGGACTCCTCTCAGCAATCAGTGCCTCTTGTGTGTTCTGACCGGCCCCTTATTCTGTTTGTAGAGGGAGTGAGATTAGATTTATTCTATGTACTAACCACTCCTCTAAGCTTTTCTGCGACTCTTCCTGTTAGCTTTGATGCCGGGCATTGGGGGAAAGGGTTCCCGATGTGGCAGTTCATTAAGTGCCCGGTGGGACCCACTACTGCATGCATTTTCTTCTTTATATCCTTTCCCTGATTCCCAGGCAGAGTCGGCTTCTGAACTGGAGCTGCCCACCCAGAGAACCAGAGATAATGGCTGTTGAAGGGCCAAGTTGCATATTCAGCGAGGATGTCAGTGTGTGGGAGAAGCATTTGTTCAGCCTGCGGTTCTGAGAGGAACTGTGTGTTGTGTTCCCATAGGTTCTCAACAGGAGGTGTGTAGAAGCGGCGGTGATGACAGGCCTGGCTCTGAACTGCCACATAAACAAGAAGTCCTTGTTTGACAGGAAGCACTACTTCTATGCAGACCTCCCTGTAAGTACACTTTGTGATCCACCCCACTGCAAGTTCTCAGAGCTGGGCCAGCCCTGCTGTGGGGGGTCGGAGCGAGGGAAAGGGGCTGTGCCTCTCATGTTTTCAGCCAGCACTGTGTCCATCCCAGCAGGAAGTTCGACCCAGCCCTGATGCAGGCAGGTGCCCCTGATGGTTACTAGATTGGATGCAATTGTCCTGATTGCTGACTTCTTGCTTACCTCATGCTTCTGGTGGCTCGCTCATAATTGCACAGGGAGTAGAAGCCAGTGTTCGCAGGCTCAGCCTGGCCGTGGTATTTGGTGCTAATTGCCTGTTAGTACAAAAGCTAAGGTTCTGGCTGATGCAACAGTAAATGCATACTGTAGTTCTGTCAGCAGAGCGAGAGCGTCTCGCTTTTAAGTTGAAGTTCCCAATAATAGGGCTGTCTCCTTTGGAGACATTTCTGTCATCTCACAAGGAGCAAGTAAGTGGACAATAGTAAGCGGAAACATGAACCAGAAATCTGGACCAAGAACAGTAATTGGCTGAGCAGTAAACTCCATATTGACCCGCTTTTTTCTGAAAATTAAAAAGTTTTTTTCTTTAAGCCACACCATGTGAGTGAGAGCCAATTTTTCATACTACTGAACAGGAACAAAACTGAAATGTTGAATGGGTTTCCCAAAATAATGTTTCGTTTGGTCTGATTCAGAAAAACAACAGTGATGATGTTGCTTCACCTCTTTCTCCTTGAACTGAAGATTGGGGCGAGCTGTTTTTTAGTGGGTGAGGGCACGAGTAGAATTAAATAAAAAATACAAGTAAGATCTGCGTTCTCCAGTGGCTGCTGCTTTTCCTCTCTGGCCTCCAGCCTCTCAGCAAGTCTACTGTTTGGTAGAGCGGAAAGAATTAAACCGCCTTTCTTTATCTTTTAAGAGTGACAGACAGTTTGGTTGAGGTGGGAGGTTTAGTAATAATATGACTAAAATGAGATGTTTTGGTCATCTGTGGCTTTCTGGTCTTTCTGGCCCAGATAGTTCAAATAATCCAGAGTTTCATGGGACATACTCATATAATAAAGCATTTGTTGTTTTTTCTGAAATTCAGATTTAACTGGGTGTCCTATATTTTATCCAACAACCCTACCCAGAGCTTAGTTTTACAAATTGAGACTTCCCGTCTCAGCATAGAAAACGGGTTAGCCTTTTGCAGGATTCTCAAAGTGTGGTCCCCAGGGCACTGACATCATCGTCTCCTGGGAACTGGTAAGAAATATAAATCTTCAGGCCCCACCCTCGACCTACTGAATCGGAAACCTTTGAGGTCGGGCCAAGCAGTCTGTCTTTTGACAAGCACAGTAGTATTTCTGATGCAGTTAAAGTTCTTAAACTGCTGGCCTGCCAAGTGGTGAAAGACACGGATTTTGGAGCCTGACCATCTGAATTCAGACGTTGACACTGATGCTCACTAGCTCTGTGTGTGGCTGTGGGCAAGGTCCTAATCCCTCCACGCCTTGTTCCTCCTTCCTAGGGTTGTTGTGGAATTAACTGAGGGAACACAGTGAGAGCAGCGCCTGGGACCTAGGAAGTGCCACAGATGCCTTTGCTTTTATTCTCTGTTCTTCTCCAATTCTCCTCATTGACCTGCTATCTCTTTAGTGTGTATTGGTGCCTCTGTGCGTTTGGAAGTAATTCTTCCTTTCCACTTAGAAGCAGGTGAGGGATCCTTGCAGGATGCATCAGTGCTTTAGTACCATGTGCCTTCCATTAATGGAGGGGGAGTGTCACAGCATTTTCTGACTGGAGGAGCTAGGGAAGTTGGGTCAGGGAGGGCAGCTGCCATGATTGATTCCTTTAAAAAGCAGAAACAAAACAAGCTTAAACACACACTAGCAACTGCTGTTGGCCATGTGGAGAGTAGATGGCAAAATGCTTAGCCAGCATTCCGAATAAGGAGGGTCTGCCAGGAGCCTGGTAATGAGATGCAGAGTTTAGGCTAATGAGCTGGATGGAAACAATAAATTCTTTTCTTAGGGGTCCCTGACAATGACATTATTGTTATTCCCCAATACAGTACTTTAGTGAGGGCAATGGGATGAATTCGTGTTGTTTATTGCATCGTTATCAGGGGTGGAGGATTTGGGGAGGGTGAAGGGGTGATGGCAGGGGCAGAAGAGACCAGGCTCAATGATGGCTGCAATGCAGCAACTAGTTTTTTTCTCCTTTTCCTTTTTTTCTTGTTGTTTTTGCTTTAAGTAGGCCTGTCGTTGTGTGACATTATAAAAGGGATAGTAAACTGGATCCCAGCTTTTATGTGTGGACCAGTGACTATGTTTACCCTATGTTTGTGTGCAGGCAGGCTACCAAATTACCCAGCAGAGGCTCCCAATTGCTGTGAATGGGAGCTTGATATATGGCGTCTGTGCAGGGAAGAAGCAGAGTCAGGTGATCCCCAAGACGGTGAGGATCAAGCAGATCCAGTTGGAGCAAGACAGTGGCAAAAGCCTCCACGACAACCTGAGGTCTCAGACGCTCATTGATTTGAACAGGGCAGGTAGGCTTGGAGTGTTTTCATTATTTCTCCTTCCTACTTCAGTTCTTGGATTGCAGGGCCCTCTTTTCACCGCTAGAGTTTTCTTCAACAAATTGAGAAAGCAGTCACAGGAGCCTGACAGATGGAGACTAAAATATCAGCATTGGGATTGGTATAGCTGACTAGCGAACATGGCTTGAACTGTAATTATTAGGCTTGCTAATAACTCACCCTGAAGTTAGACAAACCTATCCACCTAGTCACAGACCCAGCAGTTGGATATTTTAAGCAGTCATTAAAAGAAGTGAAACATTTAAAAATCAAAACGTGGAGCCTAGGTGCCTACACCTGTAATGCTAGTGACTCAGGAGGCTGTGGGAGGATCACTGTACGCAGAGTTTGAGATCAGGCTGGGCAACATAGCGAGACCTACTCGCCAAAAGATTAACAGCTAGGTGTGGTGCTATACACCTGTATCCCCAGCTATTCAGGAGGCTGAGGTGGGAGGATCACTTGAGCCCAAAAGTTCAGGGCTGCAGTGAGCTATGATCATGCCACTGCATTCCAGCCTGGGCAGCAGAGCAAGATGACGCCTCTTTAAAAAAAAAGGTGGGAGGGAAGAGAAATGATTGAGAGGCTAGAACCACTCTGAGAGTCCTTCAGTAAGGCAAGGTTTTCCTGAAACTTAGGCCTAATTTTTCTGTTGGTGAAATTGGAGAGCTGCAGTGAGGCTGACTCTCTCCCTCTTTGGTAGGAGTGGGCCTTCTGGAGGTGGTCCTGGAGCCCGACATGTCCTGTGGAGAAGAGGCGGCAACAGCTGTCAGGGAGCTGCAGCTGATCCTTCAAGCCCTGGGGACCAGCCAGGCGAACATGGCAGGTAGAAGCCACAGAAGCAGTATTCTTCTTTCCCTCTCCCTTCCTGCCTTCTAGAACCTCTCTGACTTTAGTTTTATTTTCTGTCTGTTATATTGAGGTTGTTTGCAGCCATTTTTCCCCAGCCTTTTGCAACCCTGTTTTTGTTTGTTTGTTTGTTTGTTTGTTTGTTTAGAATTTTCCTTGGATTCTTTGATGAGCCCCCAACCAAATATAAATATATGACCAACAACATTGCAGAGACACCAAACCGTTAATGAAATAATGGCTTTGAACAGTTCAGTCTTTCTCAGGAAGAAGACACTGTTTATCAAGAACAGTTCTTAGTTAGTGAGTACCGTATAGATAGCACTTCATAATTAGTTGCCTCTTTTCCTTTGGGTCTGTTTCTTTCCTTTTGGAGATTTTTCATCCATATACAGCGGAAGCCAAATTATATTGACTATAAGCCAAGATTATGAAAACTTTACCCTGAGATAAAATCTTAATTAAGTTCAGTGGAAATACAGTGGGAAACTAAAACAAATAAAAGAAACACCTGCACCCTTGGGACCAGACCACACATTATAAGCATTTGTAAATTACATATAAAGATCATAGGTTTTGGTCACACTCAATTTCCTCATGGCTGTAGGTGTCCTTTGCCCTGGTCTGGTACTGCTTTGCTCTCCCATAAGTCCGTAAAGGGTAGCCTCTGCTATCATTTTCTCCTGTTCTCTGTTCCTAGGGACTTTTTGAAAACTTCTTCCACCCTCAGAGCACACCCTGATGGAGAGGAGACAAAATATAGGTTCTGAATCTACAATTGCACTTTTCCATAGCACGGTACAATGGTCACAGCAGTTGCCCAGGAAATCCCGTTGATGATGATGTTCATCTCCATGCTGGTTGATAATACTATTTACCAAGCTTAGCATGTTACATAATGTATTTGCATGTTACAGGGGGACTTCTGGATTTGTAATGCCACATTTGTCACATAGGATGTGTAATAAGCAATAAATTATAACATCAGAGCCCTGGTACATGTTGAATCTGAGGACAGAACTTGCTTATTTGCTATTTTCTTTAAAGACTGGAAAAAACAGCCACATGAGTTTGAGTGGCATAAAGGTTAACTGCCTACAAGTTTCTTTACAGAGACAACACTCTCTTTTAGAGTAAGAATTCTCAATTTTAGATTTATCACTCATGCCACTTTTTTTTTAATCCACAGAACATAAATGAAATGTGGGCAAGTTGGATGGTTATCCATTTATGCTCCAAGTGTTGATTGCTTTAAGAAAGTTTTTATTATCCCATTCTTCTTCAGAATAACTGTGATTCCTACCAACCCTATGGGATCATAAATAGGCCACCTGTTAACTGAGAAATAGTCCCATCTGGGTCCTTGCCAAGAGATAAACGATAGTGGCAAGAACTCATCAGTCAGTGACAGCTGAGAGTGTTCATTAAATCTCATTTGTTGTGACACTTTTTGTTTCTTTTACATACAAATCCAACAGCTTTTAACACAGCAGCCGAGTAGCTTTGGTTGTTCTAAAGTTCTGTGGGAGCTGAGGTCTGCCTGGAGTCTGCAGGGAGCCAGCTCCTTTGGTGCTGTGAGCATTTTATCAGCCCCCTTTCCTTTGCTCATCCTTCTGTCCCTCCTCCCACCCCTTTAGGACCACTGTGTTGGCCTTGGAGCCTGCAGCTTAGGAGCTGAGGGCCACCCTGAAGAGGTGACACTGAAGACTAGTGGACACCCAGGGTGCTGTGGAATGAAGCCTAATTGCTTCTGGGCTGTGGTTCAGTGAGTTCCTGATAGTTTTGCTGATGAACATAGACCAGCTCAGCCCAGGTTCCAAGTCATTTCATTCTCAGTGGACAGCCTTTTGCCCCTGTTGAGGAGATGCCCAAAGTATTAATAGTTTGGTAAGTTGAATGTGTACAGAAGTAGACATGCTAAGTGTTTCAACGATAATAATATCTATCAGTTGGAACATTTAATATATGCTCCTCAGTTCACTAGGCATTTTAAAATTAATTTGACATCTCATTTACATTTTATGACATTGCTGTGAAGTAGGTGGTAGTGTTTGCCTGTTGCAGGTGAGGAAACTGAGGCTTAGAGAGGTGGGAGTTATTTGCCTAAGGCTCACAAGAAGTGACAGAGCTGGGACTTGAGCCCAGGTGTGTCTGGGTCCAAGAGCCCTTTCTGTAAGCACAGCTTCGTACCACTTCCCTAGTGACAGCCATGGCAGTGTCATGACCATCACAGATGCTGACTTAAGAGAGGCAGGAAAGCAAGGCGGGGTGCCAAGGGCTGCCAGGTCCTGGATCTGGCTTGGAATCCTGTCCTGCAACTTCTAGCTGTAGGTTCCCAGGCTTTGATTTATCTGAGCCTCACTTTCCACACTTAAAAAACATGTCCCTAAATAATTTTGTACAGAAGGGGAAAAGAAGAAACCAAAGAGGAAAGGAAATCATCAAGGCCATCTGATAGAGGTGATGGAGTTGCAGCAGCTGGCTGAGAGGAATGACTTTGTGGGAGAAAACATAGAATTCCAGTTTGGGCAGGTTAAGTTTGAAAGGCCTTGGGAATAGCTCAGTGGCTTTGTCACCAAAACCAAGAGTCCCCAACCATTTTAGCTCCGGGGACCGGTTTCGTGGAAGACAATTTTTCTGTGGACTTGGGGGGCCGAAGGCGGGGTGGTTTCAGGATGATTCAAGTGCATTACATTGATCGTCTGCTTTATTTCTATTATTACATTGTAATATATAATGAAATAATTATACAACTCACTGTAATGTAGAACCACTGGGAGCCCTCAGCTGGTTTTCCTGCAACTAGATGGTCCCATCTGGGGGTGATGGGAGACAGTGACAGATTATTAGATGTTAGATTCTTATAAGGAGCACAAAGCCTAGATCCCTCTCATGCACAGTTCACAATAGGGTTCGTGCTCCTATGAGAATCTAATGCCATGGCTGATCTGACAGGAGGCGGAACTCAGATGGTAATGCGAGGGATAAGGAGCAGCTGTAAATACAGATGAAGCTTGTCTCTCTTGCCCACCACTCACCTCCTGCTGTGCTGCCTGGTTCCTAACAGGCCACAGACCAGTACCAGTCCATGACCCCCGGGTTGGGGACTTCTGACTAAAGCTATATTACAATGAATGTACTAATGTCAAGAAATGTACTAATGAATGTACTAATGTCTAGAAAACTTAGGACAGGGCCTCGAAAACAGCCTGTGCTGGGTACATGTTCGGTGCTCTTATTAAGAGTAATAAGTAGTAATACTTTTATGGAATTACCACTCATCTAGATGAATGAGCTATGTTCAGTAAAATTTGGTCACTTTTTTTTTGGTCAAACCTTGTTATTTTCAGTGATCAGAACGAGATAGCTTAACAAACCTTACCCACTGCATCTTTGGGCCCCTGCTGTTTGCAGAAACAGTTTTCTATCTCGATGTATTTCTGTTGTGTGAATGTGTTTTAGAGAAAAATATGAAACTGCACTTTATCACTGTGCTCAGTGGTATAGTTTTTTTTAGTTTTGCTGTTATAAATCTCTACTTCTAGAAGATAGAAATTGAGCCTGATGCCATTCTCATGATGTGTGAATGAAGGTTGTCCCTCAGTGGTGCAGAATGCATTGAAGTAAACCTAACTAGTAAAGCTTTTGTGCACTTGAGGCAATTTAACTTAATTTGTTTAAAAGGTATTTTGTCTTCACTAGATAGCATGTCTTTTGTTAATGTTTGATACTGCATTTGAATCCAGGCTGGCGAACTCTCTTTCAACACTGCAGGATACTAAATGATTCCTCTCAGGTATTTATGGAGTGTAGTCTTCTCTGGGAGAGACCGAAACTCGTGCTTTTATTCCTCTTCCAAATTAGAATTCTAAATTGTGAAAGATGCTTTCATTTTTAAAAGCAGGCGAGGTCCAATTCATGGTTCCCTGAGTTCAAAAAAAGTTGTCTCCCAAGTATTGCAATTTGGTTCGATGGAGCTCAGCACACTTTGGAAGTTTTCCTTTGAGCTTAATGGGCCTTTCAGAGGATTCCAACTGCAGATTAGTCCTATTCAGACGGAACTGTAGAACTTACCGGGAACCTAGTGTGAGACAGAAACCAGTCTGCTTACTCATTGCTTAGGAAGATGCCAGCGTTCTGGCATTCATCACTCAATAAGATTTCATTTATTGAACAGTCACCAAGTGCCAGACCCAACTCTAGGTTCCACAAAAGGCGTTGTTCCTGCCACATGGATCTTATGTTCAGGAGGGTGACAAATACATTAACAAATAAAATAATTACAGCAACAAATGCCTCAAGGAAATAAATGGGGTGCCGTGCTACAGAGTAACATTCGAAAGTGACAGTGTTGTTTTTTAAAGGCCCTCAGAGGAGGTGACATGTATTTAAAACCTGAAGAATGATTCAAGGCCCAGGCAGCATGGAGCCAGGAGACGAGCATTCCAGAAAACAGCTAAGGCCAAGGCCCTGAGGTGAAAAAGAGCTAGGAATGGGCCCCGAGGTAAGCAAGGTAGCACAAGGCCACTGTGCCAGAAGCAGAAGGAGCAGTGGCATCAGGTGACACTGTAAAGGCAGGCAAGGGGTAGATCAGAGATAATGGCAAGAAGTTTAGCTCTCAACCCAGGTGCAGTGGTAATCACTGAAAGGCTTTTAAGCAAGGGAAAGACATAGTCTGATGAATGTTTTAGAAAACCGCTCTGGCTGCTCTGTGGGAAGTGGATTTCAGATGGGTGAGAGTAGAAGCCAGGAGACCAGTTAAGAAGCTTTTGCAGTAGTTCAGATGGAAGATGATGCTGTTTTGGACAGCACTGGTGGCAGTGAAGATGAAGATGGAGAGACAGGAGAGACATACAAGATGGTTTTTAGAAATAGGCTGGTGTGGAAGGTAAGAGACAGGGAGGAAGCACAAATGCCTTTAGGGAAGTTGGAGGAGCTAGATGGTGGTGCTGTTTACCGAAATTGGAAGATGAGATCGAGAATGTCTTTGTGCAGGGGCAAATCAGGATTTCCTTTTGGAAACTGAGATACCTGTGAAACCTCCAAGTGGAGGTGTCAAATAGATACCAGAGCTGTAAGTGTGGAGCTCAGAGAGGTCTGGGCTGGAGAGAGAAATGTAGGCATCCTCAGCATGAGGTGGTGTTTAAAACTGTATCCGTCCACCCAGAGAGTCTAGATAAGGAAGGGGGTCCTGGGTTTGGATGGGAAGGAAGCCATCAGCAAATGAAATGGAAACAAAGCGTCCAGAGGACGAAAACTGGGAGCAAAAGGCAGCAGAAGCTGAGCTAGGAAGATAATTCACGAAGGAAGGATTGGTTGGCTTGTCAAATGTTGCTGAGGTGTCCAGTAGGTGAAGACAAGCGTGTCCTGTGTCCACTGGATATGGCAGCCAGGAGACTGTTGGTGACTCTGACAAGGGCATTTTTAGAGAGATGGGGAGAGAAGCCAGGCTGACGTGGGTTAAGGAATAAATGGGAAGTGAAATAGCGGAGACAGTGTATGCAACAAACAAACAAAACTTGCTTAAGAGGCTTTGCTGAAAAGGAAACCAGAGAAACGATAGCTGAGTAACTGATAGAGTGAGAACTGGGTTCAAGGGAATAGGTTTTGGGGTTCTTGTTTGTTCATTTAATAAGAAATACTATTGCATATGTATACGTCAGATGGAATGCTGAGAAAGAGTAATGACTGGTATGGGAGAGAAGGGATAACTGAGAGTGATGCCCTTGAGAAGGCAAGTGGGGGTTAAAATCTGGCTCAGTCCTCAGGGGCCTTTCATTCTGGTCTTAAAGATGGAGGCCAGTGCACAGTAGACTATGGTCATGTACTGAATTCTGTAGTATAGATTATAAGTATTCTGATAGTTTAGGGGACCCACCAGTGCAGGCCAGCTTGCTGAGGAGGGCTTCTAGGAGGAGGCGGTAACACTCAAGTGAGGCCTTGAGGGATGAGGAGAGGGACAGTAGCTCTGATAAAGAGAGCGTGCTGGTGGAGCAGACAGGGTTGTGTATACAGAAGGCTGCCCTGATTGGAGGGGAGCTTTCTCCCGGAATGAGCAGTGGGAACATACAGGTTGTGTCGACTGAATCCAGATGAGAGCTGTGGAGCACCAAGCAGAGGAGCCCAGATAATCCAGGAGGAGCTGTCTGTGCTGTTGAGTAAACAGCAGGAATGATGAACCCAGACTATAGCAGGATGAAAGTTACAGCCACATTGCCAGTCCCTGGACAAGGAGGGAACTGTGTTGAGTCAGGATGTGATCTTATCACCTAAGCCTAAAGTTCGGAGACCTCGGGCGAGGCACCTGGGGCAAGGGTGGTAGCCATGGAAATGGAAAGGCCGTGACAGACATGAGTGATATTTGGCAGCTTCCAAACTGGTAGGGCTAGTTGCCAGTTTGGATATAAGGGGCAAAGAAAACAGAGAAGTAGAAGATGACCTCAGGGTTCCTAGACCGAGAGTCTCACGATGTCAGGAATAGTTGGGACTTCCTGAGATGCAGATACACACAACTTGTCAAAAAGGGGATTAAAAATCAGGGGTTACAGAATTCTTGTAAAAGTGTTGAGAAGTCAGTGCTGGAGACAGTAATGTCTGAGCTAAGAGACATCTTTTCCCTGTCAGCACGGGTGGCAATTGGGCGAGCCCTTCCCTTTCTCTGAGGGTGAGTGATGAGGTGTCAGCCACGGGCCGCCGGTGACCTCCAGCTTGGTATAGGCCCCACAGCCCAGCACTGGGAGAATGACAGAGAACCAGTTCCAAGGGTCTCCTTTTCTTGACATGGAATTCATTTTGACTACTTTATTATTTTAATATGCTTTTGCTTTGGAATCTTGGGAAATGAATTTATTCAGCCCATCAAGACACTCAGGTTTGGCAGATTACTTTTAATTTAAAAACGTAACTAGGAAAATAAAATCCAGCATTTTGTCTTCTCACTCTGTTCTCTTTTAAATGTTGTAAATGAAACGAGGAACAGAGAATCTGAGAGCTTTACTTTGTAGGATGCCAAATGTGATTCTTTCTTACCTACATCTATTTGTCTTGGGATTTTTGTCTCTCTCTCTTCCTCAAGAGCCTTGTAGTCCTCCCCACACATTGCCTGCTTCTTTAGGGCTTGTTGCTCCTAATCTGAGGGGCCTCCAGGGTCAAAGAAGGTCCTCCCAGCATGGGGTCAGCACCTCTCTGAGTCCCACCACAGACTCCTGACATCGTAACAGTGCTGTCTGTCTGCTGTAGCAAATCGTTACAGCAGTCAGGAAGGATTCGGAGTCATGTTTGTGGAAGGAAGAGATTATTACAGTACCTGGAGGAAGGAGGAGGGGGGAAAGCCCAGATTTCAGTTCTTGCCCTTGAGCTGCAAATTCTCAAGGACTCTCCTCTAAATCTCCTGGAATCACTGTTAGAAATCCACATTCCAATGGAGAGCAGTGTAGGGTTATCAGATATATGAGGCCTTTCCTCCAACTCAGCTCTGACACTTTGAAAAAAAACTTCAGTATAAAACTGCAGAGTCAATCTCCATTTTAATAGTTTTGTTTTTCTTGTTTAGCACAAAAAAATTAGATCTCTCCAGCTGATGAATCCAAAACTTCTCTTCCATATGTGCATAAGCACACACATCTGTATATGCTCACATGTACAGGCACACACTGTAGATGCCTCAGGACTGTAACCCCTCTCGAGTGGCCAGAAGTACCAGCCACGACCTACTTCAGAACCAACCGTGCCTTCTCTGAAGTTAGGCTGCTATAACTAAACAGCAGGTAGAGTTAGATGCTGCTTCCTTTGACACTCCCTGCCTTTAAAAGACTATGTCACCTCAAAGAATTTCTAAGGAGTTGTTTTCTTCTCTCCTTCCAGAGGGCCAGTTGAGAGTGGATGCCAATATATCTGTGCATCACCCTGGGGAGCCTTTGGGCGTTCGAACGGAAGTGAAGAATCTCAACAGCATCAGGTTCCTGGCCAAAGCCATAGGTGAATGCCAGCTGCCGCTCCTAGTGTCCTTCTTCCTATTGTTTCTCTCTTGCTGGGTAACAAACAACCCAGAAACTTAGTGGCTTACACAAGAACTGCTTTCGTTTTCACTGGTCCGTTCTGCTGGTCCTGTGTCGGCTCACTCATGTGGCTGTGGGAAACCGGCAGGCCAGCTGAAGCAGAGGGTCCGTGATAGTCTCTCTCATACCTTGGGGCCTTGATGCTGATGTCTGCTGGGCTTCTCCATCCATGTGATCTTTCTTCATGCACTTGCCTAGCCTTGGCTTTCTTATGACGCAGTGGGAGCATTTCGGGAGGATGAAGGCAGAAGTGAGTCCTAAGCTGTAGACCTCACACAGGGTCACTTCCAATGTGTTCTATTCAAAGTAGATTGAGGCCAGGCACAGTGCCTCATGCCTATAATCCCAGCACTTTGGGAAGCCAAGGTGGGTGGATTGCTTGAGGCCACGAGTTCAAGACCACCTGGGCAACATAGCAAGACCCTATCTCTATAAAAAATTAAAAATTTAGCCAGGCATGGTGGTGAGCACCTGTAGTCCCAGCTACTCAAGAGGCTGAGGTGGGAGGATCACTTGAGTCCAGGAGTTTGAGGTTGTAGTGAGCTGTGATCACGCCACTGCACTCTAGCCTGGGCGACAGAGCAAGACTCTGTCTCTAAGAAAAAGAAAGAAAATTACATTGAATTCAAAGCAGACTTGAGGGGAAATTAGACTCCACCTCTTTATCAGAGGATCCACAAAAGATCGTGGCTATGTTTTACCGTTTACCACCTTCTTTCTGACCAGCTTGAGATTTACTAGGTCATGGTTGTTCATTTTAGATTGACCGTGGCTTGACCTAAATGGTCATTATGTTTTCCTGCTTTTTATATTCTTTTTAACTGCTAGATTATGTGCCCATGCAGTGAAGTAGTAGTCTTTCTGGAGCACACACTGTGGGTATTTCTTTGATGATAAATGTATAATAACTAAAATAGTTTAGCAAGATAAATATCTGAGCAGTCCTGTAGATATAGGTAACTGTGAATTCAAGGGGAGGACCTCAGAGGACTAAAAAGATTTTTTAAAACCGAACCTATCTAGAGAGGAAGAGGGAGGGATGGAGTTTGAAGTGCACCCCTTCAAGAGTGCACAGAGACCAAGACAACTGAATCTGTTGCCAAAGTTTTGCTGTAGCCAAAATGTTTAATAGACCCCTGGTCTTGTCAAGAAAAGTATTAGAAACAGTACAGAAAAGACGATTCTAGTCTTGTATTAGACCTTATTGTCCTGAACCTGAAGTGAATCAACCAGCCTCAATGAAGACAGTCTTCAGGAAAAAGGCATTAAAGTGGTCAAACGGATAGCTTATGGGAGCAGAGAGGGAAGGGGTAGGCTCCCATATGAAGGCAGACTAAAGATGGTGAACTGTTCTGCCTCCGGAAAGGGACATAGCCCATGTTCCCAAAGCCATGAAAGGTTTGAGTCAGGGAAAACCCTTATAAGCCAAATTGGTGAGGAGGAAGCCTGGAACAAATGGAGGAAGTTCCACCTCCCCCTGTAGGTAGTAGTGGGCTGGGACCCGTTATTTTAAGAGGCAGTGATGGTAACCTTAAAAAAGCAGCCCGATTTTAGGTAGAGTCATCCATGAGTTCTGAAGGAGACCCCTAACCTTCTCCTGTCCTATGAAGAACTCTTTGGAGGACCAGTCTGAGGGAGAAATCTCCCTGTGGTCTGACTCAGAGTGGAAGAGCCAAAGCTTTACTATGGGTTCAATTCTCGAAGCCTGTGATTTTTCACCACCTTTTTCTCCCTATGTCAGGCCATTTAGCCATCATCTCGTGTCAACCAAAGAGATCACTGGAGTTGGGGAGAGATGGGGAGCAAAAACTGACACGTTTTGCTGTTGCTGCCTCTTAGCAACTCAGATAAAAGGGTTTAGGTTTGGGCAAGGGAAGGTAGTACGTGGTGGGAGGGAGAGTTAAGGTGTAGGCTCAAGATATTTTCATAAAGAAGTTTAGCAGGCTGGGCTTAGTGGCTCATGCCTGTAATCCCAGCACTTTGGGAGGCCAAGGCAGGAGGATTGTTTGAGACCAAGAGATTGAGACTAGGCTGGAAAACATAGTGAGACCCCCATCTCTCAAAAAAAGAAAAAAAAAGCAGCAGCAGCTTAGCAATTGTGGTTGTGTTTTGATTCCCACAGCCTCCCTCATTTGATGCTGAGGCATGGATCCTTGGATCTTAATCATTTGGGGCCGTGGGTCCCTCTGAAAAGATAATGTAAATGCTGGACCCTCCCTCCAAAACCTGCACATATGCACACAACCCACACTTTATGTATAATTTTGGGGATACCAGAGCCTTTGAAGCCCATCCCAGACTCCCAGGGTAAGGGCCCTGGGTAAGCAGCAATCTCAGACCGAGATATTGGGCCCAGCCCCACTTCTGCCAAGTCATGTCATCTGCATGGGGTTGCTTCATCTCTCTGAACCTGAATTGTCTCAACACGGAGTGAGCCTGCCTTCCTAAGGCCCTTTCCAACACCAATATTCTACGATGGCAGTGAGAAGGAAATATAGTGTGTAAGGGAAGGATTATTATAAACAATCTTCTTGATTTTTTTTTTTTTTTTTTTACTTAGAGATTGAGAAAGGTTGTTTCTAATTATTGCTTGACTGGATGAAAGGTATAATCAAAATATGATGCTAAATTAGTGTGTTTTTCCTAGACTATGAAATTCAGAGGCAAATCAATGAACTTGAGAATGGAGGTGAAATTCTGAACGAAACGCGCTCATTTCATCACAAGCTGGGGTGAGTTCGCATTGCTGAGCGTCCTGACCACAGCCAGGCCGGGTGCGAGAGGGCTGGGCTCAGCCACTGACCAGCCATGTGACCTTGAAGGAGGCACGTGGCGTCTCCACTTTTAGGTTTCCTCATTAGTACAATTAGAAAAGTACTGTACCCTTCATGCCTGTAATCCCAGCACTTTGGGAGGCAACGGGCAGATTATGAGGTCGGGAGATCGAGACCATCCTGGCTAACATGGTGAAATCCCGTCTCTACTAAAAAAATACAAAAAATTAGCCGGGCATGGTGATGGGTGCCTGTAGTCCCAGCTATTTGGGAGGCTGAGGCAGGAGAATGGCATGAACCCGGGAGGCGGCACTTGCAGTGAGCTGAGATGTTGCCACTGCACTCCAGGCTGGGCGAAAGAGCGAGACTCCTCTCAAAAACAAAAAAAAAGGCCGGGCGCAGTGGCTCACGCCTGTAATCCCAGCACTTTGGGAGGCCGAGGCAGGCGGATCACGAGGTCAGGAAATCGAGGCCATCCTGGCTAACATGGTGAAACCCCGTCTCTACTAAAAATACAAAAAATTAGCCGGGTGTGGTGGTGGGCACCTGTAGTGCCAGCTACTCGGGAGGCTGAGGCAGGAGAATGGCGTGAACCCAGGAGGCGGAGCTTGCAGTGAGCCGAGATAGCGCCACTGCACTCCAGCCTGGGTGAAAGAGCGAGACTCCGTCTCAAAAAAAAAAAAAGAAAAGTACTGTACCCTATAGGGATATAATACACCCTAGGGCTGCTAGGAGACTTGAAGTGACCCAGACTGTGCCCAAGGGCCCTTTCCTTCTCTGCTTCCAGCTTACCTGCCTTGTGGCAAGAATTTTTACTTCCTTAATAATCTATCAGACCTTTCCCAGCTGAAGCTAGAGGCGAAACAGAGCGAAGACCTGGTTGTAGAGATGCCTTATTTTTGTTTAGATAACTTGGGCCTTAATTTTCTCACTCAGAATTTTGAGCATTGTATACTTAAAGCAGAATACTGAAAAAAGCTCAAAGCCGAGTTTGAGCTGGCTGAAAGATGGCTACATTGAAGTCATTTCCTTTAAAAAAAAAACGATCATTCTGTACATTTCGCTTTCTTTATGATTATTTTTTGAATGTATTCATTTAAGGTTTCCCCATGGAAGTCCACAGAGTTTGATTTTGCCTGTGTCCCTTATTGGTAGGGGAGCCCTTCCCCACATATAGGCTGGCCAGTGCTGCTTTCAATGTTTAATGTTTACTTATTTAACTATTGCAGGTGCACCATGTCAATGAGAGACAAAGAAGGAAAACAGGACTACAGGTGGTTACTCCTTATGGCAAAATACCGCAATATATCAGGGGCTGGGGCGTATTTCAAGTTCATTTAAAGTTCAACATAATGATCCTGAACAATGTTTAGAAACCACTTTTTGTCATTGTTGTAACATGATGGGACATCTAGACTTCCTCTTTGATATGCATACCGAGAGAAGTACTAGTTTCTTGATTTGGTAGCCTCAGATCTGGTGCCTTGTTTGACTGATTCAGCTTTTGGAAGAACTTGTTCATCCACTGCTGTGTCAGAGTTGTCATAGTTGAGCTAGGAGGATGGCTGTAGAGGTTGGGGCCTAGGCTGTTCTTATTCTAATGTTCAGTAACTGATTCAGTAATACGCTGAATGAAGCTCCTTGAGAAGAAATGAGAAAAGAGATGTTGATAGCGTATGTTGATGGTAGTTCCCTTGAACCTCACGTGATGCTATTTCATGATAAATTAAGTTGAACTACTTAATATGAGACCCACAAATAAAGCAAATGCTAAGAACAGGCATAAGATAAATTGAAACTTTTACTTTTTTCTCATTGAGTTTAGCAGGTTGAAGTTTTAAGCAACAAAGTTGTGAGATCAGCCACCTTTCCTTTGTGAAAGGCAGAAAGATGCAAGTGTAGCTATTATCAATGAGGATCAAAATTTGCATGTTTATGTGGGAAAGAAGAAACTCATAAACGCTTAGCATGAACCTCACCCCAAGAACTCCCATTGTGTGTCTGCTAGAGTCAAAATTATTTTAATTAACCGTGAACTTCCCGGGTGAGTCTGTTCTCCCAGGGGCCCACTTTATTCCTGAGTGTTGCTCCCTCCCCTGTTGGTGCGCCTTCCCCTGAGTGTGGAGTCTGGCTTTCCATCCGCCCGTGGCTTCAGCCTGATGCCTTAAATGATAGTGAGCTGCAGGAAGCTTCCCCTGGGTTTCCTCTTGCCCTCAGAAGCCAGACTAACTCACAGACGAGATCTGGCAGTGAGCCGATGGGTAGCGTGTGCTTCGAATCCATTCCCTCCGAACCACCACTTCTTCTGAATACCCTGCTTTTTCTACATAAGCCCTTTGACAAAAATGGGCAGAGAGTAACCATTAGTGCTGGACGAGAACAGAGGGAGGGACATCTTGTTTCATAAGATTACATGCAATGGTGCAGCTTCGACACTTAAAAAAATTAATTCCCTTCATTTTTTAGAGCAGTTTTAGCTTTACAATAAAATTGAATGGGACGTCCAGAGTTCTCACGTACTCCCCCTCCCCACTCTCCCCCCAGAGTCTCCTGTTAATGTTCCACAGTAATGCAAGATGCTCATTTGTTACAATGATGAAACCAATCACACTTCCTTATTGGCTAGAGTCCATGGTTTACACTAGGGTTCCTTGTTTGTGTGGTACATTGCTTGGGTTTTGACATATGCACAATGACATGCATCCACCATCGTGTCACACTGAGAAGTTCCACTGCATGCCCTGTGCTCCACCTCTTCATCCCTCCCTCCCTCTCCTCCAGCTGTCACATTTTATTTAGGCAAAATCTATTCATTTCTTCTATTTCTCAAGGGTAAATTTTTTTCCTTTCATTTTTTATTTATGTAAATGCTGCTAAAAATAGTAGAAATGTTGAAATGGGGGGGAAAGTCATCTTTCCTTCTAATAAGCAAGTTGTTCTCATTTGGTCCTGTTTTTTCCAGCCTGTGTCTTTATGAAGACATAGTCCTGCATGCATATGGATGTTTCTGTCAACAGTGGATTACGTATGCTACAGGAGTCCCATAAGATTATCATATGGCATTTCTACCATCCCTTTCTTGTTCAGACATGCTTAGATACACCAATGCCATTGTGTTACAGTTGCCTGCAGGATTTGAGACACTCAGTAGCCTTGGAGCAGTAAGCTATTCCACATGGCCTATGTGTAGTAGGCTGTACCATCCAGGTTCATGTGAGTGCACTCTGTGATGGTCCCATGACGAAATCACCTAATGACACACCTCTACGAACATATCGCCGTCATGAAGCAACACACAACTGTGGACACAATTCCTGATGAACAGTGGAATGAATGATCCACAGTTACAAATCCCAGTGTGACTTCAAGCCTGTGTTGTGCTTCTTTCACTCACCTTATTTATAAGCATGGAGAGGGGTGGGTTTGGAGGTTTTGACACTTATGCAATGGCTTCCCTGGGAAACAGAATTGACATAATAGGACATTTGAAAATATTTGCAAGTAACATGGCATCTAAACACAGAAACATTCATATTACTGGGGGAGGTTTTGTTTTCTCATTAATCCAAGTACTCCAGATTCAGGTCCCGTCTCCTCTGTCTGCCCAGGTTCATGCCAGAACCCAACCTGCCTCCCCTGGTGCTCTACGACGCCACATCTCTGCCCGCAGGTGCAGACCCACAGCAAGTGATCAATATTGACCAGATTCGGGAGACACTCCCGGAGCTCCCCAGTGTGACCCGAGAGAAGCTTGTCCAACAGTATGGGATGCTGCTGGAACACAGCTTCACTTTGCTGGTAGGTATCGATCAGATGCCAAGAGGATCCCGGCTCAGCAGATGGGGCAGTGCCCTTCAGAGGCCCTGCCACACACAGGCTGCCATGGGCTCTGAGTGGGGTGGGCATGTTTCTTGGGTTGTACTATAGATGCTACTGAGAAGAATAAGATGTAGTAACCTTTGCTCACTACCCTTTATGGTAAATGCTCCTCATACAACCAGAAGATGAAACGCAATCTTGTGTTCGTCATTTCTTCTGTGTAGAAATGAACGCCTGACCACAGCAGCTGTGGAGACTTCTTGAAGACTGTCCAAATGTTATGGATGAGTTTTTCCCATGTGTCTGAAGGACAAAAGAAAATCAATGTATAGGGTTTCTGGATGTCTAGCGGTATCGAGCCATGACAGGGCTGGCAGGATGTTGTGTTCTCAAAAGCCAGCCAGTTGTTTTGCCAATTTCAGAAGAAAACATTTATTCCACCTGAAACGCTAAAAACTCTTGCCTAAAAGTATCAGTCCTTTGAGGCTTGAGGCTGCATCTGACGGGGCCGGTAGAGAACCTGACACTGTCGAGATCTGCTTAGGGATTTTCCATCCTTTTCAAAGCTGCCTGGGGCTTTGTGGTTTTCTTTGTCATGGCAGCATTACAGTGATGCGGCATCAGTGAGGGTAGTATTTTGTCACCGTTGTCGTTGTCTGTTAGGAAGGAAGTGGGAAGTTTTGTTGCTGCATCTTCCAGGGAATCAGTATATGCCACACCTATCTTTTGGGGCAGCAGGATCTGCGGAAACTGGATTTTTGCTTTTTGGATGGCCAGTCATAACTACATTGGGATGCTGGAGTATATATATTTATATGTCTATTTATACACTTCCAATAACAACATCCTAGCATTTACAGTACAATGTAGGCAGTCAGATGCATGTTGAATGAGTGATTCTCCCTTCATCATCCATAAATCAGCTACTTGGAGAAGCAGAGTTGGTCACTGCCTCCTGTGGGCTGCTGTTTGATCTTCTTCTTACCTCTCTGGCAATTATATCACTGTCTTTTAAGTACTTATTAGTGTATGTTGTTCAGCATCTTGAAGGCAAGGACTGCTTCATCCTCTCTGCTACTCAGCACAGATGAGCACAACATCAGCAGTGCTTGATGCCACACTTTGACTATGACTGAGTCAGTCAGCATTCCGTACAGAGCACCTCTTAACCCAAAGCCTCTTACAATTCATGTATTTTTCCTAGGTTGACGTAACAAAACTACGTTTTAGTCTTATACATCTTCCCCACCATCTTGACCACTTGAGTTTCCAACCTACTTGAAATAAACACTGAATTCTAGCCCTACCTTTTATTACTATTTGTGAAATTACATAGGAGATGGGAGGAAGGGACCAAGGCTACTCAGCCTCGAAGATTTAAGTTACCTCCCTCCACTCAGCAGGAGCCCAAGCCAACCCTTTGAGGTAGTATATGATGAACCAAGAAATGGCCAAGGTTTCTTTGCTCAAAATGTGATTTCATAGAGAAATTGACTATATAATAACATTAATTTGTGTGTGTGTGTGTGTATTAGCTGTCTCCATAAGAGAGTGAAAGAAACTTTCAGAATCTCCTCTCAAGAATACAGCTGTTTCTGTTCAAGGCACTGTATGAGAATCTGTGCCCCCTTCGGAGGGCATTTCCACAGGATTGTCACTCTCGGCCGTTCATGAGGGGTGATGGGGACACTGCCTGCCTCACCTCACTGAGCATAAGCTCCATGAGGGCAGGGACATTTTTGTATTTGTGTTTGTGTCCTTGTCTTTATTCATGGGTCCTGCATGGTGCCCAAACCTAGTAGGCCTTAAATAGGTGTTTGCTAGGGGCTGGCAGATGAGTGAGTCTATATTTTAATAGTTTAAAGGCCTGTATAGGGAAACCTACCTTCAGTTATTTAGTTCAGCACTTTTTTTTTTTTTTTGAGACAGGGTCTCAACTCTCGCCCAGGCTGGAGTGCAGTGGCACGATCTCAGCTCACTGCAACCTCTGCCTCCCAGATTCAAGACATCCTCCCACCTCAGCCTCCCGAGTAGCTGGGATTCCAGGCATGTGCCACCACTCCTGGCTAATTTTTTGTATTTTTAGTAGAGACAGGGTTTTGCCATGTTGGCCAGGCTGGTTGAACTCCTGGCCTCAAGTGATCCGCCTGCCTCTGCCTCCCAAAGTGCTGGGATTACAGGTGTGAGCCACCACGCCCGGCCTGGTTCAGCACTTTTATTAGCATCTTCTGTATAGCACGTACTGAGACAGAAACAAAAGATTTTTTTTAAGATTTTTTTTGCCTTCCAAGAATTTATACATACACATGCACACACACACACACCCCACTACAATAACCAGCCCCCAGGACAGATTACACTACATAGATGGATAATGTAGGATCAGGGCCCACAAGAGGTAGTGGTTAACTTGATTGGGAAAAAAAAAAGGGTGAATTTTTTGGCCATTTTTGAAAGGACTTTTTTTGATACCTTAAAAAAGTCCTTATTTTTATGGCTTGCAGATAATGTATTGGGTGATTAGTATTTTTCCTTTAAAGGGCTAGTACTTGAAATTTCCAAGATGAGTGAGATTAGAATGAGATAGGAGTGGAAAGAGAATGATTCAGACAAATTGTTTTCCTGAAATTAGGCAGCCTGAGCCCTTTATGACTTTGTAATCATTGGAAGCTGCGTTACTCATAACGTACCCGAAAATGATATGTTCGTGTTTTTTCCTGCCTTCATCAGAAACACAACAGATTGCTGAGAAGGGCAGATGCACAAATCTAATGAACCATCTTTCAATTTAAAGAGCGCCCAGGAGTATTCATTAAGTAAATAGCAGTGGTGGAGGTGTGCTTTGCAGAGCTGCAACTCTGTGCTCCGTGTCTTTGGATTGCTTATTAAATTAAGCATTATGCACATGCCCACCCCCACACACACCTCACCCACAAATGACGAAAAACTTCAGAATTTAACTCTACTCTTTAATTTATCTTGTCATTTTATTGTGCAGTGAGCACCAAATTATTCTTAATATTTACAGAACTCTAATGTTATACTTTAGTGTCTACCACACACAATACCTGACATGGTAGGTACTCCATGACTCGGTGGACAGACGGGTGAGTGAATGGGATGTTATCACAGCACACAGGAAGATCCTGGGAGAAGCAGTGTTCCTGATAAAAGCATCCCTGTTTCCAAACGTCAGATACATAAACCATGCTTTGACGACCCAGAGAATCATGGGGTATCTTGCCCCACCTAAAACTTCAACCTATTTAGCTAACCTTGCTTCTCTAGCTTATGTCAAGTTGCCTTCATTTCATATATATATATATATATATATATATATATATATGAAATCGATTTTTTTTTGTTTGTTTGTTTGTTTTTGAGACGGAGTCTTGCTTTGTCGCCTAAGCTGGAGTGCAGTGGCGCCATCTTGGCTCACTGCAAGCTCCACCTCCCAGGTTCATGCCATTCTCCTGCCTCAGCCTCCCAAGTAGCTGGGACAGAAATCAAGGCAACTTGATTTTGTGCGTGTGTATGTATATAAATATATATATCAAGGCAACTTGACATAAGCTAGAGAAGCAATGTTAGCTTTTCTCTATATATAAATTTATATATATTATAAAACATATATATACAGAAATATTTATGATTATAAAATTTATTATAATATAAATGTAGGGGCTACAAGTGCAATTTTGATACATAGATATATTGCATAGTGTAAGTCTGGACTTACAGTGTAACTGTCACCCAAATCATATACATCGTACCCAGTAAGTATTTGTCATCCCTTATTCCCCTCTCACCCTTCCAAGTCTTCAGTGTCTGTTATTCCACACTCTGTGTCCCTGGGTACACAGAGTGTACCCACTTATAAGTGAGAACATGTGGTATTTGATTTTCTGTTTCAGTGTCGTTTCACTTAAAATAGTGGCCTCCAGTTCATCCATGTTGTTGTAAAAGACATGATTCCATTCTTTTTTATAGCTGAATAATATTTCATTGTGTAGATATACCACAACTTCTTTATCCAGTCATCCATTTATGGACGCTTACGCTGATTCCATATCTTTACTATGGTGAATAGTGCTGTGATAAACATTCGCTTGCAGGTATCTTTTTTAAATGATGATTTATTTTCCTTTGGCTAGTTGCCCAGTAGTGGGATTGCTGGATTGAATGGTAGCTCTATTTGTAGTTCTTTTGGGAACCTCCATATTGTTTTCCATAGAGGCTGTACTAATTTACATTCCCAGCAACAGTATATAAGCATTTCCTTTTCTCTACATGACCTCATTTGTAAAGATTAAAGAATAGAAATGTTGAAGCTGAAATCCAGGCATTAGGATTCTGAAAAAACGAGAGATTCTAATAGCATAACAAGTTTTTCTCTGAGTCAGTATATCAGTAGTAGTTATTATAATAGAATGATCAGAATTATATGCATGTGCATTTTTCTTAGCAAAATCCTCCCTGGCTGATTTCTGTGGGGCATCTCTTCCTAAACTCTGTGCTTTACTTCACTCAGAGAACACAAAAGCATTGTAGCCATTTGCCTAAGCAGCCTAGAAAAGGCTGCCTGCTTCTAGCATGCTCTGCAATTCACATTGTACGACTTTTTAATCTATCCTTACAGCAACCCTCTGAGGCAGGGACTGCTGCTCTCCCCATTTACAGGTAGGGAAATGTAACCTCTTTGGTTCAGTAACTTCCCCAAGCCCGTATTGGAGCCACATTCAGATCATGCTGACTTCAAGGCCTACACTCTTCATTCCTAAGCTCTGCTGCCCGCTTGCATATATAATGTGCTATAATGTCAAACAGAAATAATGTTTTTAGTTAATTGCTGTTCGGGGTCACTTTTGTTTCATTAGTGGAGAAAACAGAGTTTGTACTTTTGTTAACATTCATGCCACTAGCGTTTTGTGCAGCACAATCACAGAACATAGATTCATTTAAAAGTTTTTACCACTCCTATTGGTTTTTAAGATGCCAGACTGCCCTATAAATAAACATAAAGTGCCATCCACTAAATTTAGTGAAAATCAGTCAACGCCAATGAAAAGCAGAAATCATGTCTATTTTCCAAGTGAAAAAATAAAGTTAGAAGAAAAGTAATATAAGCTGTCCTCTGCAGCTTTATTTATTTTGTTTCTTAAACCTTCTGCTGGAAGCACTTGAGTCCTGTCTGAATCATTGGGAAGTTCCAGGCACGGTGACTCACACCTGTAATCCCAGCACTCTCGGAGGCCAAGGTGAGAGGATCACTTTTGGCCAGGATTTCGAGACCAGTTTGGGCAACAACATAGTGTAGTGAGACCCCTGTCTCTACAAAAAAAAAAAAATTTAAATTAGCCGGGCATGGTGGCACACACCTGTAGTCCCAGCTACTCGGGAGGCTGAGGTGGGAGGATTGCTTGAGCCCAGAAATTCGAGGCTGTAGCGAGCTGTGGTCGTGCCACTGCAGTCCAGCCTGGACAACAGAGAGAGACCCTGTCTCTAAACTTTAAAAAAAGAAAAAAGAATCTGAGGAGTGTCTCCACGTAGGGCAGAGTTTGTGGCATTTGTGGCTTGATTTTGCCTGGTGCCTCCTGTCCTTCAAGACTGGCATTTAATAGGAACTTGGTAGGAAGCAGAGATGAGCTTGCAGGGCCCTGGCTGTGCATGAAGTCAGTAGACGGGAAGATCTGAAGCTCGTCGGTGGGAGAGTTCAGCGGAGGAAGCCAGAGCATCCTGAGTTGAGTGTTTCTTGAGGGCCTGCCACCCTGACTGCAGTGCCAGATGCTAGTTCCAAATGTCAGTGCTTCAGCTTTTCCATGTCTCTCCAGAGCAGCCCTACAGGGAATTGAGTTAAAACACTGACTCGGGGACAGACACCCTTGATTCCACATCTGACCTCTGACACTTTGGAGCTGGGAGGGCTCTGCAGGGTAACCAGAGCTGTTTCCCTCCCCAGCTGAAAGAGGGGGTGATGACTCACTTACCCCAAAGATGACAGACACAGCCAAATCTTCATTGAATCTAAAGCCTAAATATAGCCAAGCAGACTCCCAAGAATATGTCGCCAGGGAGAAGAGTGTTGACACCAAGCAACGCGCTAAAACAGTTCATTGAGAGCCACGAAAGGCAGGGCTGTAGAAACATCCCACATGGCCCCAGTGAGACTGTAGGAAGATGTACTTGCGAGTCCTCGAATCAGCACCCTGGGCTGCCGTATGCTTGTCTTTGTCTTTATAGTCAGCCTCAGGATCTGTCATCTTACTTACACAACTTCATTCTCTCCAGCTGGTTCTTCCACTTTTAAAATCATAATCCTTTGTTTCTGACATCATGGAAAAGGTTAAGGTGTCTCCAAGGGACAAAGAAACAGAAAAGATATCATGACTACAGCTGGTTGTTAAGTGGATTGTTTTTCAAGAATTTTCCTTTAAGTGGCTAGTAAGCCAGAAATGACCAGGTTTGCTTTCTGGATGAATTGCCTATAAAATAATTTCCCATGATAAATATCTATATATCCCATATGTAATACTACTTTAAAGCTAATAGTATCTACAAACATTTTGACTGGTTTTAGACTGGCCAGACTTACTGAGGTGCAAAGTACTCACCTTCTAACTACTGTTGAAGGAAAATCTATTTGGTCAACATCGTCAGGCACCATATTTCAGCTCCGTGCAATTTTCAAAATTGATTTTATTCTTCATTTTATAAAAATTGCATCCAGTGCTTGCTAGCTTAAGGGTGCTTTTACAGTGACTCTATACACTAGAAAAATAACCAATGTTTTGTTCTGGTAAAGTTGAATAAAAAGATGTATCATCTAACTCTACTTCTGTAAAACCAGCAGTTCATTTCTTTTGGATGCAAGGGATGAGGAGCTTTCAGAGGGGAAGATGCTCTGGGCTCAGAGCCGTGTGACACCTCAGGATCCTGCCCAGTAGGGGAGACAGTGCAGGGAGGAGTAAAGTCCTGAGTGCCAGCCTTGGGGACCCACAGGGATTCTGTCCCCAACCCATCCCAAAGCCCAATTTCCTCTGGAATAATTTCCTTTTCAGGATAAATATATATTATTTCAGGTTTCAGGCAGATCTTGGAGGAAAGGAGCAAATCCTCACTGCCTCTGTTGCTGTTTTTAAGCTGCAGACAGAAAGCTCCTATTGAGCAACTCAGGTTCCTTCCATGTGGGGACGATTGGACAGTGGTGGTGTTAGGTGCGTTGGAACGTGACTACAATTGGAATTGATTTCTTGACAACACACTGCCTGTGTCCCATTCGTGCAGATAGTCTTTTAGCGGTGCCGGTCTGCTGTCAGCTTGTAGTACCTGAATTATTTGGATTTTGATTATTCGGGGGAAGTTGTTATTCCCAATTTGGTTTCCTTCAGCATCTCTCCTGGAGTTACTGCATCTCAGAGGATGTAAAGTCATTTTCACATTAGTCTGAATATCCCGTAAATGGAACTGGTGCCTGAGTTGAACTCAAGATCTGTCTACTTTCCAGCTTTCCTGGGAACATAGCACAAATGAAATGGTTGGGGCCAAAGTTTTGCTCAGATTTTAGGGGCTCCCAAGCCCTGCTTGGGAAATGACCCAGGAATAAAAATTGTGGGCACCAAAACAGGGCCCTGGACCCCTAGTTCTGTGTTCCTTGGGAGAACACACCCGTGATGTTTGTGGGTCCACTTCAGAGCCTCTGCAGATCCCTGTATTCTTGCCAGCAGCAGTGGAGGTTCTGCATTGTTCTAGCTTTCTCCTGACACTCTTGAGGCGGGGTCATGTTTCCTGTGCCAGCCTCACACCACCAGTTAACTTCTGTTTGTTTTCTCCACTGACGAGGCCTCTCTCAATGAGTAATTTTTCTGTTCACAGGCGCACTCGCTGAAAGATTTTTGCAGCGGCTTCTTGTTTCTGTGAAAAGCAGAAGGGGCACCGATTCCCCTGAACCCACCCAAGCCACCGCCCCACTGAACATTCCAGTCCTTAGCCTTGCCCTGACGCCTGCTTTCTGGCTGAGAGCCATCGCTGTCCTGGGCCTCTTTGCTTCATTGCCATCCCCAGCACTAGCATTTGGTGTTATTTTCAGGGCCATTTTTTTTTTACATAGCTGTTGTATTTGAGTTTTGTTTTTCTCACTTTATAAGAATGACCAGATCCACAGGAATAATAAAGCAGCAGTGCCTGCGTTGATACGCAGGTGATGAGCCTCCTCCAGCGTCTGCACAAATGCTCAGCAGCTGCTCACCCCAGCACCCCCGCTGCAAAGGGGACGGATGCAATTCCAGTGTGTGCCTCTGCAAAATGACACATTGTGACGTGGGAGAGCCTTGTCCAGTGGAAACCCCTGTGGTTCCGTCTGCAGATGTAGAGCCTTTGTATAGTCAGCAGCTCCCATCACAGGCATGACCTGCTCAGTTAGGTAGGACTTACCCTATTAGAGGAATTAGAATGCAATAATAAATAAAATACAATATGCTTAATTGGTATGAGAAATATGAGAAATATCTCATATTTCTCATAAAACAATATGAGAAATAACAAGATTTGTCTTGTTCAGGACTGTGCAGTGTCCAGGTCTGGGTGTGCTCGCAGGACCTTTTCTGGGGCAGCAGTAGTGTGGGGAGGGGATGCGGAGGCAAGGCAGGGGGCAGGAGGAGGGCAGAGGAGCTCTGGCTGCCCTCCATCCCCGGAGCCCAGTATGGCCTGTGCAGTGGGCGTGCAGCTGTCTTCTTTCCTGGTCTGGGAACAGGTGTGTGTCATGCCACAGCTGAGTGCCACGTGGCCTAGGTGTACACTGGCAAAGGCAGAAAGTACACCTGCCATTTTCTCCTTCTGATTTCAAAGTTAATTTCCTTGCAACATTTTTAATATGTTAAGAACTTTTGAACAGCTGGCAGCTCTCAAATAAAATAATGGAAGTGTGGGAAAGTGCTTTCTTCAGATGAGCTGGCTGCCTCCCATTGCGCCTGGCACTCCTGGGTGCTCAGTTTCGGTCCCAGGCAGGCAAAGACCATGACCTTTTCTTCCTCAAAGGCAGTGCAGAGGTTAAAAGCACAAACCGCAGAGGTTTGGTCCTAGTTCTAGTGCTCTCTTGCTGTGGGACCTCAAGCAAGCTAGTGCCTCGTGTCCTCATCTGTAAAAGTCCTGAGAGCGCTGAGCTCAGAGAGTTGTTGGGATGAATTGAGGTAATGTGGAGAGAGTGCGTAGACGGTGCCTGGCGCCCATCACCGCTGCTGCTGTAACTCTGGTTATCACTGTCCTCAGCAGCAGCAGTAGCCTCACGCAGCCACCCACAGGGCCTGGTTCTGAGCTCTGTGTCTAGCAGATATTTAGCAGATACTCTTGAGCACCTTTGACTAGCCCAGAATGGCTCATCTGGGGGTCCCTTGTAGCTGTCGGAACGCTGCCTGTCACATAACCAGCTGTTCCTCAACTTGCATTCTTCTGGGCTGCTTTTCCTTCTCTGAGTCTGCCACTGGGCAGCTGGCTCTATCAGGTTTCCTTCTCGTAAATAAATATAGTCCACCTCGTTTCTGGCCTATCATCAGTTTCACAGGGTGTGTAACTTAGAACAAGAAATGCAGTTGAGAAATCAGCCTTCATCCTATTCCAACTGGAGAGTCTTCCAGCATTTGCATTTGATCATCTCTGAAGGTGGGATGCAGAAGACCACTTCGAGGCAGGTTGCTCCCAGGGCCTAGTGCAGGGTAGACTGAGGTTCCTTCCCTGAGCAGGCAGTGGTGGTGAGCAGGTCCCTCTGCTTTGCCTCACACCAGCATTGATCACCTGACAAATCATTAGTAATCAAGGGTTCCTGTTAACGTCTGAGAGGCGGAGCCAGCACTGGTTCTGGGTGTAATTCAGTGCTTTGGGAAATCTGATTAAAATGTGAAAAAGATGCTTCCCAGTCATAGAGCTGTAGAGACTGTCAGGTATTATACAAAAGACAGGACCGCTCATGCCTGCTGCTTTAGCCATCTCTGAAGGAACAATTAGAGTCGCAGTCAGCCAGGGGACATGACTCTCTGTGTCGCTGAAGTTGCAGTTCTATTGCATGTAGGGTAGATTCATCCGGAGTCGAATGCTTGCTTGTTGCTTTTGAGGAGGACATTAAAGGTTCCCTAATGCTGTAGCCTTTCTGCGTTGCTGTTCGTATGATTTTTATGTAAGGGAATTACCAGCTCACTGTTTTTCTGAGAAAACCAGATGGCTGCACTGACATGTTCACCAGAGACTCTGAGATTTGTGCCAAGCTTATTAGCATTTGCCAATCTCATGGAAAAACTAAGAAGACGAGGAAACTAGAATGTGTGTGTTTCTTCCCTGAGAAGCAGCTTCTGCTATGAAGAGCAGAGCGGGCAGCCCATGTGCAGCTTTTATTGATCCATCATTCCCTGGGTGGCTGCAGCTCAGCCTCCTTCAGCCCCACTCGCTATAGCTCACCCCATCACCACCACAGATTTTCCTGTCTGCTTTAAATTGTGGACTGAAACTATGTATCCCCTAGTGAAGTACAGTTCCAGCTCAGAGAGGCTTCATCACAGCACTGACATGAAAAGACAAACAGAAATCTGACTTGCCGTGTTATCCATCCAATAAAAAAACCACCCAAGGGTAGAGGAATAGATATGCATCACGTCCCAGCAACTCAGCCAAGCCTGTGAGTTTAAGTGCAATATTTCTAGGTGGATTTAGAAAACCCTTTCCCTGGCAAAGCAAAGAGTTCTCCTGACAGCTCATTTTACCAGTGGGCCAGCCTGTCTGGGTTAGAACAAAGGGAATTCTGCCCGTCTGATTTGGGCCAGATAGCAGTTTTCTGCTTCCCCAGTGATTTGTGTACTATTGTGGAAGTTTGAATACTTTTCCATAAGTTAAGCAGAACTTCCTCTTCAAGTTGCCTGGCTCTGCCTTTATCTGTAGTCAAGCTTGGGCTGCCGAGGTGGCCTCTGCCCTGGTTTAGCATGAGCAGAATAGTAACACTGGCTTGAAAAGAGATTCAAGAGATGATTGCAGGATTATTCAGTAGGCTTGTCACCAGAGAATTTATCTGTTACAAAGAACATGTAGGGTTTTTTATTATTATGGAATTTCTGCTATGCCTGTGTGTGTATTCCAGCAGCTGCAATAGCTACACTTGGAGAGCACTTTTGTTAGTATATCTTGCTTCTTTCCAGTATCTCATTTTTTCCAGAAAATTCTTTTGGTTAACGAAGGGTCTCTGAAAGGAGCAGGGGTAGAAGCCTTAGGTGCAGTGTGAACTTAAAAGGAATATTTCAAGAAAAGTTTGTTTGATTTGAATTTCCATGGGTAAGGGAAATCTACTACTTAAAATGTATATCCTCTGAATTTGGAAATTTCAGCCTTCCCTTTCTGAGCAGCACAGTTTTTATTTTTCTTATTGAAATAGTAGGGGTGGACTTACCTAAATTTCTTGATTGTGTCAAAACTCTCTGGGCTGGCAGCAAGCTGTAGTATAGAACCTGGTAAGTGCCTCAGGGCTGGTCGTATGCATAGTTGTGGCAGTTGCAGTATTTAAAGGTGAACATGGTATGATAAGAATGCACGCTCGTGTGTGATTTCCAACACACATACATGCTGACGGGAGACACCAATTCCGTCTGCTGATATTAAGTTGGTGCAAAAGTAATTGCGGTTCTTGCCATTGAAAGATGGCAAAACTGCAGTTACTTTTGCACCAACCTAATACTGAGCAGCTGCCATGGCCCAGCATGGACTTAGCTGTAGCTATATCGTGAACAGGGAGGGCACAGCCCTGACTCGTGGGGCTGACAGTTCAGAGGGGGAGAAGTGGTACAGTCTTGATGAAACAAGTCTCCAGCTGATCATTTTCCCAGAAAACGATGAGAGGCAGGGCCTCTTGTACCTGGCCCAGCTCAGAAGGCTGGGACACTGCTGCCCCCTCCACCTGTTATTAAGTGGCCTAAGTGGGTCACATGTGCCCATGTTCTCCCTCACTTTGAAAACATTTCAGAACCATTCCTGTCTATTTCTTGTCATGATGTGAAAATCAGTATAGGTATGATCCACTTTTGATTTTTCAGAGGTAGAATATTCTGTTTGTTCTTTCTTGATTTTGCTTTGTTTTTTACCCTCTTTTCTAGCAATTACTGGGACTTCAGCAGAGGACAGGCCTGGAAAGAACAGGAGCATTAAAGTCAGGCCAAACATTTTAGGCCCAGTTCACAGCTCAGGGATGGAGAGTGCAGGTTACACACAGCAGACACGGAGAAAGCAAGTGGGTTTGGGGGATGTGGAATTTCACCATCCCTCTGGTCTGCACAGTCAGGGCTCTCTAAAATATGTTTATCCTTTTGAGAAAATGCTATGTAAATGCACAGTGACAGTAGTAGAATAGTTGTCATTAGCTGAAAGTGATCAGAATTTTCTGGTGACATCTCAGGGTTTAGCAAAGAAAAAGTGGCTGTCTCAGAGGAGGCAGAGGGTGACAGTTTCAGATTTGCCTTCAGAATGCTGATCTTTCACTTTTGGGGAGGCTTTATGTAATTTTCTTTTTTTTTTTTTAACAGAACGAAGTCGGCCTACTGGAGTTCTTCCAAAATGTGATAAAAGAAACTAGGGCAGAGCCAAAAAAGGTGACTAGTTGGGTCCTCAACACTTTTCTGGGCTATTTAAAGCAACAGAACCTCGCTGTCAGTGAGAGGTGAGTGAGGTCTGGGATTTCTTTCTTCCTTTGTGATGAGCTCTGTCCAGAAGTGCTGGAAATAGGGCAGGTCCATTTTTTGGCTCCCGCTGTTCTCCCTTAGGATATCCTGACGTGACACAAACATCCCCTGTGGACTCCACATTCTAAATATGTTCTCTAGCCCATGTAAAAATGTATTTATTCCTTCAAATCTGTGACTGTGCACTGTGTCCTCTGCACTGTGTCAGAGGCTGGGGGCACGAAGATGAATGAGACAGACATTTACAAACTTGTGGAGGATACAGATCTGTAAGGAAACAGCCACCCCAGGGTGATCCTGTCGTGCCAGAAGCATGCACGGGGTGCTGGGAATGCACAAAAAGGGGAGTTGAACAGAGGCTAGGGAACCAACCAGGGCTCCCCTCGGGAGGGGACGTTTGAGCCATGCCCTGTAGCATTAGGGGAGAGTCGCTCTGCAGTGGGAGGGACAGATCATGCAGACAAAGCAGAGTGCGAAGCTCAGAGAGCAGCAGCACAGCAGGCTCAGGAACGCCAGAAGCTGCAGGGGCCAGAGGCAGGCAGGTGGGAATGGGGGGGACAGAGCCGCGGAGATGACCAAGGGCCACCTGGAGAACTGTGTCTGCCTTTATCACCAGCTCTTGACAGCCATAGACTACAAGCTCATGCCGGTTTCACACTGCGGAAATGCAGTGTGTCTCACTCATCTCAGGCCACTATATTCCATAGACTGGGTGGCTTCAGCAACATGTCTTTCCCATGATTTTGGAGGTGGGGAAGGTCCAGGATCCGGGTGCCAGCTGATGCATTCCTGGGTGAAGCCCTCTGCCTGGCTCGCAGATGTCCTCACATGACAGGCAGGAGTTGAGGGGTGAAACAGGAAGGGGGGAGGGAGAGAAGGCCCTCCAATCTCTTCTTATAGGATCCCCATTCCCACTATGGGGACCACACCCTCGTGACCTCTTCTAGACCTCATTACTCCTCCAGGGCCCCATCCCCTAAAACCATCGCGCTTCAATATAGGAATTTGGGGTGGGACACAAATATTCAGCATCTGAGAGCAGACTAGAAGCAGGAATTCCATTTGGGAACCTCTTTCAGGAATGTGGATGAGAAATGCCCCAGGCCTGAGCCAAGGTGGCAGTGGCTGGGTTGAAGTGAGCTAGGCCAAGTTGAGAGCAATTATCTCAATTGGCACAACTTCCAGATTTCTTGCTTGGGCAGAGGTGAAACAGAGGGCAGACTTTTTCAATGTAGGAGGAGCTAAAGGAAAAGGAATAAACTTTATAGGCCGGGGGTGAGGGAAGATGCCATATTCCATTTCAGACGTGCTGACTTCGAGCTGCCTGCAGGACAGACATCACCCCCATGGGGCTAACCAGTAGGCAAGATCTATGAGTCTGCAGCTGATAAGATCTTGGGGAGGTTTGCAGTTGAGAGTTCTCTCGTTGGTTCATTATTCAGCTCACGTTCACTTAGCCTCTGCTGTATGCTAAGGTCTGTGCCCAGCATGAGAAGCGCAGTTCCTGGGACAGACACCAGCCCTGAATCAAAGCACAGGCAGCCTTGAAGCTGGTGGCTACAGTCAGTGACAGGGGTGCTCTGAGAGGGGAAGAAGGTAGCAGCTAAGCTAAGACCTGAGGAGAGGATGAGCAGGGACAGGCCAAGGCTGACAGGGAAAAGTGTTCCAGGCATGGGGAAAAGCACGTGGAGAAATCTGAGGTGAGTCTGGGCATGAGAGTTTGGGGAATCCAGGGACACAGCACAGCGTAAGTGGAACATGGACTCAGCAGTGTCTGTACTTGAAGCTGTTGGACAGATGAGAACTTTCAGGGAGGGTGCAGTGTGCCAGGGTGGCTGGGGAATGAACCTGAAGCTCTTTAGCCTTTAACTGGGAAGCGTGCGCAGACAAGGAAGTGGAGGCGCGATGGCACAGAAGTAGAAGGAAAACCAGGAAACTGGGGGCGGGGGCGGGGGGGACTGGTGACACCGAAGCCAAGGGAAAGGCAAGTTTCAAGAAGGAAAGAATGGGCAGTAGGTGTCACTGTGGGGCATCAGAAAGAGAGTTCCCTGGGGGCACATAGGCAGGTGGCAGGGCCCTTGCAAGGTCCCGGGGCAGGGGGAGCCCAGGCTGGGTGGGTGTGTCATTGTCTCAGCAGCATCCCGGGGAGTGAAGACAGACAGATATTGACAAATAACTCCCAACAGTTGTTTGCTCAAATAAGTTAACTCTAGATGGTGTCAACTCCACGTTCAGCCGCTGGATATGGATGCACACATCCATGTGTTAGTGCGGCCCGGGTGTTAGTTCCCTTCCCGACTCGGCTGCTCGGCTTGAATGAGTTCCCCCTCTGACCCTCAGTTTCCTCACTGTAAAATGAAAATGGTAGGACGTGCCTCAGAGAGCTTTTGAGGGAAAAATTCACAGTGCCCGGCACATTGTGGGCCTCGGTGTTAGCCACCTTCTCTTTGCCAGGGTGGTGTGCTAAATACCAAAGCACCTGCCACCCTCCTGAACTCTTGTGGCATCTGCTGCCTCTTTGTCTTTTTTTTTGTTTTGTTTTGTTTTTTAGACAGAGTCTCACCCTGTCACCCAGGCTAGAGTGCAGTGGCACAATCTCTGCTCACTGCAACCTCCGCCTCCCAGTTTCAAGTGATTCTCAAGTCTCAGCCTCCTGAGTAGCTGAGATTACAAGCACCCGCCACCACACCCAGCTAATTTTTGTATTTTTTTTTTAGTAGAGACAGGGTTTCACCATGTTGGGCAGGCTGGTCTCGAACTCCTGATCTCAAGTGATCCGCCCGCCTTGGCCTCCCAAAGTGCTGGGATTACAGGCGTGAGCCACGGCACCTCTTGGTCTTTCATCCCTGTCCTCCCGGGTTTGGCCTCTCCATTCAGAAATTCTGGTGTTGGTGCTGAAAATGTGTGGCCGTTCTGTGGAGGCAGGAGCTGTGCCGAAGAGTTTATGGATGGGATACAGCTCTACCAGAGTCTTCAAGGTTCAACAGGATTTGGTGAGGGAGAGGGCAGTGCCTACCTGGAGCCCAGGTGCAGGAACAGCAAAGAACTGGCATGATTGGGAAGGAGAGCGTAGCTGGCAGGAGCAGAGGGTGGAAAGAGGCCAAGAGGTGTGGCTGTGTGCAGAGCCAGAGCTGAGCCGGAATAGGGAGCCTCTGGAACGTCAGGGGGATTCAGCCGTGAACCCATCAGGTGCAGAGCCCCACTCTGCAGTGTGTGGGGGATGACCAGGACCCGGTTCTACCCGGTTCTACCCCACAGGTGCTGTCAGCCTCCTGGGGAGGACTAGAACTTGTGCATCAGAATTTTAATTCAAGGCAGAATGGGATGTTTCCAGTGTTAGAACTAGACACAGTGCAGTGGGAACAGAGAGGAGGGAGATTCACACCAGCCAGAAGAGTCCAGGAAAGCTCCAAGAAGATGAGGTGTTTGTGCTTCTAGAGGAAATAGAAATTTCTTAGCTTTAAACTTAGTTTTTCTATGTTGTTGGTTAAAATGTATGGAATTGCTGAACTTTAGTCCTGGAAGAGAACTTAGGGATCTTCAGCTCTTTCATTTAGCAGACGAGGTAACGGAGGCCCTAGGAGATAAGGTGACTTGCCTCAGATGGCACAGCCACAAAGACTGGAAGCCAAGTCGCCTGGCTTGTGATCAGCTTCTTTATATGTTGGTCTGTGAAGTTAGGGGTTTAATTTTGGTGGCCTCTAAAGGAGCTGAGAGATAAATTAGCCTGTTGAGTGGACCTGGAGCCCCTGGTATTTACCCAAGCAGTTTATAAGCAGTAAAGTTTTAAGAACCTGAAGGGTACCTAATTCTAAATAAAAGTAGGCTTGGTTGTTCCAAAATCAAGTAAAGAGGAAGCAGGCAGCAGTTGTGTTTTACAGTTTAAATGGAACAAGGACTGAGAAGCCAAAACCAAACCATAGCAGCTCTTTTCCTGCACAGTTCAAAGAACGTTTAGCTGGACTGATATACTAGGCTACCCATAGAGCAAACATTAATTAATGAACAGCCTCAGCTATGAGTGCTAATGTTTCCAGAGCTTAGAAGGGCAGTAGCTGCAAAACTAGCTATAGTCTCACAGTGATACCCAGGCAAGGAACACTCTGGAGATCAAATTGGTAGAGAATGATTATGTGAATTAGCATTCATCTTTAAAGACCTCTCAGAAGACTGATGTTTGAAGGGTCCACCTCTTGTTGAACTTGGCTTTTTAATTGAGTATATTGCTTGAAAGGTTGGTTTATTTGGTTAACAGCTTCTGAATTATGAGTAACAGATTTGGTTTAGTTAAGAAAGTAGACATTGTAGATTTCCTGAGCAAGTATTTTGTGGTAAAATTAGGCAGGTACAGCTATCCAGTTGTCCAAGCCAGTTGAGTGCCCCAGTGTTTCAGGTGAGCTGTGGGCAACAATTTCTGAGCACTGGAGCAGGGAAGGATTTTAAACCAAGAAGGGACTGGAGGTGAGAGGAAGATGTGTCCCACAGCATGAAATGTAGGATAGCATCCAAGGATGGGCTGCAGGCATTGGAAACCTGTTGAGCTCGCTGTGGCCAGACCCACAGCAAGTCAGAAGTGGTGGTGTTGGGAATGCAGAGGGCAGGATGGCTGTAATTAATGTTTGGAAGGATCACTAGGATCTGGTAATAAGGTACTAGATTTTTCAGGGAGTAGGTGATGAATAAAGCAAAGACAACATGATAATTTGCACTCTGATACCTAGAAGCGTGGTGTTGTCATCATTTGAGACAGAAGATGGGTGGTGGGAAATGCAGAGCAGCTGGTCTGTGAGGAAGACAAGTTTGGCTTAGGATAAGGATTGAGAAACTATAGCATGTCAGCCTCTGGCCTGTTTCTGTAGAGCCTGTGACCAAGAATTGCTTTTACCTTTGTTAAAACAAAGAAGCATATGTGACAGAGGGCACTCACCAAGCCTCAAATATGCGCACCCTAGCTCTTTCCAGAAGTTTGCCATCCTGGTTTAGAGCACATTGTCTGGGTGTGAACGGGGCCTCTCAGGAGGTGGTTGACGTCAGCCAGGGAGAGAAACAGGACCTGAGGCAGCAGCGGCAGCCCTGGGCATCCTCCTCACGGCTAGGGGTCAAGTCAGAGGACCCAGCAAGAGGACACCGGAGCCACCTGGCATGAACTGGCAAGGAGCAGCAGAGGGACAGGCAAGGAAGAGGAGGAGATTCCAGAGGCCCAAGAAGGGGGTTTCACAAGGAGCTTACGGTGCAGCCCCAGGAGTCAGGGTGCAGCGGGATGGGGAGAAGCTGAATGTTTGGCCACAAGCAAGGGGGTTGATTTTTAAGAGAAGAGCTTCTATAGAGGGGTAGGCGCAGAATCCAGATGGCATATGCTCACACAGGGTAGGTAGTAGCCACTGGTGCTAGATCGTTATTGTTAAAATAAAGCAAGAAACTGGGCAGACGCAAGTGACTGCAAGGTCAGCCAAAGGCATTGTCAAGACAGGGAAGATCAGAGCATTTGTGAAGCTGTGAGATTCAAGCCACGGGACACGGGAAACCAGCATCTTTGGTTCGGAGGAGTGGAAAGAGTGGGTTTCTGAGCAGGGGTGGAGGGGTTGTTTGATGGAAGAGGAGGAGGAGAGTGCCCTAGAAAGTTCTCAACCGTGGCTCAGCTGATGTCCTTGTGAAATGGGAGGTGAGGGCATGTGCAGAGGAGGGGAGCAGAAGGGGACTGCCTGGAACAGGCGCTTGGTGGGACGCCAGCTAGGGGCACTGCGAAATCCGTGAGATGAACACAGAATCCTTGTGCGCAGCAGGTACCACCTGGAGGCCCAAGTCCCAATGTCTTCCTTCTTCTTGCATCCTGTTTTAACAGAAGCAGAGAAGGTGGACTTTGGGCCTGAGATAAGCTTGGGGATTGGGACAGGCAGCACGGTTCACGGGGGGTCAGGGGTGGTTGTAGAAGCGTCAGCGTTGTCTGCTCTCATCCAAGCAGGAGATGGAGCTGTGATCCTGAATGAGCTCTGAGGGACTGGACAAATTTTGGAGCTTTGAAAGAGCCCCTTTCCCCTCCTCTGTCGAACCGCGGCCTCAGAGAATGGGAGGGAAGAGAGCAGCACACAGAGCTGAAGGCCGCAGTGTCAGTTTCTTCTTCAGCGGAGACGCATTCACTATCCGGAAACCAGTATTACCCGACAACAGCAAATTAGTAGCCTGTGCTGCTGCTGCCATTGTGTGTCGAGTCTGAGGGTTTATTTATTTAGCCGATGAGTGGGGTCTTTCAGGGTCTGTGTGACAGGTACTGATCTTTGTTATCGTCTGACTCAAGTTTAGCCCTGGCATATGTGGAATTAACATGTGCAGTCTGCCAGACGTCCCTATGGGTGTGAGGAAGCCTGTGACACAAATATGATGACCTACTGTGTGACAGGCATTGTAGGGACAGAAAAGTGATGGAGAAATCCCAAGTGTGATTACATCAGTGGAAAGATTTTATAGTCTAAATTTATGACCCAACTGATGAATTAAGGTCCTTAGATGAATTTCTCAAAGGCAACGTTATTTTTAGTTATTTTGTGTTCCTTTTCTGTCCCTCTCCACCCCTACATCTTTTATGTCATTGCGGCAGTCTGAATGTTGGGATCCTCCCCCAAATTCCTGTGTTGAAATCCTGACCCCTAAGGTGATGGTGTGAGGAAATGGGACCTTTGGTGGGCGATTAGGTCATGAGGGAGGGGCCTTTATGAATGGGATTAGCACCCTCATCAGAGAAACTTCTGAGAGCTCCCTCGCTCCTTCCACCACGTGCAGACACAGCAAGAAGGTGCCACCAGTGAGAAAGTGGACCCTCACTAGACATGGAATCTGCCAGCACCTTTATCTTGGACTTCCCAGCCTCCAGAGCAGAAATAAAGTTTCCATGGTTTATAAGCCCATGTCGTCTTTGGTACTAACCTGTTAGAGCAGCCCAAACAGACCAAGGCAATCATCGACTCGTATGGGCCTAGGGACCTTATCTTTTGCACGCTCAAGAAATCCAGTTCCACCTCAGTGCTTATTATGGGTTCTGCACACAGTCTGCATTCTAAGATAATGGGCCATGGTATTTTCTAGGATTGCAGAACATCCAGGCAACCCACGCTTTTAGAAAAATCCGGCCTGCCTTTTACTTGTTAGTAAAGGTAGGTTTATTAGTTTGTTTAGCAGTCCGCTGCCCCTCTTCCTTTTGAGGTTTAATCAGGGTGATTCACAGATGTTCTGAATACCAATTTAGTAACACCAGATATTCTCCAAACCTAAGTTTCACTTGGAATTGCCTTTTAGTCATACTTTGGGATAAACAGACACTTAAAGGATGATGGGCTGCCTCAGTACATCAGCTGTTTTAAGTGGACAGCCCCAATAGGGTTTCACTGCACTTGAATTAGAGTACAGTAAGTCAGCTGGTTAACACACACTCCATTGGTTTGGAGCCCGGGAAATCGGCATAGGGACTAAGCTGTAGTTTCCTTTGTATTTTCTAAGCACATCCAAAGAAATTAATTGTGCATGATGGGAACCAAGACTTAAATAGAAGATGTTTTCAAGTGGCATGAAGCATTTCAGAAGCCCTCATTTACACAGTGTAACACTAATATGCTTTGATGTCATTCCTACCTTTTTAAAACCAGTCCCCAAATGATCTCAGATAGACAGCATCTCATGAGCCTAGTTGCTGTAAATACAGGTTGAGTATCCCTAACCTGGAAATCCAAAATGCTTCAAAATCTAAAACTTTTTGAGCATTGATGATGATGTGCAAAGGAAATGCTCACTGGAGCATTTCAGATTTCAGACTTTCGGATTAGGGATGCTAAACTGGTAAGTATAATGCAAATATTCCAAAATCCAAAAATATCCCAAATTGGAAACACTTCTGGTCCCAAGCATTTCAGATGAGGTAACTCAACCTGTATTTAGAAGTCAGAAAACCGTGCATTTTAAAAGAAATAGTTTGTAATTCACTGTTGTCTTTTCCATAATTTAGGCACTCACCCCTACCATTAATTCACCTTCAAGTGAATTAATGACACTTCGCTGTTTCACTATGCTTGGATGCCCCTGACCTTTTATTTCATGAGATATTGGCAAATAAGTCACATCCTAGAAATATAGGTATAGTGGATTCTAGGCCCTTCTGTGTCCAGAAAGCTGTGTGAGCCTGGAGAAGAGAGTTATGTATCAGGTTCCTGAGGATGGATGAAAATGTGGCTGGTAGTCATTGTGTTCCCTTGCAGAAAATCTCTTGCAATTTAAAGGAATTTATATTTGCACAGAAACACTCAGAAACGTGACTTTGTTAGCTGTTTTTTTTTTTTTTAAGTAATTTTTAGGCTGATCTTTCCGTTGAAAATATTTAATTACTGGAGTTTGTTTTCCCTTTCCTGTTGTGGTTCATGAATTTTGCAGCCACCTCCTTTTCTTGACTAATTACACTGAGCAGTTGTCTGTTGCTACAACTTCTGCCAAACAGCTGTTATTGTTGGGTGGTGAAAGAAAGAACACTAGTCACAAAAATGTGTTATATCCTAAGATATAAAATAAATAAGTAAAATAAAAGAGAGCCCAGTTGGCCTGCTGTTTTCATCCCTAGGCGTGGGTCTGATATTTACCCCCACTAGAGCAAGTGTTCTGATTCTGAACAGCCATTCATGGATGCCCTGACAGTGTGCAATGTAAATGTGTTTTCTCTTTTGGGGGCCACCAGTCCTGTCACACCCTCTGCACTCGCTGAGCTTCTTGACCTGCTGGACAGCAGAACAATTTCTTCATCAGCAGCTAAACAGGTATGTCCACACTCCCGACAGCTTCTGACTGTGCTACTGTCCCAAGAAATGTTTTCTGTGACACCCAAATGCCATCACTGAGTGACTTTCATCATGGAAGTATTAAATGCTAGTAGTGGTGTTTTTAATGCTGAAAGGTAGAAACATTTTATTTAGCAAGGGTATGAAGCCAATATGTGCAATGCAGGCAGTTTGCTTCTCGTCATCATCGCTAACCTGGGGAAATAGTTATTGTCTGGTCTTGCCCTGAACATCTCCGCCTGACATGTCTCCTGTAGCCCTTTTATACCTGAGAACTTTCCCTCATGCCCAAGGCAGCCTCAGCTCAGCTCTCAGCCTGCTGGGGCTCTTGTCCCACCCCCACACCACCTCCCAGCCAGTCCCAGGGCTCCCTTGTCCCTGCTGCATGGTTGCCCTCAGAGAGTCTGTCCTCAACAAGGAGGGTGAAGTCAGACTCTGCACTTTGTAGATAAAATGTTACAGACATGCCCAGTGTGTGAAAACTCAGAAAAATAGCATCATCCTAAGCAGCCTTTTGTCTGTCTATACCTCTGCCTAAGTGCTGGGCAGTTGAAAGACTCGTGGAATTCAGAAAATTCTTACAAATACATACCCAGAGGGCCGGGCACAGTGGCTCACGCCTGTAATCCCAGCACTTTGGTAGGCTGAGGCGGGTGGATCACGAGGTCGGAAGTTTGAGACCAGCCTGGTCAACATGGCAAAACCCTGTCTCTACTAAAAATACAAAAATTAGCTGAGTGTGGTGGCGGGCACCTGTAATCCCAGCTACTTGGGAGGCTGATACAGGAGAATCACTTCAATTAGGGAGGTGGAGGTTGCAGTGAGCTGAGATCATTGCGCCACTGCACTCCAGCCTGAGTGACAGAGCGAGAGTCCATCTCAAAAAACAAAAACAAAAACAAAAAAAACACATAACCAGAAAGATCAAGAACACCAAGGCGGCTGCCTTATCTCAGCTTCAGTGATCGCAGCTGTCAATGCTTCAGCCAGAAGTTTAATGTTATTTTAATGGTGCCTTTTGCATGTAACGTTTATCTGCACCAACAGTAGTGGCAGGTTACAGAGGGAGGCTTGGGGAAAGTGGCTGCTTTGGGATAATTATGAGGCACCATAGTGCACGCACCGGGCTGGGTGCTGTGGAACTGGAGACGGGACTAATAAAAGCTCTGTTTACGCACCTCGAGTGAGGCTGTCAACTACAGGGACCTCACCGCGTTTAGGAAAGGCTCTTGCTTGTCTGGATGTCAGGGGAATACAAATGTTTATGACAATGCTGAGCAGTTGCAGGAAGATTAGATGGCCTGAGGGCAGAAAAAGCACTATATATATAGAGAGAGAGAGAGAAGAACACATTGAATTATTGCACGTGAAATGAAAGAAGGGAAAAACCTTCCCCTTTTCCTACTCATGCTGCCCCACAACACAACAGAACAAAACACCTAGTGCGGTGAATAAGATAGTTCCAGTAAGAAGAAATGGAAAATGTTGGAAGACGCTGACAGCTGGGTTCAGATGTAGGGACGCTTTCAGATTTTATCAGCTTCCAGCATGTTTAAAGGAGGTGACTTCTGTGAGGCAGTCAAGCGAAAATACAAGCCTGGCTAGAAGGGTGTCTAGTGTGTGTTGCTTAAGGGGGTCCCCGTTATGTATCATTGCCTTGGGGTTTTTTTTGTTTTTCTACCTTTTTTTTCTGTTTTCAGGAAATTACTGATTTTCTGGGGGAAAGTAATATATGTTGATCATAAAAAATATAAGTAATGTAGAAAAACAAAGATTCTCAGGTTCTACCACCTTGAAATAACTACCTTTAATATTAGATGAACATCATGAAGGAAGAAGGGGGAGGAGGGAGGAAGGAAGGATAGTAATAAAGACTTTCAAAAACTGAAGTTATAGTGTACTTTTTTTTAGTTTATTTCTTCTTCTTATATAGTGTCAAACATTTTATCTGGATATTTTATGTATTTATTGACTTTGTATTATTTATTTGTTTTTATTTTATCTGGACATTTTATGAAAAGTACATCTGTGTTGCGGCACGCATCAGTCCTTCACCCCTTTTTAGGGCTAAGTGGGGCTGCTCGTCTGCCAAGCCCCTCCACCATTGTATGGACACACTCCATTTTGTCTGTCCATTCATCAGTTGATGGACATTTGAGTTGTTTCCACATTTTGGCTATTAGGAATAATGCAGCCTTAAACATTCATGTACAAGTTTTTGCACACAGGCTGGGTGTATACCTATAGGAATGGAATTTCTGGGTCATATGGTAATGCTGTGTTTCATTCATATAATGAGGAAGTGCCAGATTGTATTCTAAAATGGCCGCGCCATCTTACAGTCTCACCTGTAGTGTGCGAGGGTTCCAGTTGCTCCATGTCCTCACCAGCACTTGTTATTGTCCATCTTTTTGATTCTATAGCCATCCTAGTGGGTGTGAAGTCGTATCAGGGAGGATTTGATTTGCATTTCCATAATCTGTTGAGAATATTTTTGTATCTTATTTTTATAGTGTACTTTTTTAAAAAAGAAAAAATGTGTTACAGATATTTTTTTCCAAATTTAATAGAAGAGTCCAAGCATGGCTTGGGTTTTAGAAAGCTGCGAGCCAGAACAGAGACTCTCTGATCCTACTGGTTATTGGTGTTGCCTCTGGCAGAACTGGAAGAGGCTCCAATAAGTGATTAGATAGATGACCAGGGGATAAGGAAGAAAGGTGACTGAGTGACTGACTCCTAGGGATGACAGACACACAGAAAGAAGAATCATGTCCTGAGAGCAGAATTCCGAATTCCAAAGAACCTCCCACTTTGTGCTCTAATTGGTTATGAATCTGCCTTTCTCTGCCTGTCTCTCACCCACTTCCTTGTGCATTATCTTCATTCCTTCTGCCTTTCACTGCACCCTCCTCCCAGGTGTCCTGCCAGTGCTCCCGACATTTACAAACCTCATCCCTTCAGCACCCCAGAGCCAGGGGAGTTAAGAGGTTGCTGCCACAAAGCAGCCTTGTTCCTCAGAATCAGAAATGGAAGCTGGGAAATTATATATCATCATGAGCAGTTATCTCCTGGGAACTGTAGACAAAAGCATCCCGTGTGCCCCTCACAAGACCCAGGCTGTGTATTGAAGTGGCAGGTGGCACCCCGTGTCCTCCCCTCACTAAAGACAGGGTCAGCTTGGACACATCAGACTCCCAAACTGTCAGAGTTACAGCTAACCTGAAAACAGCCTCCCAGGATTCCCAAGCCTCTTGTGACTCGCCCTGGATGTTGTCCAGACAGCTGGTCAGTCATGGTTCAAGGGAAATCGCATGGGGTGTGTAGGTGTACGAAGGAGATCCTTCGTGCACGTCTGGAAACAGATGCAGATGATCCACCATCCCCTGAGGATCGTCCAGTTAACGTTTCTGGAATTGGGTGCCGCAGAGATGGAAATCGCGTTTAACACACAAGTGTTCCATAATAACCAATCTCTTGTCTACTTTGTGGTCTGCTTTAAAGAGAAATCGCCAAAAACCTTTTAATGTACAAAATGTTATATATCATGCACCAAAGCTGTATTACAAATGACTAGATGTCTTTTTCTCTCTTTAGTGCTTCAGTTATCTGCACAGTTTACTGGGCCCCGCTTTATTAGGGGCTTGGGTTGATGTTTGTGCCTTTCTAGAAAAGTAACCTTTCACAATACTTGCCTTTGACCAAAAAAGGGGGCTCCCTTCTCTGTAACTGTCACAGCTCCCTCCCTGCCATGTCCCTTGAACAGGTCTTTCCTCCATATCCTGACCTTGGAAACCCAGGACAGGCAGGGAGAGGCTAGAGGCTTGTGTGCTTTCCTTCAGGATACTTCAAAAATAGCTTTAGCTAGAAACAGTTGGGTGGCAGCTAAGAGGGTGTGTAAATTCAGTCCTCAGGGAACCAAAGGCCGAGTCTCTGCCCCATGTGTCAGAGCCGGCTCCAGTGTCTGTGTGTGATGGGGAGTTCCCAGCTTGCATTACCCAGTACTCCTGGTCGGCCATTTATTAACACAGAGGACCAGCACTGTGCTAGAAATTCCTTGTTACATCTGTTTGCCTTGGGTAGGCAGCAGCAGGGCCTGGGAGCTGCGCTCCTGGCTGGAAACAGTTGCACTTGGATATCACTTCTCAGGGTGTGATTAAACACAGACAAAAGCTGAGGATTTATGCTGCAGCACAGGGCTCGGCAGCCACAGAGGCCACTCTGTGAGCGTCAAGAGGGCCAGGAGCAGGAGAGTCTGGCCTGGAGACAGGGCTGCGCCACTACCACCCAGTGGCTCCCACCCTCCTGGACTCCAGCCAGGAGTGCACAATCCTTGTCTTAAATAGGATTGAGCAAAGGATGGGACAACCGGCGTCTGTTGTATAAGCCTAGGGGGCTGGGGACTGGGGGCCTCGACTGTCATGGCCACTGCACTAATTTGTGGAGTTAACTAACATTATGTATTCTAACTCTGGGAGGAAAGGACATTTCAGCCACCGGGCTCCCATGTGTTCCAGGAGGCTGCTGAATGATGTTTCTCTAGCGTCACTGCTTGGTACCACCCCGCCTGGCCCTCCTTCTCGGGGAGCAGCCAGCCTCTTTGTTTGAAGGCATCTGTCCTAGAGATGCACTGCTTCTCCTTCTGAATGGTGTGATTCGAAGTGATCCCCAAGCACTCTGCCACTCTTCCGCTTATTTTGGCCCAGGCAAATCCAGCCAGCATACGAGCTGCGGGTCCCGTCAGAAAGAGGCTGGCTCACTGGCCAGCCTGCTCAGGGTCTGCCGTGTGCTTCCCACTGCAGCAGCTACCACAGGCGCCGAGAAATCGCTCCCTGGTCTGTGTCTGCAGAGGCAGACCCAGGAGTGGCCCCGCCTACTTCCAGGCACAGGCTGCTGGTCCGCCTGGTTTTCCTGGAGGGAACTGCTGCGTAGATTTTTCACGAGCAAGTCCTTACAGGTGGTTTCTGTTTTGAGCCAGGTTTTCAGCTAGGAGCTTTTTTGGGAGTCTGTGCAGATGAACAAAATCAACACTGGTCAAAGTCTAGATATCTACGAGGAGGGGATAATTAAATTATGATAAATACATCTGATGGATACTAGATCTTTTTATTAAGAAAGTACTTCTGTGCTAAATGAAAAAAAGCAGGACACAAACTGAATATACATTATGATCCCAAGTATGTTTCAAAACAGAAAAAGATGGGAAGAAAAAACACCAAAATATTAACATTGGTTTTCTTGAGAAAATGGGAATTCCGGTGATCTCTTTTGATCTCTCCTGTATTTCCTTATATTTTCTGCAGTGAATGTGTATTAACTTTTATTATTAGAAAATGATTTTTAAAATTTAAGTCCTAGTTCAAAAAATAAACGTGTCAGAGAAAGGGGGCAGATGGACTCCTCCGACTTACAGGGCAGCTCCATGGAACGCCATCCAGGTCCCCAGTGCTTCTGCTGCCAGCACTCCACTGATAAGCATGTTGAGAGTGAGGAAGTTTCTTCCTGCTTCTGTGCCCCCTTTCTCCCAATGGTTTCCTGATTGTCAGGCCACGTACATATCTGCTGAATTGAGTTGGAGGCACGTGCATTCTGTATTTTTCTAAGCGTAGGGCCAGGCTTTTCCTGAGCAGTCGGGCAGCGGCAGAGGGGTGCCCTGTAGGGAGCTTACCCAGGACCTGCCAAGCACACCTCCTTGGCCACAGTCACAGCGCACGTTCTGAGGCACCAGGCTGAAGGCGCAGTGCCTGTCCCAGCAGTGATAAGTATTTGTGGTTTGTTTTTGATTCAGATCGGGGAAGACTTTGAGCCCTGCTGAGACTCAGAGCATCTCCCTTTTATTTGCTTTGCTGTTCGTGCTAATTATGGAAGAGCTCTGTTTTTCCAGGAGGAATGGCTCCTGGTTGGCCCGTTCTCGGCCACCAAGGTAACAGGGAAAGTTCGGTGTTCAGTCATGACTGTGGACTGGATGGAGGTGGCGCCGGTGGGAGACCAACAGAGGAAGCCCTCCTCCCGGCTCCCAATTCTGGCTTTCGCTAGAAGACACGAGAAATGAGGAAAACAGCTACCCTAGGAAATGCCTTCCTTGAAAATGGTTTCCTTTTTCTCAGGTTTGATGAGTTTGGGGATTTGTTGTTGTCATTTTTTAAGTAAAAAAAAATGCCCCAAACATTAGCGTTCATTATCCTAGTCTGATTTGGGTCCGGCTCTACCTATAGGAGATGAATGTGGTAGGCCAGGGGGCCCCTGTGAATTCTAATTTATGTTTTCAGTTGTTTGCCATTTTGTATCTTCATTACGGGGCTACTTTCCTGCCTCCCTAAAGTCATCTTTCCCAGCATGCTGTTTCTGGACTTTATTTAGTACCGTGGGTACCTCCTGCAGGCTGTGTGGCCCCATCCTTCACCAAAATGTCACCTCAATTAATTTGGCGGCCATGAGACAGATCCATCACTGGCCCGCCGACTCCCGTCAGCAGGCGCCCATGAGTGATGGGCATCTCCACGCCTCCCGCGGCCCCCCCTCCTGTGTGGAGTCAGCCGGGCAGGACTCACCATCCCTCTGGACACGAGGGCACCTGGCTGGCCCGAGTCCTCTCACACCCTATGCTGAGGGAGACTTCAGCCTCAGGAGGAGACCCCGGGTGCATTCATTCCACCTAGCTGGCCTTGTTCCCCAGCCCTGCACTCAGGGATGCCTCAGGAGAGCCAACACTCTGGCAGGGCAGCCAGGTGCCCTTTCCCTTTGGGCCAGGCCCAGGCAGTGGGGTCTTAATTGAATCTGCTCATTCCCACCCCAGCTCCACACAGCGCAGCAGTGCAAATGGAGCTGGCAGAAGAGCTGACTTCTCATTTCTCTTTCCTCTCCCTTCTCTGGCCCATAGGTGTTTGAGGAACTGTGGAAGAGGGAAGGCAAGACTCCAGGGCAGATTGTTTCAGAAAAGCAGCTTGAACTGATGCAGGACCAGGGGGCACTGGAGCAGCTCTGCCACTCTGTGATGGAGGCCCATCCTCAAGTGGTGACTATCTCGGGCAGGGGAGAGGGCCAGAGCCAGCCCCAGGACATGCCCAAGAGCCTCGCCATCGCTCCCTGTGGCAGCCCAGAGGCTCTTCTTAAGAATGGCTGACCCAGTTTCATCAATAATTCCCTCACTGTCATCTTTTTAGTTAAGGTCAGAAGAGATGAAATAGGTGGATACTGGAAAAACACAACTTCTTTTCCTATAAGGAGGATGCCACCCCTGGAGTTTACTCTCCATGGAGGTGTAGTTTAAAAGGGTGTCAGCAAGCTCACGAAATCCAAGCTGTGACCTCCCAGGTGTGTCGCCCTCTCCCAGGGTTGGCATTTCGAATCTGCTGTGGTTAGCGCTACTTCCTAAGGACCTCCCAGTAAAGAACCAGCAGGTGTGCCTGCAGAGCAGGGAGAGTACAGGAACTTCAGCTTCATGCTTCTAAGAGGTGGGAAGAAAGGCAGAAGGGAAAAGTATTTATAAATTGTGGAGAAAATCCCTGACAGGAGCATGGCTGAAAACCAGGTCATTTTGTGTTCTTAGCACAGCACAAGACATAAAAGCTAAAACGAGTGGCATCCCTCCCTCCCCAAGTCTAATCATATTGTCTAGAGATATTTTTTCAGTGGGGAAAAAAATTGTCAGCATCTTTTTCAGAATAATACCCACCCACCAATCAGCTTGCCGGGGACACTCACAGCTCTGTAAAGAGCTCTCGATAAGGAGAACGAGCCTGCACCGGGCCTCCACAGCCTCGTCTTCCTGCCTCATCTGTGGTGACTGATAAAGACGTGCCAGTAGTTTCAGGCTTGTTCTGTGGCACTTGAGTGCAGAGCCTCATGTCATTGCCCTTGGAGACGCTGCAGAGCAGGAGGTCACGTGGTGGCCCTAAGAGTCAGTGGCTATCTGATAGGAATTCAGCACCTCCTGGCTTCCTCACTCCCCCTGCCCACACAGCACACTCCCCCCACCCAGCGCTCTGGAAGACTCGGCCAGTGTGTAGATCTGCTTTCTGATAAAGGAATCTTCTTGGTGGGGAGCAGGGGGAGAAGGAAAGCCACACATTTCAGCCGAACATCACTGAGAATCAGAGAGGTGTCCTCACTGATTAGACGCAGTGATTCATCATCTCAGAGAGATTATCCCTCCCCAGACTCAGTGTCCTCGGTCATTGTGGCGTCGCAGAGGAGAGGGCCCTGGCTCCCACGTGCCAGCTTCTCTGGCTTTCGGCAATCACTTCTTGCTCATTTTAATCAGAAAGCAGAGTAGCAAAAAATCTCCTTTGACAGGAGCCTAGAAACCTACTCAGAAGTGAGGCCCCTCCCCTTTTTCTGTTCTACATTTTATGTCTAATACTAGTGGAAATAAGCGGAATTTAATTTTCAGTAAACTTAAGCCTTAGTTTGGGATTTGGGGGCATGAATCTCTTCATTTTCTCCTCTTAAGTAAGTAATTTCTGTCTTTCTAGGTAATGGATGTGAAGAACAGAAACCCCAGAGCTATAAATAAACTGATTGGGTTGGTCCGGAAAGCGACTCAAAGCCGAGCAGATCCAGTCATGATAAAGGAGCTCCTGGAGAAGAAGCTGTCATTGTGAGATGTTTGGGATCCCCTTGCCCAAGGGACAACAGTGCAGCCTGACTGGGAACAGGATCCCGTGAAAGCTGATGCCCATGTGCCCTGAGAGCTGCCTCTCAATCCCTGTCCCGAGCCACAGCTATGGCGTTAATGTCACCAGTGTTCTCACCCTCTAGGCCCTGTGCCTGGAGGTGCCTCCACAGCCGACCAGCAGCCACCCCGCCTGCTTCATCCACATCAGGAGGGTCCGGTGAGGCTGCAGCAGTGGTTAAGGAGTAACAACTTCTTGTATTAAGGAATTTTAAACTAAATAAAATGTATGTTAGAGATACTGTTACCCATTCTAAGAAAACTTTTCATTCTGCAGTTCCTTCAACAAATATTTTTGAGCAACTCCTAAGGGCCAGCCATTGTAGGTGATGGGCATTAGCAGTGGTCAAGAGAGACTGTAATTTGGATGTATTGTTTTCAGACCTAAACACAGGTTAACAAAGATGAAAATACAACCAAATAAACTGGCACAGTATAAACACATTTGTTTAAGGAGGTCTCAAGAGGGTGGGGAAGGAGGATATTATTAGAATTAATCAACCTATCGACTGAGTAGAAGTGATATTGCTTGTTAAACTCCCTCCCCATCCCAGAAGGCACAGTCTGAGAATAAATGAATTAAAAAAATAAGTTTTCCAATAAATTTAATCAATAAGATATATACTGAAATATCACATAAAAATTAACTTACAGTTCAAAGATTGTGCAGCTGACAACTCCCCCAAATCCCCCAACCCTCAAGCCAAACAAGATAAAAAGAAACAAGAAAAAAGTTGTAACATGAAATTGACTTGTTTTGCTTGGAAATAAGATTATAAATTAGTAAATCAAAATCTTGACCTCTCATGATAATCGTGGTGTGCTGCAGGCATCACGATGAAGGCGGGGCTGTCTGCACTCCTGTGCTTGCAACACTAATACTGTTCTCTCCACTGCACCGGAGCACCTTTGTTTGGTATATATATGCCTTTGTTACCTCTGACTCACGTCGCTTAAAGACCAGTTTTGCAAATGTTGTTTTTTAAAAGCATACTTGTCAAAACTGTAATGTAAGAGAATAAAATCCTCCGAGGCCTTGATTTGAAGCTGTGAACCTGTAGCCTACCAAGGACAGTAAAAACATTGCCGTTGTGAACACTGCTCCAGAAGCACCTGAGGAACTAGAAAAAAGTGGACACCCCTCCATCACCAATTCAGCGACTCATGCTTCCTGGCTTGCACAGTTGCTCAGGACTTCCCTGAGAGTGATGAGAAAGGTGCCCCTCTTCCCCAGCCCAAAAGGTAGGCAGAGAAAGGTAACCAGTTGTGTGGTTCATTTTGGACAGGCATGAGGAGATGGCTTTTTAAAAAAAAGTCTTTTAAAAAAATTAGTGACAGAATTTTAAGAGACTATGTGACCTTACCCGGGAAGCCAGGTGCCCCGCATCCTGTTGCGGTCCTGAAAACTACTGGGTCTAAAGTAACATGATTTTCACCAAACCTCTCTACAAGACAGTAAGGCTGAAGCAGTTCTCTCCTCACTCTGCAAGTCTGAATTACAAATGGGCAAAGGTGGTCTGAGACTGGAGTCTGACAGGATCTTTATTTTGTAAGAAAGGAGAAGGTTCAGTTTCATTTTATAAATTCTGTTTTCACCAAAAGTTCTGGCTTCTTGGTGACTAAACCTTACAGAAAGCATCGAAGATCTTTCCAGACCATTTAAAATTAAGGGCTTACTTAAAAGGGGGTGCAGCCAGAAAAAGACATTTACCAAAACTATTATGTCAAGTGCAAACTGTATTAAGGACTGATTATTCCCAGAGGAAGATGCCATTGTTAAAGCACTTGATTTGTCCAGGCTGATTCTCATTCAGCTCTGACAACTGCCTGTTGTCTTGAATGCCAGCTTCTGAAATCCTGAAAGCCAAACCTTGTAAGTTGATATCACTGCTACTAGGAAAAAACCAAAGCATGGCTCTGACTGAAACCCGATGAGATATTCTAAAGATATGTTTACATTAACACCCCCAAGAAATTCGCAAAGATGGCTCTGCTTATAAAGGGGCCTCAGTGAAATACAATTTTACATTCTTGCATGAGTGTGCGTTTGGTCTGGTCTACTGGTTCACTCTTCAGGGAGAAATCTCATTAAAATGTATGAGTTGGCACCACAGGTGATGCCATTGCCATCTGGCTCAGGAATCCACACACCTGTAGGCTGGGTGTATAATGCTGAGGCTCTGACTAGAAGTTAGGAGTGTGCTGGAAAACTGGCTCTGCCCCAGGCTGGCTTGAACCAGCTCTGCCTGGTCAGGCCCAAACCCTGTGTTCTGTTGCCTGGGGAGGAGGTTGGAGGGTTCTGGTGGGAAGGCAGGAATGTGCGAGCCCTAGCACTCTGCATGCTACCTAACAGAGGGAGTATTCAGTAAAAGCTCGCTTACTGTATGAAACAAATTAATGGACAACCTTTTGTGGGGCCCTTTTGAAGAGACACTGGTGATACCAACTACTAGGCTTCTACATTCTGGGGCATCTGGGTCTAGAAAAGAGCTGTTTAATCTCTGTCCAGGGTTACACATCAAAGTGAACTTCTGTTCCTATCTTTCAAGGTGTAGGCCTAGGCCTAGGAAAAAGAACCTAGATCATTATTGCACCAAAGTAAGGATATTTTAGCTGAGCTCCCCCACCCCACGTACATTTTAGTAATTATTGCTAAAATAATTATTACTAAGACGGCCTCGAAGTTTCGGAAAGTACACACCCTCCTTCAGCTTGGAGTTGGTTAGTTCAGGACACAGCTTATGGCCATGACCCGCTATTTTATATTGTATCTTTCATTTCCATTGAATTTAGTTGCATAGTTTCTACATAGTGACTATTGGGGAAAAGCCACCAGATCTATCTGAAAGGCCATATTCTTTATCCATTACCAAAAGCAGCATGGAAGTGGCTGCCATGCCTCTTCGGCAGGTTTTAGACAAACATATTCATGGATTATTTGCAAATAGAGCTGACCCTTGCTTGTGAGGTGGGAAGCATCTGATTGAAACCCTTAGTCAAATAGCTTAGCAAGAGTCGTGTAAGTAAGATTGTCAACACCAAATTCCCTCTTTTAAAATATCCACAGGGCAAAAAGGGGCCTTGTTACAGGTGAGCCTTTCATAGACTTGTCCCAATAAAAAGTCAGCTGACACACTAAGCAGCACAGACTTCTGCAGCCTCCGTTCCATGAAATTTAATCTGGCCTAAGAGCTTCCATCACCTTTGTTGGATTCTGAAATGACACAGTAAATCTAAACTCCCCGAAAGATGCCTGGAATGCATGTCGAAGTCATGCTGACAGGTCCTATTGGCCGTCTTGTTACTTGTGTAGGTAACAGTGAACTAGGTTAACTTAAACCTTTTAAGACATGAACAAAATTCACAGTGACCCTACAAGCTAGGAAAGGTCAGTCCTAGCTAAAATCATGATCAGTTTTAGGATTCTACATGCAAGAGGTCAAAGAACTGAAGGCTTCCACCCACCTTGTCCTGGTCATTCTTTTCCCTAAAGAACCTCTGAAAATCTTTCACTGAAGTCCTGTTTATCCAGTTATTGAGCTGCCAGGATAATCTGTAGTCCCCAAACAAGTAATGGCCTAATAAATGCCTGAATGTAGAGAGGATTTACTGAGGCAAAATTATCCTAAAAACTATTCTCAGTCTTCTGAGAGCTCTTTCTAAAGCATTAGGTTTACGATGTTCATTCAAAAAGAAGGGGGGGAAAGAGTCAACTTCATTCTCTTACAATGTTTCCTCAGTGATGTGATTTAAGGGTGGAACATAAAGTGGTTTGACAGTGTTCTGTTTTAAGCTGTTACTTGATGGAAAATTATTGTTGTGTGATTTATAGACTGATGGCTGAAGCAACAAGGGGCCTAGAATATCTTCCTAATGACTTAAAGCTGATGTGACATCAGCTACAAGAGACTGCTGTTTCCAGGAAGAGCTCACACTGCAAAGCAGGCTGCCTTGCGGCAAACCACACATGACACCAGCTTGAGCCAGTGACGTGAAGTAGCACGTGCAATAATAGCTGACCTGCAATAAAGTGTTTCATAAAAATGGCAAGCATGACAGACAGCCATTTCAGTAAATACAGGGCTGGTAATTAGCAATTACATTGAACTGCCCTTAAATGAGAACTGGGGCATATGCAGATACTGAACACCACGCCGAGACCATTTAAAATTAAGGGCTTACTTAAAAGGGGGTGCAGCCAGATAAAGACAGTTTACCAAAACTATTATGTCAAGTGAAAACTGTTTTAAGGACTGATTATTCCCAGAGGACGATGCCATCGTTAAAGCACTTGATTTGTCCAGACTGCTGCAGCTGTGCTTCCCTCCTGAACACAACCTAGACACGCTGATCCAGATTCAGAAGAGCAGCCCATCCACAACCCTAAACCTCAGACAGACCTGGGAATCAGTCCACATGACGGCCACAGCCAAGCTGATTCGGAGACACTGGAAACAACTTTCGACCCTGAGTACCCACTGGCTGCCCAAATTAAACAGGCAACCCCAATATTCATGTAGCCTGTTTCTAGCTTCTGTTCATAAGAGGATGCTTTCCTGACAAGACCCTGGCTCCATGATGTCTTATCCTGGACAGAAACTAACTATATCTGACCTAAATAAAAGCCACCTGCTAAGGAAAGGATACTCCTGATGACCTATAAAAATACTGAATGCGTCCTACCTAACACCTGACAGACATCCACTCCAACCCAAGCACATCAAAGTATTTTCCAAAATGATACTCCACAAAATGGGGACTTCACAGTTCCTCTAAATACCAGGGAAAGGAGGTATCTAATGGTAAAGAAAAATCACATCTCTAACTGGCTATTCCAGCACTCCCATTTCATGGTTGGGAAATTGTATTTTACCAGCCATGAAATTATGTTTTAGGCTGAACCTAAGTTGGAATTTCTTTGTGTAAAATTTTAAAAACCATTTACTTGGCCATTTCCAAAAAATCAATTTTAAATATCCCAGTGCTCTCATATATTTTGAACCACAGAAGTCACTCAGTCTGGAACTTTAAGTCAGGCCCTAAATTATGAATTGAGGTTAATGTTGTGATACTCCAGGAATCCTCGGCTCCCTCACCTTTCCTGCCCAGGCCAGACGCAGTGACGCCAGCTCAGGGGCGGCGCCAGGGGGCGGTACCCACGGTTTCTCTTCCCCTACATTCTTCCAGCAAGGAGCACAGCGACTGGTGTAGGAGCCTGTCACATAGAGAAGTGTCCACACTCTCGGATCATATCTTTAAGCATGCCAGACATATTTAAGATTTTCCCCCCAACTCATTATAAAAAAAGATATTTCTAAGGGCTTGCCGATTTACTTTAGGACCCGAATATTCTACTTCATTGCCAATGATTTTTTTCCTGACAAGGAGTTCCCATTCTCACCCACCCACTCCCTGGTTTCTTCATATCCGCCTAGATCAATGTTCACTCCTCCGAATCGTGCAGGATTTGCTCTTCTCCCGTGGATAGACTCAGTTCTCTGCTGTTTTTCTTTGGCATGTCCACGTCACTCCCTAAATAACCCACTCTCAGTTATTTCACCCAGCCACATGGGTTTTCCTGTTCTCTCTACATCCAGCTCCATTTTCTGACTTCATTTTGCAAAACCATGGACAAAAACCTCTGAGGACTGTAATGGATTCAGAAACATGAACCAGTTTCCAAATCCAAATAGGAAGTTAGTGTTATCGTGTGAGTTTGCTGCCAGTGCCCCAGCATGGGAAGTTACATTCTCCTGCCTGTCACTGCACACACCAGTCATCTCTGTCCTCATTTAAAGTAAGTCTACCTCAGGCTGGGCCCAGTGGCTCACACCTGTAATCCCAGCACTTCGGGAGGCCAAGGAGGGACGATCACTTGAGCCCAGGACTTTAAGACCAGCCTGGGCAACATGGTGAAACCCCATCTCTACAAACTATACCAAAAAGTTAGCTGGGTGTGGTGGCACGTTCCTATATTCCCACCTACTCGGAAGGCTGAGGTGGGAGGATCACTTGAGCCCAGGAGGTTGAGGCTACAATGAGCTGTGATCACACCACTCCACTCTAGCCCAGGCAGTGCAAGACCCTGTCTCAAAAAAAAAAAAATAATAATAAAGTAAGTTTATTTCAGTACCTATTGAAAAAAACAGTAAGAGGCACAAAATCAATCTTTTCCCAAAGGAAACTTTCCACAAAGGGGACCATGGTATTCTACAATGCAGAAATATGGATTCAAGAAGAATCAACACCACCACCAGATAATGGAGAAAGGTGTAAATCAAACTACAAAGCTAAAGAATTCCATTTACAGATGTGGCGTTAGCATTTTATGACTTTGTAAGTCCAAACAAGAAGATAAATACTTGTGCAAAAACAAACAGAGTATAATAAATTACAGCCGAACTTCCATCTTCAACTGTTCCTCTTTCTCTATCTTAAGCTACCTTCTTTTCTAATGGAGACTTGTGGGCTGTGCAAATACAACCAGACATCAGGAAGCCAGGAGCAGACCAGTCTGCTGTGCTTCATCCCTTCTGGCTGCTGTACCACAGCTGAGCAAACCATTTGTCAAGACAAACAGAAATGTACAGTGAGTAGGAATCTTTGGTGTCTTGCTTGGACTATGAAACACGAAAGCAAGGCTGGCTCCTAACAGCTCACCCTGCCCAGGCCAGGTCTCCTGTTGTCATTTCACAGGCCAGCTCTCAATTTCTCATTCACTCAATACAAAGCTGCTTCAAGATTCCTGAAGCACAAAAGGGCCTCCACTGCTCCACAGCATTGCAGGTGTGGTTCTTCTGCCACTGCCCTGCCTGTGCATGAGGGGCCTGATTAAGACCAAACCAGTGCTCCTGAGGCACAACCACCAGACCTGTGGCTGCCCTCAGGGCTCCACAGAGATGCCCACAAAGAACAGAGAGAGACAAGCCTTCCAATTTCCCTCCAAACAGGCAGGCTCAAGCTCATTACTTGCTTCGCACCTGCAGAACTGGGCCCAAAATAGAGGGGAGTGGAATTTAATATCCATAAAAATCAGTTGTTTATGGTTTCATTTTCAGCTCACAATTATTCTGTTTTCCCCTCTTGGTGGTGGTTTAACATGGCTGTGGCTCTAAGTATAATCCTGCCTCTTGGAGCAGGCTGCAAAGCAGCAGAGGGACGCTCATACAGCACGTTGGGGCCTTCTAATGAACCCCATTACTCGGAAGGCAGCATTTCCATGCAGAGTGAGTTGCCAGCAGGCACTTGGCTTTGCAGGGCTCCAGGTGACCTGTTTGCATTTACATCCAAGGTCCCAAAGTGGGCTGTACAGTTCCTGTTTCTCTACAAAGTGCAGCTTATTAGCAAAAGGGAATAGAATTTTAAATAATGATCAGTGTTTTTACAGGCTGCATTTAGTTTATCTCCCCATCCCACCCAGCATACCCTCCCTGAAAAAACCCACTATGAAATGGCTTCACAAGTTAATCAGTTTGTTTTTATAAAACACTTACAAAAATAATGATGGTTGTCTTCTTACATATATATGTGATACCATTACTTCTTCATCTGATCAAACTCCTAAAAACCAAAGTAACAGTTTGCATAGGTATACTTAATTTTGTGCAAATCTTACTAATATAAGGCCATCTTCAGTGTTTAGGTAGTGTCATGCTGATTAAAGTAAGCTCTCAAGAAATAAGGAAAATTATCTGCATTCCAAATTCTCTCCAAGGACATCCGACTTCCCAGGCAGATAGCTGAGGCTCTGCCGGCACCATAAGGCAACACACGCTGGGGACGACACACATCCTGGAAGTAAAATCCAAAGGGACAGATGATATGTGCTTTCGTGATGGAGGCAGGAGGAGCTCCATCTTTACTCTTTATAGAACAGAGGCCAAAATGCAGGAGGCAACAGGACCATTCGCACAGTTGCAGGTGTGCAATCTTCCTGCGCTGCTGAACAGCTGGAATTCTGACATGGGGCACTTCCAGACATCACTGAACCCCAATATTTGCTTGACGTGATCTGAGCTGCAAGACGAGTAACTCAAAGGGATAGGAGAATGACAACCAAAAAAATATAAGGAGGAAAAACAGAGCAAAGAAAACTGCCAAGGGAGCAACCAGCTTATGAGACTTACATTCTATATATAACATAAGGTGGAAAGGCCCGGCTAGAGAGAGAGAGGAAAGATACAGAAAATTCCCCTCCCCACAAATCAAGTATTGTCAGGAAACATTAAAGTAGAAATCTTTGTAAGCAGCTTTGCATTTAACATTCAGTCAAGACACTAAAACCTTACAAAACAAGAACCTCTATTAAAAAAAAAAAAAAAAAGCTAACAGCAGGAGTCCTCAAAGTCACCCAAGATCTTGTAGCACAGAATGGAGTGTTCCTGGGCCAAGGCCGCCAGCTCCTTCAGGAACTCTGGGAAGAGGGCAGCAGCCAGCATGGGGTTCCTCACTGGCAGGGGCAGGTTGGGGGGTGCCTCAGCCACCTTGGTTCTGTGGGTCAGGAAGGGCTGAAGCACTCTTGGAGGTCCATCCAAAAGGTTCTTGCCACTTCCTGTCCTGGAAGCCTCCTGAATGGGATCTGAAAGCAGAAAGAAAACCATCATGGTGTCCCTCCATAGCCTTCTCATCCACCCTCTTCAGTGAAGCACGTGTTTGGGGGCAGAGTTGCTGGAGAGTATCTAGTTATGAGTGCAGTTCCTATAACAGACTAAATCCTGAAGATGCAGCCCTTGTGCACTCCATGACACACATATTTGCCCAACAGATATCCTCCACCATATAGCATCTGATATGAGACTTTCACCCAAAATTCCTTCTAAGGAACTTCATGCAGAAATCATGGCAAGAATATAGGTTTGTCAAGAATCCTCCATGCCAGAATGTGGAAATGGGGGAAACTGACAAAGACATCTCCTGTCATTGGCTTATTAAGGAGTGATGAGTAGTCCCGCCTGCTCTGCCAGCCTCCCATGCTGGGATGACTGTTCTCCCTTTGCCAGTTAAGCCCTGACAGCACAGCATAGCTCCAGCAGGGAGGCTGTGTGAAATGGGTCACTCCAAGCTCTCTGCAGCGGGTGCTCCAGCCTCTCGGGCTCCCCGGTGACCTCCAGTCTTCTGGCCAGGACCTCCAACGTTTTACATAAAAGGAGAGTGGAAGATTCCTTGAGATCAGCAGAAATAATGGAAGGGAAGGAAGTTGGGTGCTGGAAAGACCAGATTAAGAACTTCCTGCAACCATGGGGAATTAGTAGCAGCAAATGGCTTAGAAGCCTATACTGAAGGAGGGTTCCCATCTCAATTTCAATAACATAGGCTTAAGATGAGTTCAAATTTTAACATATCCAAGTGATTTGCATTTTCCTATCAAATCAGTTTTTACTAATTAAAGTGGTTCAACTTCCCTATTTGATTCCTGAACATCATCAGCCCTCATATATTTGTAGGAATTATTTATGTCTTCCTCTGCCCCCTACCCAAACAATCTCATTACTCCTTATAAATCATTATATTCAAGTTCTTCATTATTTTGGCTGCTTCTTAGAATTCAGTACCATTTTTCAACACTCTTCTCAGAGTGTTGCTTAACTACAGTACTAAAAATTCTTGACATTTATAGTACTTTCCACATCTCACTACTATAGTCTTTAGTGTTAAAAAAAAAAAAAAAAAAACTTCCACTTGACTGCTTTAAATATCCTTTTAGATTAAGGCTTATCACAGCTTTGATGCCATAAAGAGCTGGAAAAGTTGCTGAGAATCTGTCTTCTGCTACCTTTCAGCAGAAATTCATGCCCCGGCAACAGAGTGAGCACAAAAGTGTTGATGTCACTGAGGTACATGTCAACCTTGGAGAGCACCCCTTCTCATCCCCAACCCTAGCTCAGGCCCTGTCACTCTCCAAAGCACCCAGCAAAGCTCACAAAGAAAGCTGGCCTGCGTTCCAGTGGGGACTGGGACACCACGGACCTACTCCCAGACCGAGAGCTGCACTGTTCATGCTTGTTCCTCCACCTGGAATTCCCTGCCCCATTCTCTGCTCACCTAAATCTTACTAGCCTTAGAGGCATTATTAGTACAGTGGTTAAGACCACAGAGTCTGCCACTCGCTGGCTGACCTCAGGCAAGTTGCTTTACCTCTCTGTACTTCTATTTCCTCACCTGCCAAAAGCTATTCATAGAGTTGTTATAAGGATTAAATGAGTCAATAGGTATAAAGTACACAGGGACCTCTGAATGGGTGTCAGCTACCACATCATCCTCATCAGTACAGTTGCCACCAACTTCACAATGAATTTCCAGTTTCCTGCCCCCAGAAGTCATTCCTATAGTCTTTATGCCTTCCTCTGCCCTCTACCCAAACAGTCTCATTCTAGCCTCCTCTCCATGTTATTGACCAACTAAGGCCTGCATTGCCCTTCAGCCTCACATTGTTTATGTTTTATCACCTCCACTAGACTCCAATCTTTCTCAGGGCTGAGCCCTATCTGATAACATGTCTTTAGCAACCCCTAACACACTTCTATATTCATAGAAGCTAATAAACATTTGCTGAATAAATGAGTGAAGGAACTGATCTCATCAGTCTTCCCTACTCCTGATTCTCCCTGCAGCTGCTCGTATTCCTCTCCCCCATTCTCCTTCAAATTCATTCATTCTCTTCCAAATTCATTCATTCTCTTCTCCCCTAAAAAGGGTTTTGTGACTCATTTGTCTAGCTTGATCCGTGACTAAAAAGTGTCATTGCTAAGGCTCATTTACCCAGTATGAATCCAAGAATCAGAACCGTCTTCACTAATGAAGGCAGGAGAACACCCAGTGAGGGAGACCAGGGGCTGGCTGGGAGATCCATAGCATGATTCCATCAGCGGTGGCAGCACATTGACCCGGGCTCCCGTCTGGGGTCTTGGCCTTTCAGTGTGTCACCAAGCACCATCAAATTCTCCATTCAAAAGCAAGCAGACCCGAGTTATGGTCCCTACCTGGCCACCAGCTCATCATAAAATGTCTGTTTCCATCTCTGTAAACTGGGGCCATTACCTACCTGATCTCCCTTCTAGAATCAGTGCCCAGTAAAAGGGCTCTGAATATAAGTAAATACAGTGAACTGTTACTCTGTGGTTTGGAAAGTATTTGAGTAGAAAGAGAAAGGCATGGCAAGTGGCTGAATCTCAGAGACCAACAGCCTCAAGAATAATAATGTGGAACTGGGAACAGGACGTCCGCTCTCTCTGGAGCAGCGGCCACACAGACTTTTACTGCTGTTGGAAGCATTAGTGAGGAGGCTCGTTTTTCACCGGGGCTGCCAGGAGGTGAAGGGAATGCAGGGCCTGCATGATGGAGCAGCTCTGGCTACAGACGCCTGAGTTACGCCCCTCATAAAAGGGTCCAACAAGCATGCACGAGCACCTGAAGAAAAAGGCAGGGCGGAGGGAAGTATAAACAAATGTCAGAATTAGGAATGGCTTCTGAGATGTTGCCCTGGGTCTGAAAAGCTGCAACAGAAGGTTTTCAAGACTAATACTGGGAAGATTTCAGAAGTGAGGAGAGAGATACGTTATGGGCTCATCTCCCTGGCAGCAGCATTAGGCAAAGGGCAGAGCACACAGACACTTGGAAACCCAAATATTTGGCCCATTACCATAATTCTTCATTGTAAATTGCTCTGTATCCCAGTGAGAACAGGCCTCCCAGATTTGACTCATTTACAGGAAATCACGTCACAGTAAATGCTTCAGAAGTCAGCTTTGTACAAGGGGACAGGAAACTCTCATTCTGTCAGTTAAAGATGCTTTAAGTGGGGGAAGAGTATGACTTGGCTAACCTGGAAAAGTTAGAAAGTTAATCTAAAAAAACTCAAGTAAAAGAAAAATGTTATATCCAGAGAGAAGATTCTTACAGGTCAGAGCCCTGGAGTGTCACAGACCTTACTTAAGGAGCATGGAACCCAGCTAACTAATTTGACAACCTTAGGCAGTGAGAACAAGTTCCCTGGGCACATATTTTGCAATCATGGCCTCCAGACATTCTGAAACCAGGACAAGCCCAAGGTGTGAGTGACCCCCACCCCTTCCCTGAATGTAGGGGTTAAGGCTCAGTGTACCCTGAGTATCTAGTGTACCTCAGTATATCTAGGTTGGTCAGTGTGTATACTCGTCTCCTTGAATTAGCTAAGACGGGCTCAGGCACTTGAGTTTCATGATCCTGGCTGAATGCCCTGGACCTCTAATTTTGGCTTCCTTAATGAAAATGAAGCTAATGGTGCCTTTTTTGCCCTTTTCAGAGCACTGTTTGATAATGAAAATTGACCGCTTGAGAAAGCCCCTTATAAACTGTAAAATACAATGAAGACCAGGCCTTGTCTAGGAGACTGCAGAATGCCCACAACTTGTTGCAGCTCTTCCCATCAAGAGGTGGGGTTTTTGCTCCATTCTTGAATCTGCGCTGGCCCTCTGTCTTGCTTTGGCCAACAGAATGCTGCAGAATGGACCTTACGTGAGCTCTGAGTCTGAGCTTCAAAAGATTTTCTATGCTTCTGCTCTCACTCTTGGAACCCTATTAACTGTGACATGGACCAGCCTGGGCTAATCTGCTGGATGGTGAGAAACACCCCCATCACCTCCATCACTCCAGCCAACAGCCACAGATGTGAGTGAGGCCATCCTAGACATCCAGCCACCCACTGACGGCAGACACACAAGCGAGTCCAGGTAAAATCAGCCTGGCCCAGATCAGCAAAACACCCAGATGACCACACAGATTCATAAGCAATCATAAATGGCCTTGTGTTAAGCCAATGAGTTTCTGCAGTGGTTTACTATGCTGGTAACTGGTGCACCTTCTCTCGCAGGGTGGGTGGCAGCAGCACACGCCCTGTTCAGGAGGAACACAGGTCACACACTTACCACCCAAGTGTCTAAGGAGGCCACGTGGCACCCGAAGTCTACCTTCTCACAGAGATGCCAGGCTTCTTTCCCTCCATGAATGCCTTTGCCTGCTCTTCTCAAAGCCCGACTCCTCGCTTTACCAGTGGCACATGGCCTACCTTTCTTTCAAATCCTACCTTGCAGTACCCTAAGAGCTCATCACAACCCAAGTTCTGGCTTCAGCCAGAAAGCACCTAAGAGATGGAGAACAAATCCTTCATTTAAAAGTCAAGGGACATTGGGCCTGTGAGGTAAAGCAACCAAGATCAAATAGCTGCACAGGGGCAGCATCAGGCCTTCAGAGTTCTGGGTTCTTTTCAGCTTCTTTGAAAGGTGGAACAATTGCCCTGAGTTTCATTTCTGCCGCTCACTGCCAATCTTGTTTCTGATCACTTGCCTTTGGCCCAGGACTGAGAGCCTTACTCTCTCCATTGTTCATCTGCCACAAAGACGCCTGACCGGTCTGTGTGTGGAAAAGTAAAAGCCAGTGCAATATGGGGCATTCCTACTTTGCTCCTACCAAGGCCTAAGTCACAGCTCAGGGGACGATGGTCAGCAAATTGGTCCAACCAGAGCTTAAATAAGGTAAAGCAGCAGTAGTGCTCCCAGGCCTGGCCAGCCATCCTCAGCGCTCCTACTAGCACCGACCCATGCCCCCACCCCCACTCCTCACTCTGCCAGGGCCCTGGCCTAACACCTCCTCTAGAGCCCATAAAACGGCACTCTCAGAGATTTTAGGCTGAGCATAAACTTTACTTCTCCCAGTCCAAACCGTTTTTTTGTTTTGTTTTTTGTTTTACCTCCTAGGGCCCTAAAGCACACTTATTTTTGGCCCAAGAGCCTCTGAAAACATAATAAAGAGAACACCTGCCCTCCTCAGAACAGGCTACCCAAAAAAATGGCTCGGAGAGTGCATATAATGCCTCTTTCTGGCCCATGTGTGCTGTGTGATTTATTCTAGCCTGACAATACCCTACACATCAACTCCTTGCAGGCACCACTCTCAGTTAAAAAAACAAAATCCCCTCTAGACCCTCCACAGAGGAAACAGGCCAGGTGTGAGCAAGGCAGACCTTTCTTTAGGTTTAAGAATGCTAAGAGGTGGTTCCTCCCTGTTGCATAAAAATGAAAATATCTCTGAATGCTTCTAGGATCCAGAAGCCAGTGCAGCATCTGTGAACTGAGGCCAGTAGGCCAGGGACGTGGGGGAGGAATTTAAGGAGGGGCGCTGTGGAGAAACCTGGCTTACCTTTGGTTAGTGCCGCAGGGGTCATATCAGACATGTCCACACGGAAGAGCAGGTATTGCTGAGCTTGAATGAGGAGCCCTGGGAAGTCTCTCTCCACAGAAGCAAACTGTTCAATCTTGTTTTTCACAGATGCAAGGACCTGTCAAAAACAGCATTACTGATGTTAATGCCTCACCATGAAATTCCACTCCCAGTTATCAATATATCTTGCAGGTACCACCCTCATTATGGGAACTATTATGATGTTAGACATTTGTTCATTTTTAACTGCCTGGGTGTTCTGCGTAGGGCACCGTCAAAACATCAAACTAAATGAAGCTCTACAGTTTGTCTAGAATAAACTACACAGTGAGCTTAATAGGACAGGGAAGGAAAGCAAATGAATTAGAGCAAAGGAATTTTTGAAAAACAAAATAAAGAGAAAGAGATGCCCTGCAAATTAGCACCCACAAAATCAACAGGTGTGGATGTGGGTTCAGCTAACATACCTGATAGAGAGAGCGGACGCTTGGCTGGAAGACCATGTTGGTGTTGAGCAGAAAGGAGCGCAGGAGTGGCTGGGGGTAGCTGGCTAGCTGAGTAATGATCCCGATAAGCAGCAAATTAACATGTAAAGAGTTCTCCAGCATGTTCTCCAGCTTTGACAGGACTACGCTGATGAATGGGCCTGCAGGAAGAACACAAGGCTTCAGGGCTGGCTGGGCTCACAGGGATGCCTTTCCCTGACAATTGCAGAACCATCGGTGCCACATCTCCCAAACCACCACGGGCCCACAGGTGCAAGCCAGACACAGCAAATATGGCCGCGTTTTCTCCTGCCTCAAGACCAAAATGGAAAACAAACCACCATGGCAAAAAGAAAACAGAAAAATAGGCATGGCTACTGACATTTTCACTCCATGAGCAGTTTTGATACTTATTAAAATTATCACAGATCTCGAAAAAAAAAAACAAATAATTTAACTTTTTAAAATTAAAATATGCTTTTCTACATCATTCCTGTATTTCTTGGGGCTGCCAATGCTTAAAACATGACAGCCATCATCTCATGATGCACGGACTGTATGGACGGTAGGGTTTCATGTAAGCACCAGAGGTCATTAAAAGTCTTAGTAATGAAAAATTCTCTGTAAAGAACACCAAAAACGCACAAACTATGTTTATCAAATAGCAACACTGTGAACAGGGGTTGCCTACCCTGAACAAGCACACTGAGAAAAATTTGGTTTTGTCAAGTGTCGTAATGTGGAACAATAAAAAAAAATAGGTGAGAGGTGGAGGAGCCCCTGCTTATAATCTTAGTAGCCTTAGCAACTCGGTAACCACACCTGAATTTTCAGAGGAGAGAGAAAAGGGTGTCAGTTTTGGGAGATACAGTTCGGCATGTCATAGATTTCTTAAAAAATAAAATCCGTATGACTACAAAAGCAGTCATTTTAAAAAAGCAGTTAAAAAATTAGTCATACAAAAGCGGTCCATTAAGAAAAAACAGGCAAAAAGAAGTTTCTGCTACTTTGGGTCACTAGAAAATTAATATGCTTTGAGTTCATTGAGGGCAGGGAAAACCAAAAATAAATCTGGCATTAATAAACTTACTTGAAGATACTTTAAATTTTTACCATAAAAGTGTTCTGTTAAACACAATCAATGAGAATTTTGCATTTCCCTTGGTGGAGCTATTGATGATGCTACTAAACCATGGCATGTTTACAACGAAAGCACACATCCCTTGATATATAAGCCATGCCTTATGAAGATGTCACCAACATTAATACGAATTTAACAGAAACATACTTCATCACAAGATGCTTCATTCAGAAGCCCTGGTAGCATAAGAGAGTAAAACCCTTTGCAAGGAACAGAAGCTCTGTGTGTGGAATGGGAACACCAAACCGAAACCTTTACCACACAGGGGAGGAACAGGGTAACTGCAATATCCCTGTCTCCAGAAACACTAAGGATGTCTCTAAGGGATCTCAACACGAGGCACCATCCCCTCATGTGTGGCATTTAGCCTCAACTTCCCCATCCTTGGGACGGGAGGCAGAGGTCTTTAGTCACTTTCCATGACATAAGAGGTCAATGAACTCTTCAGATAGAGACTCTTTGGAGATGCTTAACAAACAACTGGGAGACTTGCCAAACACATTTGGAAACTCTGGATAGGGACCCCAGTTTGAAAGCAACTAATGGTTTTCCCATAAAGAACCCCAGAAATGTCAATGGCAACTCTTAAGGCATCGCAACACAATTCGGCCTTCAAGGTAGATCTAGAGGGGGAAGGCTGCTGTCCTCAGCTTCCTCTCACCTGCTCCCCTGCAGTCCCTGGCTTAGCATCTATTTCCTTCCAGATGGAGCAAAAGCAGGTGAATTAAGACATACTTAGGTGGGCAGAGTCTTCTGTAAAACATATGACCATAAAATGATCCTTCAACTTCTCTTCCCCAGTCCCAGACTGTGCCTTCCCCAGTCCCAGACTGTGCTTGGCCTACAAACTCTAAACTGCTGACCATGCAGTGACCAGGGGGGACCATCCACAGGACATCACTACTATAAGGGGTGAGGTGGGGGGGCACATGAGCTTGAATCCCATGCCCTGTGGAGAGGAAGATCATGTCATCATTGACCTAGGTGAATGATGGAATATCATTAGGTCAAGGCCAGTAGACTGTAATGATACAAATGGAGTCCACTTTGACATTATAATTAGCATCTGCTAATGAAATGACTCATCACTCCTTGGGCATGTGCAATTAAAAATGTATTAAAACTTTCAAATTCCTACTTTATTCTTAGTTTCTAGCACTAAAAAAAAAAAACCCTGCTTAACAAAAAATGTGAGGGGGATCTGGTAAGCAGCTGAAAATCAAAAGGCTCAGCACAATTCAGGAAGCCGCAGGTGTTTCTGGAGGACAGCAGTTTTATTTTCTTCCCACATCTCCTAAGAGGACAGATAGACTCCCCGCCTCACAAAGTATTACATTCTTCAAAATCACTGAGACTCTCTCCACTGCCCCTCCTGTCATCCACTCACTGCTCTCCCGTTCCCCTGTCTCCATCGAGCCTGCACCCTCTTCCTGCACTTCCCCTGTCCAAGAATGGAGCGGCCATTGATTCTGTGCCTCCCTCGGCAAATTCTACCCTGGACATATCTCTGATGTGGACCTGAAGCTCCACCTCCCCTGCTCCACTGCCTCAGGTCAGTCTCATTTCCGGTCTGGACTCCAGCAACAGCATTTCTATGTTAATAGAGATTTAATTTAATTATTACTGAAAACATTTATTAATAACATCCTACCTGCCAGGCAATGTGCTAAGCACTTTTCATGTATCAACTCACTCAAGATTCAAAACAACCCTAGGAAGTATATTTATTATTTATCCCCATTTAAAGAGGAGGCAGAATGCTAAGTGAACCCAGCTTGTGAATAATAGAATTTTAATTCATACCACCTGTTCCAGTGCTCTTACCCAATGCATTATCTTGCCTGCCAAGGAGACAGAGGGAGAGGGAGAGAGAGAGAGAGAGAGAGAGACAGACAGACACACACACAGAGAGAGACCTAGTATTTTTAACAATACACCCTAGAGACCACACCTCGTGTCAACACATACAGAGCTGTCTCATCTCAGGACCACAAAGTATTAGATTGCTAGGGTATTGCACAAGCAAGTCAGTCTCCTACTGGTGGGCATTTGGGTTGTTTCCAGTCTTTTCCTATTCTAAGCAATGCTGCAATGAACATCCCTGTATGTACACCTTAGCACACAGTGTGAATACAGCTCTGAGGACATTCCTAGAAACAGAATTACTAGATAAAAGCACTGGCGCATTCTGAATTCTGACATGGCAATAAGGGTGTCTCACTTGTTTTTCCTGGCACCAACCTCTCCCCACTCCAGTGCTCTCCCCACACTCCTACCAAAGCTGGCCTTTTCAGATCCAGTCACATCATTCCTCAACTTTAAACTCCAGGGCCTTCTTCAGTGCCAGGGCACAAGGTTTCCATTCCTCGGCTTGGCCCAAAGGCTCTCCATAAGCTGGCACCAACCAAGCTTTCTGCCCTTCTCTCCCACCTCCCCACCCAATGCGGTCATACCCCACAGGCTGGCAGGCTCTTCAGTCTCCTCCTGGTGTCCCCTCTGCCTGGACTATCATTCTCACCTGCTTTCACCTGGGGACTCCCCTGCACTGTCCATGCCCCTCCTCTGTGAGGCCATTCCCACTCCCCTCACTGGGTTCCCACTGGTCTTGGCATATGAAAACTAATCATGCATTTCCCACTAAGAGAGTACACTTCTTTGTTGGGGTCTCCTCTAAAAGTCTGTGAATTCCTTTAATGTTGTGTCCTTATTTCCTAGCATAGAACCTGCCAAACATCAGGGGATCAATAAAAGATTGCTGAACACATGAATAAATAAAATTAGACAAATGGAATGCTTTGATTTTGCTGGGAAGTGAACTCATTTCAGTAGAAATCAGATGCCCTGGAGAGAAGAAGTTAAGCCTAATGCTACAGAAAACACTCAGAAGTTTGGAAACTATAAAGCACACATACATGGAAAGAGAGATGTTTCCTAAAGCTGTGTATAAGGTTCAAAAGAGGAAAAAGGAAGGTTTTAGTGACAATTACCTGTATGTATCAAAGAGCTTGCAGTATGTTTTGTCAGTTCTCAGGTGTATTATATGTAAAATATTGATGTTATTTAATAAGGTGTTGGATTAGCTTTTTTTTTTCCTTGCCCTGAGCTATACTTTCTTTCCTCTATTTACACATTTCCCAGGAATGAAGCTCCTCTGTAAGAAAGCTGCCATTCTAAAGAATAATCTTCATGGCCATGGGTAGCCCAGATGTCCTATGAGAAGGCAAGCTGTGACATGCTAAGTTACTGCTGCCCTTTTCCCTTCAAGTGAACTCTTCCAACTCCCCCTTCCCTGTCCCCCTTATCAACTGGGAAAAGCGGGATTATCTAATCCATTTTACTTATGATTGACTGACTGATTGAATTTTAATTAAAACTCATTCAGACTGAAATGTTATCTCAACTAGAACCGCAAGCCTTTAATTGTGGAATTAAAAGCTTTCTTCCTGTATATACAAATCTTCAGGCATCAGTAAATAGATGAATAAATACTGGAGGAGGAGGCTGGAAGAGCTCCTTGAAATCACATAAGCCTACTTGGCTGGCTGGACCAGAAGGCAATCTGTTTTCATCTATTTTGGGTTACTCCAAGAGGTAGGAGCACAGTCCCTCCTCACCAGGCTTCTCCTGGGTGCTACGTGTCATAAAATGAATAATGACCTCCCAGTATCTCATTCAGTCCTCACAGGAGCAAATGGAGGGCCTGGGATGCTAAGGCCACATGCTGCTAAATGCTAGAGCCAGGACTCAATCCCTGGCCTGGTCCAAGGCCACTGTCACCCTCCATTGCTACTATCTTCCAGCCCCTCTCCTTGCTACCTGAACACCATCCAGTGGTCCCACCCTGGCCTTCCCTGAGCTTAGTGAGCCCTCTCATCTATGGTGATTTTCTCTGCACCATGATTTGTAAATGCAGATTTTGTTGGCTAATATTTAATGATGTTTTCTATCATAATTCCTCACCCTAATCTGCCTATCTTTAAGTCCTATCCTATCCCTTTACCTCTTGCAAGATTTCTACCTGTGGCTGGTGGTGCATCATTGAACATACCCACTCTTTCAAAGAGCTATTAGTTGACGTGGGTCCACTCCACTTATTTTTGGATAAAGATTTTGTGATTCTCTGAAATGAGCTCCCAGGCAAAGGCACAGCTAACCCCAATGCCTCTGATGTGTGCACAGCTACTGTCACCCAACACGGACTCTGAGCACCTATTCTGTGCTCTGTTCACTCTTCTAGTGCTAGGGAAAGAGCTCCACCCTCACAGAGCATACATTCTACTGGGGGAGACAGTCATTTGTTAAAAATAAATGTAAATAAGTGCTAAGGAGAAAAATAAGTTAGTTATGCTAGAATAAATGAAGTCATTAAATAAGTCTGGATTCTTGTGTGGTTTAATCAGCTCTACTGTTTTAACACTGACATATCAAAAGAAGTTACTAAGTAATAAAATCTAACCTCTAGCTTGAGAAATAAATAAGATAATCATTGCAAGAATGGCAAAATAAAAATAAAGCCACCCCTCTTTGGTCTTTACAAAAATATTTGCAGCCCTCTGTTAGACAAACCGATAATATCCCTTACCTTTTCCTACCTTCCTTTCCTGTTCCAATACATACAAGTACTTTCGAAAGCAGAAACCACAAAGCAATTTAAGATGGTCACCTGTGAATGGGGTGCTTTGAGTCCTCACGGGATGGCGACTGGCAAAGGCAGCCTCATCTCTCCCCACAAATGGGGAAGGCACAGTCTCTACAGCAGGCATCTCCGCTATAAAAGAGTCAAAGTCATCCTCCTCATCTTCTAGCTCCTTCTTCCCCTCCTTCTCCTTTTCTCCTTTACTCTCTTCCTTCCCTTCTTCCTCCTTAGTGAGAAGCAAGGGATCAGGTGTGGGGTAATTCTGTTCCATCAAGCCCTCGGCGCCGGAATCCAGCTCTTTAATGATTTGGTCATACTGGGCAATGAGATCCTCGCTCTCCGGGTGGGCGGCTGTCAGGTTAGAGCTGTGCTCTGCCTCAGGGGCAGGGGATGCTAACTCTGAGTTGGATTCTGGGGCTGCTTCAGGTTCCCTCTCTTGCTTTGGCTCCTTGGGCTCACTGTGAAACGGGTCTGAATTGTGCCTATTGCACTCCTCCTCTGAATCTGTCTCTGGCTGGGTGCTGAGGAGGGGGCCGTTGTTGATGGGGACACTCTGAACTTCAGCCTGGGCTTCAGCTGGTGGCCTAGCAGCTTCCTCCTGAGAATCCTTCATGTCCTCGGAGTCCTTCTCAGCACACAGCCTGTACACCATCACGTCATCCTGAAAGTCCGACTCTTCTATGTAGGACCCTTTGAAGAGCAGGAGGGCATTCTTCTTCATCTCCTGGATGTGTTTGGGGGGATCAATGGGTGCCGGGGGGCCTGAAACCTCCAGATCATCATAAGGCCCTGGGGAGCCCACGTCAGCCCCTGAGGAGATTCCAGTGTCATAGCTGTCATCCCATTCCAGCTCTGTCTGGCTCTTGTCCTTTCTGGGAGCCAGCTGAGGTCCTGTCTTCCTGGGGAGTTGTTGCGGGAGCCCGAACACAGGGCAGGCCGAGCTCACACTGCCCTCCTCCATCAGACTCTGGAGAAACGTCTCAGGGTCAGGGGAGTCGCCATCATACAGGGCGGACCAGACACGGCAGTCCCTCATGCAGTGGAGGATGTTGGTGTGGGCCTCCCACAGGTACTGCAGGTAGCTGATGTCCAGGGCTTTCCCATACTCCACAATGCAGGCTGACTGGGAGAACGCTTCAGGGAATGGCCGCTCCACAGGCCCTGCACAGGAGGCAGAGGCTGGTTAGAACAAGGGAGGTATGGGGACAAAGGTAGTGGATGGGGTGGTGACCCATTCGGGCTAAGACTGTGTCTTGCCAGCTACTTTGGGTCTAATTATATCTGATTAAAATGACCTCTGAATAATATGGTTAGATTGTAAGAAGGAAAGATTAATAATAGAAACTCTACCCTCACAGAAGATAGAAAACCAACATAGCCAGTCAGATAGTGGCTATAGCCGATGGAAATCTATTATCTGGTACGAGTCATTAGAGAAAGAAGAGCTGATGATCGCAATCTCTCAGGTTGTTGAGAGGGTTAAATTAGGTAATACACCTGATATAGTACCTGCCACAGAGTAATAACCTTAAAGTTTTTTACTTTGAATCTAAAGCGGAAGGCTGGTAATCCATGAATCTGAGAACCAGACTTTTTGTAGAAAAATCCTGGGTTTTTAGAAGAGCCTATTAACTCATTCTGTCTTCCTGGGGACTATCAGGGATGTTGATATTATCAAATGGTCTCTTAGAGTAAAATCATATTCACTACAAAAGTCATTTTAACCTAAGAATGCTGCTTATGTTACCATGACTGCCTTTGATGTTAAAAGTTCCAACTTCACTACTGAAATAGCTGCGAAAATATCTTACTATGAGTTTACATTTTCCCTCAAGAGAAAAAAACTGAGGGAAAAATATATAGTCTATCATTTCTTAAACATCTAGTAGGCTGCAGGTGCTTTATCAATGCTATCTGAGTTAGTTCTCCCAATGATCCTATATGGTAGATATTATTTTCTCCATTTTCAGATAAAGAAATTGAGGCTCAGAGATGAAAGAACACCCAACCCAAATTGTGGAAGAGCCACAGTTCAAGCACAGGCAATTTCACACCAACCTCCATTCTTACGTCAGTGCCACATCTTTGCAAGCCTCACGTCTCTTCATGCTCTAAATCTCTACCAGACTGGGTCAGAATTGAGCTTTTAAGGATACCCATTTCCAGGGCATTAGGGTAGACATAATTCATATTTTATAGCTCTACTGCTAAGCTAAAACGTTAGTGTTTCTCTCTTATCTATGTTATGTAAAAAGACATCAAATACTACTACTGGCAGTATTTATTGCGCACTTACTACATGCGAGGCAGTCTTCTAAGAGCTTTACATGTCTTCACTTGCTTTCGTGAGAATAGCCCTTTGAAGTAGGTACTATTTTACAGATAAGAAAAAAAGTTTAGAAAACTTAAGTAATTTGCCCAAGAAAGTAGTCGAACAAAGACATAGAACCAAGATGCAGAACCTAAGTCTTGGCTCTGCTACTTTCTTAGGCAAATTATTTACCCCGGACAGTAATTACTCTGGCTAGCTAGCTAGCTATTTCACCACCCATCCATTAGGGCATTTATCTGCTGTAAGGCAACCTCAGAGGCAGGAAAGTGGAAAGAACACGGAATCTGATACCAGAGAACCTACTTAGCTGTATAACCACGAACAAGACAATTCCTCTCTCTGAGTTTGTTTATTCATCTGTAAAATGGGAATACTACCTTCTTCAAAGCATTAAAAGTGATCACACCGGGAGAGAAGTTGGCAAGTTATGGAGAATCATAGGTTTAACTTGAATTTTGAATTCTGAGGCAAGGTTAGCCACAGAATCATTCTTGAAAAAACTTTCATAGTAAATTTAGAAAGACACCAATTTTTAAATATGTTTTAAAAAATAACTTTTAGGTATGAAAATATAAGATATCCATACTAATTTGCCTAATAGGAAAATATAATTAAATTACATAAATTGCTGATTTCCATGCATCTTTATATAAAGACCAAGAATCCGTAAGACAACCTTAATTTCTACAAATTACATTAATATCAAACATACTGACATTTTCTTAGTCAAGTAACCCAGCTTTTAAATATACTTTACCTAAGAAAATTATAGCTGGGTGGACAGAATGACATTGTTGGGGTGGATATCAGAATATAAACTGGAAACACTTGACTCAACACCAGGACTGGGCATTTCCTAGTGGTCACAGGACACGCAGAATGTTCCTGAATTGAAACAGCCATATGACCATCAAAGATATACAAATGCTCCCTTGCTCTAGCTGCCTACCAGAGGGCCAAGGTTGACAGAGATGGCCATTTCAGTTTTGCTTGTATGAGGTGAACTGTAGCTGGCAAATAGCACCGAGTATCATAACCCCTGTAAAGTATTTATGGCAGCCTTCCTCATTAGGTCAATCAAATGCATGCAATTTTGCTGTCATATCACAAATTTCAAGTTTTATAGTGATATATAATAATATGTAAATCCTTATGACAGATTTCTATAAGTGGCTCATTTTAGAAATTAAAATAAGGGCTGATTCTGTCTCAGCAATAGCCATCTCCACACCTCTCACCCCCATCTTGTTTCCGAAGACATGCTAGCACACGTTTTCACATTTTGACTCTGAGGATCCCACTAGAAAGTCTACGTAAAATAAAGATCTGGCAACAGAACGTAACGTCTGGGCACGTCAATGAACACTGATTACAACGTGTCCATAACTCCTTACAAAGCAGAAAAGGATCCTAACTAGTCATTCATAAGAGAAATGGGACCCACCACATAATTCCCTGTCTACCCAAAGGGACACATATCCCAAGGCGAGATGGAACTGGCATCCTTTTGTTTAAAGATCATCACTAGTGAGTTCCTACCTGAAGTGTCATGCATACACTTTGACCAGAGAATATAATCCCTCTCTTGGTTCCCCAGCGTCAGAGTGATCCCGCTGGAGCAGCAGACAGGAGTCAAGGCGAGAAGCTTGGCCGCAGAAACAGAGTAACAGTCTCTCTCCTTCACAGCCCACCTCTGACTCAGCATCATGTGATTGCAGGGGATCAGATACCTAGAATGACAAAAAGAACAAGCGTTTGGTCTCTGCAGTGTCTTGAACCTTTACTGGGACTAACTAAACCATAACCGGGACTCCTTGTGGCCAGGGGCAGACTCATCCTCTCTCAGCTCTCAATTGATCATCTCACCAGCCACCAGGGTTCACTCCCTAGCTTAATTTCTTCTGAAAGAACAACCTCTTTGCAAAGCACTTAATGGTCTTTATAATTCAATCTCCAGGAACTTCTTCATCTCTTAAACGATCCCTCTTCAAACTCCATGCCTTTGTGCCCACTGTCACCTTTACCTGGCCTGTGCTTTCCCCTTTTCTCTGCCTGACCAATGCCTTTCATTCTACAAAGTCCAGCTTCAGTGTCACCTTCTTTGAGAGGGAGCTAATCCCTCCCTCCACTATGCTCACGGGCCTCTATTAAGCACTATTATCTTGTATCACAATTACTTCAGTCTACCTCCTGAATATAATGTGCTACCACAGCAAGGAGCTGCTTCAGTCATTTCTCTTATAATCCCAGAAACTCTGGCTCATTGCAGGCACTGAATGGCAGCAGCAAACAACCACTCCATAGTGTAAACCTTTTCTTATGTTCTTACGTGTGGCCAGGAGAAAATATAATGGAAAATGACTCACTGAGGATCACTGGGCCCCATTTCACACAATACACTTTTGGTTGGTGATCAAAAGCATCTTAGTATCATTTTGAACCTGGGGACAAGAAAACCTGAGCAACCATTTCTGACACACCTGGAGCACATCAGTGGGCTTCATGGCTAGAATAAAGTGTGTTTAAATGACTTACTTTCTTAACAGGGAAAAAAAACATACTGCTTATTTAAACAAAAATGGAGCAAATGGGATAAAGAACTTATAGCCAGAGCCAAGCATCACATATGTGTGCAGGAGCCAATTGCAGATGAGCCTAAGCCCTTATGTGAATGATCACAACCTTTCAATCAGCCAGAGTGTTTTTGCTTCTTTATTTGGCATTTGAGAAAGAAGCCGTGCAGAGAAAAACAAGCTAAGATTAAGGTTTTTGTAAAAAAAAAGATAAAAATTACGACTTTCAGGACATGCCTTCAGGCCTGTAAACATTCAACCATCTCCCATACCTCCTGTTGATCCAAATGAGGAAAACCTAAGTTGATATTCACAACTGATCCACTGCAAGAGCCAGAGTCAGAGAGGGAAGAAAGATTCCATTCTCTGTGTGGTACTTGATGCTGAAGGTTTTAATAATACTTTCCAGGTATGATATAGCAAACTTGCCACTTAACCTTCAGTTTTCAGAAAAAGCAAACCATCTAGGTAAGGCGGTCCTCATCCCCTCCTCCTACTGTCTCCATGGGCAGATATATATTTTGAACCTGCTGTCAGTAAGAACCAGACACACCCTGCAGGTCTGATGTGGTGGCATCTGTTTTCATAAGCGCAGTTTCATGAAAGTAGAAGGTTACAAGGACAAAAAGGAAAGTATGGAACAGGGGGCAAGACTGTTCTGTTTCTTGGCTTAGTTTTGGGGACTTTAGCAATGAGGAAAAATGAATGCTGCAGGCAGAAAATAAAGGAGCTCTTTTCCACAAGGATATCTGTGAGTAGAGATGCTCTGGTAACCAGAAATAACACAGGAGAGAGAAGCTTTCTCGCACCTCTGTGTGAACCCCCAGCTGTGAACAAAGCATAGCTGGACCCCAGTGGGCACCCAGAGAAGGCAATGCTGCTCTAGCACCACAGGAGGGCGCCAGGGTGCACAGCAGGAACAGGGGCAGCAGGCTGAGGGGTGGGAAGGGAAGGCAGCAGCAACAAAAGGGATCAGAGCAGGAGAGAGGACCATGGCTGATGCTGCTGTGGCAACCGTGGTGGGAGATTTGTTCATGCATATACGTAAGACTCCTTATTTGGGGGTGGGGTACAGTGCCTCATGCCTGCAATCACAGCATTTTGGGAAGCTAAGGTGGGAGGACTGCTTGAGGCCGAGAGTTCAAAACCAGCCTGAGCAACACAGCAAGATCCTGTTTCTATAAAACATAGAAGAGTTAGCCGGGTGTAGTGGTGTGTACTTGTAGTCCCAGCTAGTTGGGAGGCTGAGGTGGGAGGATCACTTGAACCCAGGACACAGAGGCTACAGTGTGCTATGACTACACCACTGTACTCCAGCCTGGGGGACAGAGTGAGAGCCTGTCTCTAAAAAACAAAAACAGATAAACAAAAAAGATTTCTCACTTGGTGATCCCTAGAAGTGATGAGTGATACTTTTTGTGTTAGGTGGGGGGTTTGGGGGTGGGTCCAAGGTTTTCTATGAGGTGGCTGGGGTGAGAGCTGGGAAAATCTGTCCTGTAGCCATTGATGTGAACTCTTCCTATAGGCTGGTGAGGCCTAGAGAAATTCGGATTACGCAGGATTTATGGTATCCTTATTTTGGTCATTAATTATTTAAGAAATAAACTGCTTCAATGCTTTTATATACTGCTGGAACAGCAATGACTGCTTACAGCTCAAACTAAGCATATTTCATGATTTAAGTTGATATTCATAGATTTTTATTCTTTGTTTGAAGTATTAAAAATGGAACACTGGATCAAAGCTAATAAAGCTATTTATCAAATATCACCAGTGGGTAGCTTGAAACTATATTAGAATAAAGACTTATTGGGAATTTGCAACTTTACAAACACATGCTTTCAGTAGAAACTAAAAATTTTCTTCTGAATAAATCAAATCAAGGGAGATCCCCTATTGGTTGAAAGAGAGTCTACGAAACTGGAAATGGGGAGTCTATTCAAATGAATAGCCCGCCAGTATTCCAAATGGTGGTTCTCAGAGGTTATTATGTTAAGTGGAATAAGCCAGGCACAAAAAGACAAATATCACATGTTCTCACTCATACGCGGGAGCTACAAAGTGAATCTCATGGAAGTAAAGAGTAGAATGGTGGTTACAGAGGCTAGGAAGGGAAGGGGGAAGAAGTTAGTTAAGGGGTACAAAAATACAGCTAGATAGAGTGCTAGTATTTAATAGTACAGTAGAGAAATTACAGTTGACAATAATTTATTGTATATTTCAAAATAGCTAGAAGAAAATAATTGTAATGTACCCAACACAAAGAAATGATAAATGCTTGACATGATAGATATCCTAATGATCCCGATTTGATTATTACACAGTGCACGCATGCATCAAAATATCATGTGCACCCCAAAAATATGTGCAACTATTATACATCAATTTTCAAAAGAAAAGAAAAAAAGAAAAAAAGCAGTGGTTCTGCTGTATCTTTAGAATGAAGGATCATCCCAGAAGAAAGAATAGAAAAACAGACTGTGCTCCTCTGTCTCTGTCTTTTCATCACTCAGGAAAAGATTAGAAATAGAATGAATGCCAGAATATCCCCACATTTCAAATATTAAAATGAATTGGCTGTCAATAGCAGAAAAATCACTTATGAATTTAGTATAGGTATTTATCATCAAACTATCTTTTCATTTATACTATATTTTGTTTGAGAATTTAAATTCATGAAACTATAAAAATAATCAGAGACTAATAAATATCTGACTTCAAAGGTCCAGATTTTGCAAAGCCATCCCCCAACACAGAAGGAAAAAAAGAAAAATATATATATAATATATAAATAAAATATGTATCACATATATCATACATATTGTCCAAAATATGATATCATATGATATATATCATACATATTGTCCAAAATATGATATATGATATATATATATCATACATATTGTCCTCCCTGATTTTCACTATTTCCCCAACCCTTTATAACCCTGGGCCTGTTTCTTATTTTCTTGGATATCGGTCATTAAATTAAACCATCATCACTTCTAAAATAATTCTGTGACAATCAATTGATAACAAAGCATACATATTGCCCTATGCTACACTGACCATAAACACAAGCAAAACAAGGCAGTGAAATACGATGAGCTAAGTGAAGTGCTTCTTCTGGGATGATAACCCCAACAATGCACCAACAGACAAAAATCTACAAAGCAATGTTAGTGAATTCAAAAAGATCATTTGTGATTCAAAGAAGTTCTGGCCATATTTCTCCTATTCATTTTCCCCTAGGCTGGCAGGCTTTACAAGGTTTTTCTTGTTGTTGTTGTTGTTGTTTTCCTTTCCTCCAAACCCCTAGCTCCTATGCAAGATGAAAATGTTCCTGAAGTATACACACAGCTTCTCTTCAGGCAAAACAACCTCTATCTGAACACAACAGGCAAGGCAGTTCATAAACCTGACAATGGACCAGTACTTCTGAAAAAAACTCTCTAACAAGAATATTCAGAAATAGCATTCAATGTATTAAGCAATTAAATTTTGTCTCAACTGGGAGGTTCCAGGCACATGGCAGAGATTTGTTACCTCACTGCTTGTCAGCATTTCCTGCCTGCCTTTGGCCTATCATATGTCATATCCGTGGAGGTGGACAATTTCTCCTTGGTTTTCTGCTCACTAAAATATCCTGTCTTTGGGGGTACCTTATTTCAACTTACTTTTCTGATATTTCACCAAATGAAAGAAACTATTATCCATTACAAATGGATCATCATTTTGAAATGTTGGTATTTATGAGTATTTGGGTTGTAATAAAAATTGACATATAGTCATTATTTATTTATCACACAACAAATACCTTCATTAAACGCAGTCACATAATCTTCACAGCTCTACTGCCTCTCAGATCTGCAAGTTTATCATGTATATTCAAATGACTGCAGTGGCAGCAACAAACAAAAAGGATAGATTATAAATCTATTTTTTATATCCCTTAAAATAATGTTTAAATGACTTGAAGAATAAAGATTTTTTTATTGGCTTTGCTTTTTGCACAGATTCTAAATCTGAAAAGAATTATTTCCATTAGTTTAAAATGTCCTTTCTAGAAAATTCCCTCCCTTAAAATGTGTGTTATACTTTATAGCAGGGGTGTCTAATTTTTTGGCTTCCCTGGGCCACACTGGAAGAATTGTCTTGGGCCACACATAAAATACACTAGCACTAATGATAGCTAAAAGAAAAAAAAATTGCAAAAAAATCTCATAATGTTTTAAGAATGTTTACAAATTTGCGTTGGGCCCCATTCAAAGCTGTCCTGGGCCACATGCGGCCCGCAGGCCACAGGTTACACAACCTTGCTTTACAGCATTTCAAAACATTTTCACAAACATCACCACAGTTGATCCTCCCAATAATCTTATGAGGTGGCATACTCCAAAACCAAAACATGCTGAGTCACATCAGCAGTGCAGAAGAAGGATACCAGGAGCCAGTGGTTTCTTGCATGCCTATTATGTGCCCAACTGACTTCTGTGTATGTCCTCTCAGTTTCTCTCCTGGTGGAATCCCTCAAGCAGCACAGCAGAATTAGAAACAGAGGAAGTATTCAATTAAGAGCAACTATATTATTATTATTATCACTATCATCCTCACTAAAGAAACATGGGCCCAGAGAGTCTAGGACCAGGCAGTCAAGCCCATCTCCTAACGTCAGGTCTGGCATTTTTTTTTTTCATTATTCCATTCAGAACTTGTGATAACATAACATTCAGGCACTTTCCTGGTATATTTGTCCTCACCCACCCTAGAAATGACTATCCCTGACTTGAACATTTATGTATTTCAACCATGAGCTGATCTCTTCATCTTTATAAGGGGCAAGTCTGGGTCTCCAGAAAAGCCATTACCGATGCCATCTCTGAGGACACTTTTGTAACACAACAAACACCACTATATGAGCAGTAAAAGGGTGATCAGCACTCACCTTCTAAAGGCCATTGAACAGCCAGCAAGCAAGAGCTTCCATCACCTAGACTAAATCTGACTTGGTGACCCAGAGCTGGGAGGCTCTGCACCTCCAGATCAAGGCCAGGCTTCCAAGTACACTGAAAAAGACAGCTGGTTTTCCTACCATCAAAGAAGCAGTATTTAAGAATTTAACATTTAAATACCATCAGGCTTTACCCACTTTGGAGTAAAAGCCTGGTTTTTTTGGCACTAAAAACGGCTTTGCCAAGTTGTTCTGGATTTCATTCAGGCCTTGCTAATGCATTCTGTCATATATTAGTAGAGGCTTGATGAGGAGCTAACATAATCCTTTTAGGACAGATAACTAATGTTCTACCCAGACTACCCAGGGTGTTTCTTTAAGATTGGATTTGTTTTCTGCTAATCCTTAAGATTAGCTACTGATGACCTAATCTAAAACTGTAAAAAGTTCAAAAGCTCTTTTAAACTTGAAAAACTAATAGGTGATACTCTCCTGACAATTCTGTAAGGCCCTCCACAATAGGCCACCACCAGCTTTTTCAGACTCATTTTGTAATCACTCTCTTTTGCAAGATGTTATGCCTGCACGGCATCACTCCTCAAAGTGGTTCTCAAACTTAGCAGTGCATCAGAATCCCCTGGAATTTGTTAAAACATGGCTTGCTGGGCCCTAACCCCAGAGTTTCTGATTCAGTAGGTCCGAGAGGAGACCAAGAATTTGCATTTCTAACTAGTTTCCAGCATCACACTTTGACACCCCTGGCTTTTCCAGAGCTACCTATTTGGAAATGCTAGTGCATCCACCTGGAATGTCTTCTTCTCAGTAACCTCTACTCAAATCATGTCAAAACCCCAATGTGGACTAGGGGAAGACCAGGTCTCCTCCCTCTTCCCCCACTCTCAGCTCCACCCACCCTTATTCCCCAGGACTGGTCAAATGAAGGGTCAGGAAGTCCACTAAGGAAGGAGGAGCAGGGAGTACATGCTGGAGGACCCTGGTAGTCCCACTTTTTCGTTTTAGCTTCCACACCACCAGAAGAGCACGTAAGAGCACAAACCCTCGCAACTTGGAGCTCCTCTCAGCCCTAGCCCTTCGCTCCTCTCTCAGCTTTGGGGCCACATTCTCTCTGGGTCCGCTTCTTGCAGTGTTGGGGTAGGGTTTCACCAGAGTAGTCAACTCCAAGATTCAGGATCTGGGTTTACCAAAAGAAGGAAAGACGTACACCATGGTCTAACCAGGAGCTTCTAGAGTTCTGTGCAGAGATTCGGGGCTAAATCATGAGCTAATAAGAAAGCATCATTGCTTTCCTTCACAAAAACAGATGCTTCTCAAAGCGTTCCAGAGAAGAAGAGGGATTGCTGGGCCAAGGCAAGATTTGGTGTTCCTGAGTCCCCTATTAAACTGCCAAATGAATGTCTTCTTAATAGCTGTGCACTTTGACTCCTAATACTCGTCCTCAAATCCCAGCCACTTCACAAAACCTTTCCCACCTGTACTTCTGTCCAAAGGACAAACCTTTGCTACCTTTCAGTTCACAGCAAATACTCATCAAATTTTTACTGAATTTAACTGAAATATACTCACAGATCAGAGAGTACACTGTGTGTACCATTATCAAAGCAAAAATCAAAGAAATTATATATCAAAAGCACTTTATATTTGGAACACTTGCTTTTAATAGCAAAAGTCCCCTATAAATGCACTTCTGGAGAAAGACATTCAGCCACAGACCAGAATAGCTTTTATAATACTTCTGAACATTTTCAAGCATTCTATCTATAATTTCCAGGAGCATATTTACAATATAATGCATATGGCCCTCTAAAAACTTTTAATAGTACAAATAAAATTAACCTTGGGAAACAATGCAAAAAATAAATTAATGTTCGTGATAATTTTCTTCCTTAGACGCTTGGCCCCTTTTTAGCTTATACGACCAAAGTAATATAAAGTATATAAATAACATAAAGTATATGAATATAAAGTAATATAAAGTATAAAGTGAATTTTTCTTTAAAGGAAACAAAAAAGGCAACTCACCTTAGAACTAGCTGTAGCATCACATCTTCACAATGTAAACCAATGAGAGTTCTGAATAATGCTAGGGACACCACACAAAGCTGGGAAGCAAAAGACACACATTCTAGTTCAGATGTTGGAACAATAACTCTACTCCCCACAGATGGTAAATAAATCAGAATTACAAAACAAAATGGCCTCTTTTTTTTTTTAGCAGTTTTGATAAAAAGCATGCTGCTGCCAGGGAGAATGTGTATTCAGGATATCAATTCTCCTATAGGATTTGATTAGAAAGCCAGTGTCTGGAATTATGCCACTGTGCAGAATTATCTTCCTACAAAAATGTCTGGGCTCATATTTCCAACTTTTAAAGATCCAGACAGATAAACATTCTACCTACAATTCTCCAATTCTCTCTCTCTCTCTCACATACACACACACACACACACACACACAAAATCTCCTATTTAGGTAATTTGTTTTCCTGAGTTATTTTCAAATATGCCATTAGTTATTTACAAGACAGGGCTCGCAGAAAATTGCATATAACCTAGCCAAGTCTCCCTTCAGAGTTCTCAGCCTCAAGCTCAGCTCCTCTCTTGGCTTTGGGGCATTTTCCTTGGTTCCATTTCCCATTGTGCTGAGGGTGAGATAATGTTCTTTTCTAAAAAGTTATTTAAAAAAACAAGAATTCTATCAATCACTGATTTCTAAAAAGAGAAGGTAAACTGCCAAATAGGGGAGATACCCAAAGGTGTATTGTAAAATCTTTGTACCCTTCTGAGAGTAAGCTTTTAACAATCATACTGGCCCATTTAAGTAATTTTAAGCTCTCATTCTTTGTACAGGAGAATAAATGCTAGTCAGTCTTCTAGGCAGGTTGGGCTTAAAATCTGGCCAATGAAATCCACAACAATGCTGTAAAGAAAGAGCTGTCCTTAGCCTAACCCAAAACATCTCTTATCCTCAGGGCAGGTCATATACTTGTCGTGAGCTAGAAGCAACATACTCTGTTCCCATTCCAAGTCTTTGCACATGCGGTTCCATTAAATGCAATGCCTTTTCCTGACTCCCCCACGGGCTAACTCCTATCTATTCTCAAAGTCTTAGCTTAGGCATCACCTCCCTTAAGAAATCTTTCTGTTCTGTCTCACAATATTACCATCCAACACCTCCTTTCCCCAGCTCAGTTAGGTTTCCTTCTTATCCATTGCCACGGTAACCCCTGCAAATCACTGTTAATTTATCAGATTGCATAGTAACCCCTACCGCTCACTGTTAAGGGTGAGCAGCAGGTGTATTTGTCTTTTTATTATTGAGTTGTAGGAGTTGTTTATTCTGTGTACAAGTATCTTATCAGATATATGATTTGCAAAACTTTCCTACCATTCTGTGAATTGTCTTTTCAAGTTCCTGCTGTTGTCCCTTGAAGGCAAAAGTTTTTAATTTTGATAATTTCCAATTTATCAATTTTTTCATTTGTTGTTGTTCATGCTTTTGGTGTCATATCTAAGAAAACACGGTTAAGGCTACAAGGATTTACTCCTATGATTTCTTCTAAGAGTTTTATAGTTTTAGCTCTTACATTTAGGTCTTTGGTCCATTTTGAGTTAATTTTTGTATATGGCATGAGGTGTGGATTCAGCCTTATTATTTTGTACATGGATATCCAATCGTCTCAGTACCATTTGTTAAAAAGACTATTCTTTCTCCCACTGAGTGGTCTTGAAATCTTGTTGAAAACTAATTGACCATGGATATATGAGTTTATTTCTGGATTTTCAATTCTGTTCCACTGGTCTGTATGTCTATCCTGCACCACACTGCTTTGATTACTGTAGCTTTGTAGAAAGTTTTGAAACCAGGTACGGTGAGTCCTCCAACTTGTTTCTTCAAGTTTGTTTTGACTATTCTGGGTCCACTGCATTTCCATATGAATTTTAGAGTCAGCGTATCTATTTCAACAAATAGGCCAGATAGGAGTTTTATAGAAAAGCACTGAAACTGTAGATCGATTTGTGGAGTATTCCTATATTAACAATATTAAGTCTTCTGGTCTATGAACATTGGGTGTTTTCCCTTTTATTTAGGTCTTCTTTAATTTAAACAATGTTTTATAGTTTTTGCAGCACAAGTTTTGCACTTCTTTTGTAAAAATTTATTCATATTTTATTCTTTTGATGTTATTGTAAATTGATTTTTGTACATTAATCTTGTATCTGCAACCTTACTAGACTCATTCATTCTAACAATTTTAGTGCATTCCTTAGTTTTTTACATACAAGAGCATGTCATCTACAAATACTGATTATTTTACTTTTAATATAAATGTGTTTATTTCATTTTCTTATTTAATTGCCCTGGCTAGAACTAAGTACCATCTTGAATAGAATTGAGGAGAGAAGATATCTTATCTTCTTCCTTATCTTAGTGAAAAACATTCTTCATTATTAAGTATAATGTTAGCTCTGACTTTTTCATAGATGCCCTTCATCAGATTGCTAGGAAGTTCCCCTCTATTTCTAGTTTGTTGAGTATGCTGTTGATAATCATGATGTTTTCCTTTATCTTGATACGATGTATTATATTAATTGATTTTCAGACTTTAAACCAGCTTTACAATCCTAGTTTGATATATCCCACTTGATCATAGTGTATAATCCTTTCTATTTATTCTAGATTTCATTTGCTAGTGTTTTATTGAGAATTGGGGAGCCCATATTCATAGTAGATGTTAGTGTAGAGTTTTCCTGTGGTGTCTTTGTTTAGTTTTGGAATCAGAATAACACTGGCTTCATAGAATGAGTTGAGATGTATTTCCTCCTCTTCTAATTTTTGAAAGAGTCTGTGAAGAATTTGTATTAATTATTCATTTCTTAAATTGATAAAGAACACATAACATAAAATTTAACATCTTAATGATTTTTAAGCATATAAATCACTAGTGGTAACTATATTCACATTGTTGTGCAACAGATCTCTAAAACATTTACATTTTGCAAAACTGAAACTCAGTAACCACCGAACAACTCCCCATTTTCCCTACCACCCAGCTCCTGGAAACCATCATTTTACCCTCTGTTTCTTTAAGTTTGACTATTTTAGATCTCTTACATGAGTGGAATCCTACAGTTTGTCTTTTTGTGACTGGCTTACTTCACTTCGCATAATACCCTCAAAGATCATCCATGTTGTAGCATATAACAAGATTTCCTTTTTTTTTTTAAGGTTGAATAACATTCCATTCCATTGTATATATATAACATACTCTCTTATCCATTCATCCATCAATGGACAATCTAGGTTGCTTCAACCTCTTGGCTATTGTGAATGATGCTGCAATGAACATGGGTGTACAAATATCTGTTCAAGATCGTACTTTAAATTCTTTTAGATATATACCCAGAAGTGGGATTGCTGGATAATGTACTAATCCTATGTTTAATTTCTTGAGAAATCTCCATGCTGTTTTCCATAATAGCTGCACCACTTTACATTCCCATAAACAAGACACAAAGTTTCCAGTATTTCCACATTCTCACCAACACTAACTTTTTCTGTTTTTTGGATAGTGGCCACCCTAATGAATATGAGATAATATCTCACTGTGGTTTTGATTTGTACTTCTCTGATCTTTTCATATGTTTTTTGGTCCTTTGTAAGTCTTCTTCATAGAAATATTCACGTACTTTGTTTATTTTTAAGTTAGATTATTTGGGTTTTTGGTTGGTGGTGAGTTACAGAACTTTTTATATATTCTGGATACTACCCCCTATCAGATATATGACTCATAAATATTTTCTCCCATTCTGTAGGTTGCCCTTTCATCTCGTTTTGATATGCCTAAGTTGTTAAGTTTGATGTACTCCCATCTGTCTTATTTTTCCCTACGCTTCTGGTGTCATATCCAAGAAATTATTACAAAATCCATTGCTGTGAAGTTTTCCTCCACGTTTTCTTCTAGGAGTTTTGTAGTTTCAGATCTCATGTTTAGGTCTTTGATACATTTTGAGTTAATTTTTTTATATGGTGTAAAGTAAGGGTTCAACTTCATTCTTTTGCATGTGGATATCCAGTTTTACCATTACCATTTGTTGATGAAACCGTCCTTTCCTATTGTGTAGTCTTGGCACCCTTGTCAAAGATCATTTGACCATAATACAACGGTTCATTTCTGTTTCATTCTGTTTCCTATTCTGTTTCATTGCTCTTTACGCTAGTCCCACACTGTTTTTTATTACTATAGCTTTGTAATATGTTTTAAGGAAATGTGAGCTCTCCAACTTTTTCCTTCTTTTTCAATATTATTTCAGCTATTCAGGGTCCCTTGAGATTTCATACAAATTTTGGGATTTTTTTTCTATTTCTGCCCAAAAAATGCCATTGGGATTTTGTTACAAATTGCATGGAATCTGTAGATTGCTTTTGAGTAATATGGCCATTTTAATGAAAATAAGTTTTTCAATCCATGAACACGGAATGTCTTTCTATTTGTTCTTCTTTCATTTCTTTCAATGTTTTATAGTTTTCAGTGCACAAGTCTTTCACCTCCTCAGTTAAGTTTATTCCTAAGTATTTTATTCTTTTTGATGCTATTATAAAGAACTTTTTAAAATTTCCTTTTCGAATTGTTCATAGTTAATATATAGAAATTACTTATGTGCGTTGACTTTGTATCCTGTAACTTTACTGAACTCGCCTGTTAGTTCTAACAGTTTTTTGGTGACATCTTTAGGGTTTTCTATATATATGATTATGTTGTCTACAAACAGACACAATTTAACTTCTTTCTATCCAATTTAAATGCCTTCTATTTCTTTCTCTTACCTAATTGCTCTGGCTAGGACCTCTAAGTGGGCATCCTTGCCTTGTTCCTGATTTCAGAGAAAAAGCTTTTAGTCTTTCACCATTGAGTAAGATGTTAGCTGCGGGCTTTTCATATAAGGCCTTTAATATGTTGTAGTTGTTTCTTTATATTTCTAGTTTGTTGAGTGCTTTTATCATGAAAGGGTGTGGAATTTGTCAAGCGCTTTTTCTGTATCAATTGAGATGACGCTGTGGGTTTTGTCCTTCATTCTGTTAATGTGGTATATTACACTGACTGACTTTCATATGGTGAAGCATCATTGCATTCTAGGAATAAGTCACACTTTGTCATGTTATACAATCCTTACCATGTGCTGTTTAATGCTTTTTGCTAGTATTTTGTTAAAGATTTTTGCATCAACAGTCATCAGGGATACTGGCCTTTAGTTTTCTTGAAGTATCTTTGTCTAGTTTTTGTATTAGGGCAACACTGGCCTCATAAAATTAGTTTGAAAATGTTCCTGGATCTTCAGGTTTTTAGGAGTTCAAGGAGGACTGATGTTAATTCTTCTTTACATGTTTGGTAGACCACTAGAGTGAAGCCATCTGGTCCTGGGTTTTTCTTTAAGATTTTTCAATTATCATTACAGCTTTGATCTCCTTACTTGAGGCACGTATGTTCAGATTTTTTTTTTATTTCTTCATGATTCAGCCTTGATAGGCTATATGTTTCTAAGAATGTATCTAGGTCTTCTAGGTCATCCAGTTCCTTGATGTATAATTGTTTGTGGTATGCTCTTTTTTATTTCTGTGGCATAAGGTGTAATGTCGCCTCTCTCATTTCTGATTTTAGTTATTTGAGTCATCTCTCTTTTTTCTTAGTTAATCGAGCTAATGGTCAATCAATATTGTTGCTGTTGTTTTAAAAAACCAAGTCTTGGTTTCATTGGTTTTTCTATTCTTTATTTCATTGATTTTTGCTCTGATCTTTATCATTTCCTTCCTTCTGCTAACTTTGAGTTTAGTTCATTCTTCTTTGTCTAGTTCCTGAAGATGTATAGTTAGGTTGTTGCTTCAAGATTTTCTTTTTTAACCTAAGTGTTTACAGCTATAAAATTCCCTCTTAGTACTGCTTTCACTGCACCTCATAAGTTTGGGTATATTGTGTTTTCATTTTCACTTGTCTCCAGATATTTTCTAAATTCCCTTGTGATTTCTTCTTTGGCCCAAGAATGTGTTGTTTAATTTGTATGTATTCATAATTTTTTCCACTTTTCCTTCTGCTATTTATTTCTAGTTTCATTCCATTGCAGTTAGAAAAAAATTATTTGTGTGCTTTCAATTTTTGTAAATGTGTTAAACTTTGTTTTGTGACCTAACAAGTGGTCTATCCTGGAGAATGTTCCATGTGCCCTTGAGGAGAACGTATATCCTGCCATTGCTGGGTGGAGTATTTGGTATATGTCTGTCAGGTCCAATTGGTTTACAGTGTTGTTCAAATCCTGTTTCCTTCTTTATCTTCTGTCTGATATTTTTATCCACTATTTAAGTAGGGCATTGAAGTCTCCTACTATTATTGTGCAGCTGTCTATTTCTCTCTGTAATTCTGTCAATGTTTGCTTCATACATTTGGGAACTCTGATGTTACATGCATATATATATATATATATATATATATATATATACACATATATACACATATATATAAATATATATATACACACATATATATAATTTTTACATGCATGTATTATATATATTTATATCTTACTAGTGAATTGACCCTTTTATCATTACATAATGTCATTCCTTATCTCGTGTCCTTTTTTGTCTCTTTATCTTAAAGTCTAATTTTTAAATATAAGTAAAACCACCTCTGCTTTCTTTTAGTTACCATTTGCATAGGATATATTTTTCCATCTTTTGACTTTCAGCTTATGCACGTTCTTAGATCGAAAGTGAGTGTCTTTTAGACAGTATATGCTTGGATCTTGTTTTTAATCTATTTAGCCAGTTTATATCTTTTGACTGGAGTGTTTAATCCATCCACATTTAAAATAATTACTGAGGTGGAAGGACTTACTATTTCCATTTTGTTGTTTTCTGTGTGTCTTACAGCTACTTTATTCCTCTTTTCCCAATAAGCAGACAGAACATAAGAAGTAATGTGAAGCAAGCAATTCACTCTTTTCTTTCCCTCACAAAGTAAAAGTCAGTAGTTGGAGTTTTCTCTGGATCTTGCCACACTGTGTTGGGGAGGGGACATGGTTAGAGCAGGTAATAATGCCACCAATTTTCCTGCACACTTCAATATGTCTCTTCTTGGCTTTGTGCTACAACCTCTTAACTGGTGTTCTTACAAAGTTTCTGAAGTTCTTACAAAGGCAGTTTGATCATAAATTTTTGTTAAGTGGGTTTCTCTGTGAGGGAATAAGGGCCTGGGTCTTCCTATTCCACCATTTTGCTGACATCGCTTTTTAACTAGTGCCTAAATGTTTGATAGAATTCACCAGTGAGGCCATCTGGGTCTGGGCTTTTCTTTGTGAGTAGTTCTTTTAATTTCTATTTTAATCTTATTTTGATATAAATTTATTTAGATCTTCCATTTCATAAGTTTGTGTCTTTCTAGAATTTGTCTATTTCATCTAAGTCATCCTTTGGCATATAGTTGCTCATGGTCCTAATTGTTTTTATTTCTGTAAGGTTGATAGTAATATCCTCCTCTTTCATTTCTCATTTTAGTAATTTGAGACTTCCCTCTTTTTTTCTCAGCCTAGCTAAAGGTTTGTGAATCTTGTCAAAGAACCAACTTTTTATTTCACCTATTTTCTCCATTTTTTAAATTTTCTATTTCATTAATTTCTGCTCTAATCTTTATTGTTTTCTTTCTGCCTGCTTTGTTTGCTCTTCTTTTTCCAGTGTGTTAAAGTAGAAGCTTAGGTTACTGCTTTGAGCTCTTTCTTCTTTTTTTAACATACATGTTCACAACTATATATTTCCCTTCAAACAATGCTTTCACTGTGTCTCATAAGTCTGGGTATTTTTTGTCTTCATTCTCATTTATCTCAAAGTAAATTCTCATTTCCCTTGTGATTTCTTCTTTGACCCACTGATTAGAAGTGTGTCAATTTCCATATACTTATGAATTTCCCAAATTTCTTTCTGTCAATAATTTTTTTAATTTCCATCCATCATGATCAGAGAACATGCTTTGCATGATTTCAATCCTCTTAAATTCACTGAGGCTTGTTATATGGCCTAGCACATGGTCTGTCTTGGAGAATATTCCATGCACATTTGAGGAGAATGTGTATTATGTTGCTGATAAGTGTAGTGCTAATTGAATATTTTCTCTAGGATAACATTTTTATTCCTTTAAAAGATTTTTCCACTTTTTTTTAGTGGATTTTTCCACTTTTTTTTTTTTTTGCTTAGTGGTTGCTCTAGGGCTTCCAGTATACATTTTAACTTATCAGAATTTACTTCAAGTTTATATTAAATTAGCTCTAGTGAAATATAGAAATATTACTCCTATATAAGTCTATTCCCTCTTACCCCCTTTGTGCAATTATTGTTATATATTATCTCTATATATGTTGCAAACCAAATGATATATACATTCTCATTCTTTTGCTTTTAAAACAAGAATTGCAATTAAATAGAGACAGCCTTTGGGGAGGAGTATTTTTCAAGTTAATCAGAGCTTCAAAATGAAGAATGACCACCCAAATTCACAACTTTCCAAACTTCCATTTCAAGAAAACTCATGGACAGGAATATGATCTCTAACACCCAGACTTGATGCACTCTGGTTCCTTGGCTTTATCTGTGCTTAAGCCCACATGTTCCCCTGCATCTTGCCCCCACAGAAGTGCATTCTGCTAGTTCTACAGAAGAAAGTGCTAAAACAGAGAAATAGCGAAAGATGTCCTAGGAAAGGCAGTTAAGTGTCACCTCTTGACAGAAGGATCCCTGAGAGCAAAACGCATTATTCCATTCATCTCTACCCAAACAGAAAGAAGGTAATGGCCACAAAACAACAACAACCAAAAAAAAAAAAAAGAAAAAAAAAGAGAGCAAAAGAGAATATTCATAATTTCATTCCCAAAAAAAACTCTCCTGAAATCTGTTCTGAGTTGTAAGTTCCCTTCCTCTGGCGCTCTCCTTACCCGAAACGGGGTGTTGATTCGACTCGTGAGAGTGTCTAGGATGTGGACATTCTCGTGCTGGTGCAATAGGATAAAACGGAGGAAGATCTCAAGTAGTGCTGGCTCGGAGATGCTACGCAGGAAAAGGTCCAGATATGCAGTTGTGGTCATGACCTCTTCCACAGTCACCTAGGACCAACAACGGAGTGAGCACAGGTGAGCATCCTTTTGATGCTGTGATACACGCCTCTCCCGTGGCCCCCAGCCTCACCACAGTGACATCATCAAGGCAAGAACACGCCTGCCCATGAAAACACACTTCAGAGCTTTATTGAAGCCCATAACCTATTCACATTCCACAATACCTCATGCTGTTTCCGCCCTTTAATTCAATAAGGAAAAAGAAAGGCATAAAGAATCAATTCAAGTGTTCTGGTAACTCTAATCATCAAATGCAGTTCAAATACCATAAAGATTTTAGAGTGTAATCAAAAATGAAGAAAAAAGATAATGGAAAGTATTTACATGGTTAGTAAAGGATTAATTAGAAAGCCCGGAATAACTTGTTTCTTTATTAGTCATTCAATAAACATTTATTGGGACCTGTTATGTACGAGGAGCTGAAAACATAACATTCCTTATGTCCGGAAAGATGAGCTATAACAAGCAAAATAATAATATAAATTGCAAAGGAGCAGTACAGACACAAAGTGCTACAGATGTTCAGATGTGTTTCTGGAGAGCTGCATGTCAAATTTTTTATAACTGAATAATACACATAAAATGTTATTTATAAAGTACTATAAGAACTTACTGCTTATAAAGTAACTGTGACTTTTTTATAACAAATTAATATATGCTACCTGGTGTAATTTTCTCATGCAGTAAAATGTCAATTTTTCAGTGAATAAGACTCTGAAGAGCCAAGTTTTTCAAGAAGCCGAGGATTTGATGCTTCAAGTATCAAAATTCTAACCTTAAACATTTTTATTGGGAGTATTTTAAGAGCTAGCATATACATCTTTGTCCTCCTAAGATGAGAATATACCATCTCTTGATGAATAGAGGTCATTCCCAGGGTCATCAATTGCCCCGCAGAAGCATAAAGAAACAGCCACACCTGAATGCGTGAAAACCACCAGAGAAATAGTTCAAACTTTCAGATTCTAATACCACACACCCTAGAAATCTTAGCAATCCCTCCACCATGAGTCAAATGCACTCAGTTTTAAACAAAACAGATGGCAATACTTTTTGAGTGATTATTTTCCCTTTTCCATTTTTTAAAATCTTCTTTCATTCTCTTCCTTTAAAAGTGTTAGTTGTCACATTATCTTACGGTTACTGGGCCATTCCTTTTATATTCCATTCCTCTTCCCCTTTTAATTTTCGGCTTTTAAAATCCACAGATTAGTTTAGAAACCAGATGTCCAGATCTGCTACATAAGTGTAGATGAGCCCTGAGTGGATGCATCTGTGCATAAAGGCTTGGCGCTATCTATTTTGGCGGTTTAAATTACTTTTAAAAAGTTATTGGTGCTCAGCTTTCTTCTGGATAGATGAGCCCAGGTGGATAAGATATTACCAAGTCAGTGTGTCTGTTTTCTTTATCTAAGCAAGGCATGCTTATCCAGTGCATTAGTATCTAACGAGAAGTCATTCCACAGTGGTCTGAGTACATATCATAGCGCAAATCCCCTTCCCCTAGCTCGGTGCCAACAATGCAAGCTGTCAGACATTCAATACACCACTATGTCATCTGACCAACTGTAAAGAGCTCTCTGTGGCCCATATACAGCAACAGAAATAGGCAACCATCAAACATTTAACAAATAAATTGCACTGGGAAGAGTGCTTTTCATGGTCTGCCCCTGCTTCTGAAACAAACTACTTCCATCTTTGTGTTTCCTGATGTTTTCCAGTCCCATATATGAAGCACTCCTAATGCTGCCCTGGGATGCACACTGTGTCTTTTCTTTATTACCCCAATGCAATGCACAAAGCCTGGCACACAGAACATACTTCTTCCTGAGTGAATGATAGCCCCAAAGATCTAGTGATTTATATTTGCCAGAGTTTAGTTTAACTTTTAATTATCCTTTATCCTCTACAAGTGTCCTGAAGGCCCCAGAGAGTAGAGACATTTTTTATAAAGATCTCTGTAATAACTGATGTCACCAATCATAGCTAAGGGGGAAATGACTCACAACAACCCTACATTAGCTCACATCCACTTCACTACTGCAAACTTGGGATCCTTTAGCAGAAACTTAATCCTAAATGATTTAGGCAAAAATCTAATTCCCCAACAACCTTGATCACTAGAAAAAAGTTGCATAATCATTCCAAACAGGCCATATATGTAGTTTCTGTAACACAATATTTTCAGCTTATCTATGGAACACTGCTGAACTGACATGTTATACAGAATTCCAGCCTTTGCACCAATAATGTAGCATCAGCTTTTCCCCCCTTAAGTTACACATGACCTTAGTAAGCTTGAAAGCACAGCAATCAACTCCTTAGACTACAAGTCTCAGTCTTTGAGGGCTAACATGAAAGGAGGGCATTAAATATCTATTGTTTACTACTGTTAGGCTGGATAAATGAAAATATTTCATCTCTTTTTAGAAATCAAAGCTGTCATTTATAAGCTAAGAGGATTTAAGAAAGCACTTGGAGGGACAGCATTTATATAACATGCTATAAATATTAAAAACCCAAGTCCATTAAGCATTAAGTTGCATATTTTTATAAACTGAGCTCATACTTACCTTAAACTAATACCCAAACCAGGAAAATCTGGCTCCCTTTGTCTATCTTTTCCTTCTACCATATCCTCAGAGCCTTCAGGAGCTTTTTATACCAGAAAATCTTTTCCTGTCCCATTATCTTACTTTCAGAAACTTCCTCTAATCCCCCCAAATAGGCAACCTCCTTAACGAGGATGAGACCAGAGCCTAAGTGTGATCACTGGAAAGCTAACAATAAACCACCAGGGAAAAGATGCTCTGCTGTGCAGAATGTAAAACGAAATCTTCTGCTAATGCCCCAAAGAAGTGTTAGCAAGACTGGAAAGTAGCATCTTCTTCATGCACCCATTATGAGGACAATCAGCTGCTAATATAAGTAAGACCTCTGTCTTAGAGATGACTATCAATATTTATTTAATTTGTTCTATAAAGAATTGCAGGTAGCTACGAATTTACATAGAAATACTAATAGAAACAGTAAATGACATTCTACCTTACTGCCATATCATACGCAATAATAAAGTTTAGGAATACTAAAGCTTAAGAATGTTATTTCATACTAAAGGTGGGCCACAATGACTGAAATAACCTAAAGAAAACTCAGTGTCCACAAATGAGTAATTATCCCTGATAAGATAAGAACAGTTGTTACTCTAAAGAATGTCTCTGCTTAAGCACTATTGTGTGATTACTTTTCAACCCAAGTTCCAGAATAGAGGCCTGACTCAGGTACTTGACTTTACTGCTACTGAGTCCCGTTTAGTCCATCCTTGGAAATAAATCTTTCTCTGCCCATCTTCTCCACACTCCTATAGCCCTTGTCCAGGTCCTTCTTCATGCCGAGAATCTTCACCAATCCCTTAAGCTGGTGTTTTTGAAACTATAGTTTGAAATCCAAGAGTGGGTAGTGAATTCAGTTTATTATTTCATTAATGGTTTAGACCAGATTCCAATAGAAAATATTAGAGTGCCCTGCATGTAGTAAGGGCAAGTCCTGTTTTGTCAAACTTGTGTATACATATTTTGTTGAAAATATACATAATGCGATACATTAAATATATGTGCTTTGCTTGCAAATTCAGTAAATATACATATATACGCAAACATACAAAATATTATTTCTGACTGTGAGCAGTAGCCAAAAACATCTGAAAAACACCAGAGGAGCACAGTTCACAATCATCTACGCCATGCTTTCACCCACCAGTTCTCATCACCAGTTCCCTATGCTCCAGGCTATAACCCATCAAGGTCTGGCCTGGAAGAAGTGCACACATAGGTGAGATCAGTTTTCTGAACAGGATGGCAACTGAATTTACAGTCAATCTACTCTTTTTTGTCTTAGGCTAAGAGCTCCAAAAGTGTGTTTTTATTTTTTATTAGAATTTCAAGCTTCCCAGAAATAGGCAAAATGGACGGTGTGTTTTCTTTTAAAAAGGAGGTGGGTGGGAAGGGAGGAGGTGACACCATGTATCACATTCTACTTCTATAAAACCAAAGCTCTCTAAAAAAAATTAAAGCCAGAACCAAACCCAGCCATCATGCCCACAACTGCAGAAGCACATTAACTTATTGCACGGCGTATGAGTGAAATTGAGCATATAGACATTCTGACCTTTCTGTAATCAGCTCTAGTTGGGCGATCCCATTTGCATCTAAATTAGTACCAGAATCCTCCCTGTAATGGCAGGTTTATATGTGTCCTGAAAAATACATTTCCAAGCTGCTAATTGTTTTTTTGTGATCTAGTCACATTAGAACAAACAGATGGATCCTACCTTCTGTCACTCAGGCAGGTGGCAGGCAGTGGGGTCAGGTGACTGTGGCACCCTCTCCAAGTTAGAAGCCACCCTTCCTTGGCTTTTCCTTTGATAACAGAGGAAAAAACTAGCTAACTGCTGGTTCACCTGGGTTATCAGTGAGTCATCAGCCCCAGTGGGTCCAACCAGAGTGAAGCTCCCACTGAAATCAGCAGAGGGGAAAAGAATGACAAGGCTGGATCACATGAAACAGGAGTGAAAGGGTCTTAACAGGGAACACAGGCTACAAGCCTACCCGCTGCTGCCAGAGAGAGCCAAGCCAACGGACAGGTGGGAGGCACATCCACCCACCTGCAGCCAAGGGCAGCAGCTGGAAAGGCTCCTTGCAGCCATCTTCTCCCCTCCAAGGACACGAAGCGCCAAGAAGAACATTTAAGTACAAAAGGGAAGACAGACGCCCTGGTTCTCAGCAAGCAGCTCTACTGTTTCAGCCAAAAATTCAGGACAGAAAATGTTCAATGACTCCAGATCTGAAAATAGTCTGCAGTTGATGATTCCGGCTCCCTCCCGTCGGCTCCCCTATGCCTCCCTTCTGCTCCCCAACCTCTAGGCCACACGCTACACTGCTAGCACCGCCAGAGGCCAGCTGGGGAGGTGAATGGAGGTGACAGCCAAAGTCAGCAAGTTTGCTGATTTATTCCTAAAATATTTGAGGAAGGAGGAAACAGACTGGCTACAATGAGGATTTCAGTAACATATTTTGAGGAAAGTGTATTAAAATAAAAGCCAATCTCTGCCCTTTTTCTCCCAGCATTTCTTCAATGGATCTGTAATATATTAAATATATTAGTATAATATATTTATACCTTCTGGGAGAAAAGGGAAGCAGTGAACAAATGGCTTTTCAGGGTCCTCCCAGGCCCTGAATAGTGAAACACCGCTCATCTCCCCAGTGGAATTTGGAGCTGGGGTCTGTCTGCCTGGAGAAAAACCAGGTACAAGAGGCACACGTGGGAGGCAGTGCCACTCACACCACAGGCAGTGGTGGTGCTCCCAAGGCCATGTGGCTTCCTCACTGAGCGCTGCTTCCCTGGAGCTGCTCTCAATGCATTTAACTGGCCCAAATTTGAGGTACCTGAATAAACACTGACTACCTATCCCCGAAGTACAAACTTTAGTATCTGGGATTTGGTTGATTGTTTTTCTGCATTTCCCATTTTGTTCTCAGTGTTCAGATTACCTTGTCATGAATATTGTCAACTGCTATGGATGCTGCTCCTTTGGGGTTCCTAACTTTTCCTATACCTCCTCGCAATGGGAACATATCAGGAATGGCCCTATTCAACAAACATTTATGCAGGTGTGAAAGCTCTGTACTGGGTGCTGGGGACAGAAACATGAACAAAACACAGTTCTGAGTGTTTTGCTGTTGTAAGCAGAAGGCAAATGCATTAGGAAATTCTACTTAAGACCTGAACTTACGTGAGGTCTATACCAGAAGTTATGTTAGCCTTGCAGAGAATACGGTTGCCAGCTGAGCAGAAAATGAGGTTTTGAGGAAAACAGCGAGAGGAAGATAATAGAGAGTGGTTTTCAGAAAAAGGAGAGGCTTTGGAGCTACACAAACTAGAGTTCAAATCCTAACATTTATTACCTTTATAACCTTTATTGTGTTATTTAATCTAAGCCTGTTTCCTCCTCTGCAAAATGGGGATAATCAGTATCTTTGAAAGTATTAAGAGGATTAAAGAGAATGTGCATAAATCTCAACACATAGAAACGACTCAGTAAAGGATGGCTATTATTTCCTGACTTGGGTCATCAGTTTAAAATAAGCCAAATTGAGGCAAAAAAAAAAAAAAAAAAAAAGGACCAGGAAGTCGGCGGGAGTGTTGGTGGCAAAAGAACAAAATTTGCCTGTCTGTACATATTTTCGGGGGTGGAGGGGGAAAAGTACAACCTCCCCTTATTGAACACCTTATCCATTTCCACTCCCTCCCCATTCCCTCCCAGGCATTTTATAGAATCAGAAGATTTTGAGGTGGTCACAAGGGATAGGCTACCTCAGCCCCAAAGATTCAGTGTGTCCTAGAACAGGCTGTGGTTAAGAGGGGACACAGAAACTCCCTAAAACGTATTTTCATCTGTATTTGCCAATGTTAGCCAATGTAAACCTGATTCTAATCCCACAGGACAAGCTGACCAATACTGACAGAACAAGAAAAAAGCTGTCATTGCCAATAAAAATGGTCCTATGTCCAATGGGCCGATGCTGCAACTAGGGTTGGCCTAGTTGAAGGGTTACTGCTTTCATCACATCCAAAGTTATTTTTGCTTGCTTATCATAAACCTCTCTCCTTGGAGGATTCAGCAAATGGCTATGTCTATAGCCTCCTTTCCTATACTATGTGTGCATAATTTGTACCCTACAGCTTCATTATGATATAATTTATTAGAGTATAATGCAGTATATGATCCATTATACTTGAACCTCATCTAATAAAGTTTATTGAATACCCAAATAACCCATAAGAAAGGTAATTCACAGCATGGTCCTGAGGTAATAATTAAAAAGGAAATATGGGGGCATTTTGGCTCAGAAACAAAGATCTGAGGGGTATTCCAAAGATCACTTGGTTCTTCTCTTTCTTGTTTACTAATTGTTCCACAGAGTCCCTTTTTGATTCAAACTTCTTGGTTACAATTTAAGAAACAATAAAAACAACATCACTGACCAGTTACTGAGCACCTAGTATGTAACTAAGGACTATTCTAAGCATATTGTTTCAGTTATTTGAGTCCCAACAATCTTATGAGAACTAACTCCAGATGGTCCAAGCAGAAAAGATACTTACTGAAGGGGTGTCTCACAGAATCACCAGAAGGCTGGAGAGACAGGCTTAGAAAGAAAAAGAGGTCTGGTGCTGGGCTGCCAAAACACAAACACCCACGACACCCTTCTTTCAAACTCAAACGGAGATTACACGGCTTCTTTCAGCAACACAGCTTAGTCGAGGCTCATAATCTTTTGCATCAGAAGAAAGTACTCCTCATTATAAAGGGAGATTCCATCTGCTGTAATTTAAATTGTACCTTACCCTGCCCTCATCTTAATAAGTGGTGATGGAGAAATGCTGTCCCCCCAAAACTCAACTTTCCTATTCCAGAATTCTTATTAAACCTCTCAGACTCCCCTTTTCTAGGCTGTCAGTTCCCCTTCTCGGTTTTCATAATACACATATTCATCCTTTAAGATTGCAAACTTACTGCAGAAATGACTACAACTGACCTGCAACATGAATTCTCAAAGGACCTGATGCACCACCAGGTACTCAGAGTAATCAATAAATGTGTCAAGATGGAAATCAGCAGCCCTGTTACTAATAAAAACACTGGATTTCCAACAGCCCATGTTGGGGATGCCTTCCTTAGCAGGGTAGTTATATTAATTTTACAATGCCTGAACAGCAGGGGAAATTTTCCATTTATAGTGAATAACATTTCATTGAAAATGCAGAGTGTAACTCATTCCATGCTCTTCAATTATGGCAACCTCGAAAAGTGATCCACTGGAAAAAAAAAAAAGAAATGCTTCCTCAGGCTTCTCCCTATTTATCTTCCTGATTAATAAGACAATACTACTGAATGCTGATGAGACTGACTTTAAAACCCACAGTAGAGGGGAAATGGTCCATGGGCCGGAACCCCAACCAGCAGCTTCTCTAGAATGAAGTATCTGAGAACCACTGCAAAAACGCAGCATCTAATGCCTGCCATTCCATTCCACGCAACCCCCCCAACTCCTCCCCCACACACCCCCCACCACCCCCTGCCACACACACACAATCTCCCTGATGGGTTAAATGTATCATTCGGGAGTGGAATTTAAGTTTAGACCAATTTTCCTAAACACTAAAACTGTAACAAAGCAAGCTCTGATGATAAAAGACAGATTTCACTCCTAGCTTATTTTCCATGAGCACTGGAAAGACCTCAATACAATGGGAAGGCAGAAAACACACACATATCTGCCCAAACAAATTCAATAATTGCAGTTATTCTGGTCATTTCTCTCTGTTGTCCCAGACCTGCACATCATCTGGCACCGGATAATCACAGAGGAGCATCCCATCAGAATGATTCCTGCTTTACCTCACCTGAAACCTAAGTCAGACACAAAAATGAGGGGACAGCAAGCCCTCAAAAAAAACTTACTGTGGGGTGAGAGAAAATTTTAGCAAGAAGATAAAATAAACAGACTAAACTCCTTCTCTGTTTTCCTTGCTTTTCAGTTTTCTTACTTGAAGAAAATCTTGCAGGGCCTTTGTTGCTGATAAATTTTTAATGTTCTCTTAGGATAGTGCAGGGAAAGAATAAAAGATTCACACCAACTTTCAGACCAGATCTTCCCTCCACTCTCTGCATTTGTTTCCAAGATGAATACCACCTGGCTGCCTTAGATAAGGTGGTGTTTTGTGTGGGGTTTTTTTTTATTCTCGGTGTGTAGGGAGGGTGGGACCCTTTCTATCTTTTCATAATTCTGATGCTTAAGAACCCAATCGTTTGGTACCATTATCTCCCTGATGCACTTGTTGAAGTTAAAAAAAAAAGATATCTAATTTTCCATTTCAAATCAGAGATCCATGTAAGCTTAATTTATAATGCTAATTTCCTTTCCTACAACGGAAGAGAAGTAATGGAGAGGTCAGGGATGAGGAGACTCTGTAGGACCTGTAGATCTACCCAGCCTCTGAAAATTTACTCTGTGCCTATTTGTGATAAGACAATGCATACAGTTTTGTCAGCTAACTTCTATTATTTTAAAAATATAAAACCAGGCAAGAAGAGCTATACTAGAAGAAGGGGCAGAATCAGGTATGTCAGGGTCAAATGCTTAAGACAACCTCTAGGCTAGTTGAGACTGGCCTCTGAGCCACAGCCAGCCCATATAGGGCATTTCTGCAAATTAGAAATAGATGTCTTTGGGCAAAGTAGCCCCCCAAGCCCACAGTTTGGTAAGCAGATGGCTTGGCCAGAGAAGAAGGTGTCTTCTGCCAATTAGAGAAGGGTGCCTCTTCCTGTGGGTGGACACAGCCCCATGCCAGGACACAAAGTCTGGCAAATGGAACATGAACACCATCTCTCCTATCTGCACCCTCAGCAGGCTGCCCTTGTGCAGTAGACAACCTGCCCAACTCTATGCAGTGGCCCTGCAAAGCTTGTGCCTTTCCAATAATTATAATAATAGAAATTTCCAGTTTCCCATCAATGGAAATGAAATTTTGTTTACATGTAAGAAGCTCTGAGGTTTATGGCAGGCACTACTAAATGTCTCCCCAATATTTATTCTCCCTCTCTTCCTTGGGAATAAACCCTGACTTTATAATAAAAAACCACATTTCCCTGCTTCCTTTGCATCTAGATGTTACTATGTATGTTTTGGCTAGTGAGTTGTAAATAGAAGTGGTGTGCAGAATATGAAAGGATCATTAAAGGGAGTTTTCTGTAATGTAAAGGGAGTTTTCTGTTATCCATAGCTAAACCTTAGGCACACCAATTCAGTGTTTTCTCTGAGTACGAGAAATAAAATATGCTTTGTAAGTAAATTGCTATAGATATCTCAACCCCAGCAAACACCTGGAACAGTGCCTGGCATATATTGGGTGCTTAAAATATATATGTTGAATGAAATAATTAACAAATGAATGTTTTAGAACTAAAGAATACCAACTAACATTTGCAGCCCATGATAAAGCAGAAATGTAACATCAAGTAACAAGTAATCTAGTAACATTCTCCCATTCAGTGTTTTCAAACTTTTTAACACCAAGACTCATCAAAATAAAAATATTTTACAATAATATCTAGTACTCACCATTACTAAGTGCAATGCACTCTGATATTTTCTATTTTATTCAACTTTAAGAGCTAATTGTGACCTACCAAATTGACTTCATGACTTACTCATGCAACAACTCAGTGTTTGAAATCTGTTTAAAAATATACACTAGACAGACTAACTTCTCTATTAGCTTTTCTGTTAACTAACCAATAAGAGACAACACTAACATTTAATTTTTTAAGTTAAAAACCAAAAATTGTTTTAATTTACTGGAAAAAAACAGTGGCACAAATGACCAAAACACTACTTATATTTTGTTTGCTATTTTTGTACAATAGTTAAATATGATCATGGATGTCTTGAGAAGTCTACAACATAAAGCAAGTAATGAGGCTGTCCTGGAAACCCCTCCCTGAGAGCTGGCTAGCTGACTTGTCCTTCTCAGGTATCAGCTCCCGCTTCCTGTTCCACTCTGGCACAGGGCAGCATCCTCTCTCAGCACTCATCAAAGCCAGGCCATCCTTTCTCCAATCTGGGGTTCATAACCTTCTACCCTGGGTGCTTAAGGTACTTGCATTAACCGATCTCTTTGCTGATCAGGGAATTACAAATGTGCTCCCTTTCTCAGCCAGGATTCTCTCAGGGTCTCCAGATGATAATTTAAAGAAGAGAAAAACATCATGGAGTAGTAGAAAATGGTCTGCAATGGGAATGAATATAAGACACTTGCATTTTAATTCTTAGCATCTGATGACCATGGGCAAGTGAAGTAATATTCTGGTGTCCCAACTGCTACAAACGGAAAACAAGCCTGATGTCTCAGGCCTGCATACTATGTAATCTACCACAGTGAGTTGACATGTGTCAATGAAGAAGGTTAACGATGAGATGTGAAGGCTTCTGTGAAAAGTGCCTTCCTCCACAGATTTTGGCGAGCACATAAAGAAGTGAGGCTCTACAGGATAATAGAAAAGCACTTCGGAACACTTAGAGGACCCTCTAATGCAAACATAAAGCTACCACACAAACCTTGTAAACATAATCAAATATTAAAGAACTGAAAGATCATCTGCTTCATATCCTCTATTCCTCTCACAAATATTAAGCTCACAGACTCTGAACATTTCTTTCCAAATCATGAGCCTTTGTTTTCTCTGCTGTAAAATGATGATGAACTAGATGATCTACCCTCTCTGTTACAAAAGTCTGTTCCAAAGCATTCTTTGATTCCATGTCAGTGACATAAAACTAAGTGCTAATCTCAATTATTTACCCTGGTATTTTATTTTCCAGCATAACCAACACATCACTCTATTCTAATATAGTGATGAGTGCTAGCCACTTTCTTTTGACACATCTATTTAACCAACTGCATATATATTGAGTGTTTTCCAGGTGTACAATATACTAGCAGCTGAGGATACACAAAAGAAGTATAAGAAACATTTATCCCTCAAAAAACTTCCAACAATTGGCAGATAAAGCTCATTTGATGAACAAGTACTAAGCAGTGCAGTCCTATGTGAAAGTTCATTGGCAGTTTGGAGATGAGAGAAGTCAGCATATGCTTCAGTGCAAGGCTTCTGCCCACAGCAGTGCTTGTATTGAGACCTAACAGATGAATACACTTTTTTTTTTTTTTTTTTTTTTTAAGACAGAGTCTCACTCTGTCACCCAGGCTGGAGTGCAGTGGCGCAATCTCAGCTCACTGCAACCTCCGCCTCCTGGTTTCAAGTGATTCTTGTGCCTCAGCCTCCCGAGTAGCTGGGATTACAGGCACACGCCACCATGCCTGGCTAATTTTTGTATTTTTAGTAGAGATGGGGTTTCACCATGTCAGCCAGGCTGGTCTTGAACTCCTGACCTCAAGTGATCCCCCCACCTCAGCCTCCCAAAGTGCTGGGATTATAGGCATGAGCCACCGCGCCTGGCCCAGATGAGTACATTTTGGATGAACAGGCAAGGAGTGGAAAGGATAATCCAGCAGGAACATGGGAGCAAGAATGAACTGTTCAGAGGATGATGAGAGCACTGATCAGACTTTACATCTGCATTTGAACATCATGAAGGGAAGGAAGGCTCATAGGCAGGATGGGGCCACATCAGGAGAAGTTTTCAAAACCAGGTTAAGGACTCTGGATTATCTTCTGCAGGTCACGGGGACCATGATAGGTTCTTAGTGATCGGAGTGACATTTAAACCACTCCAATTTGTTTTTTTTAAAGTATGAATTACTACTTCCAAATTTGCTAGAACTTAGGTTGAATTTATGCAGACATGATACAGTAAAATGAAGTCTCCAATCCTCATGTGTCCTCCCACATGCAGAATCTCCTAGCAGCGTACTTCTGGCCTCTCTCTGACTCCCCATACAATTCTTCTCCAGGAAAGGAGGAGTAACTTGTCATTTTGTTGAGCTTGGGATTGAGCCTGTCCCTTCCTCTCTTCTCCTGGGAGCCAGGCTTCTAGCAGAAAGTACATATTCAGGGGAGGGCACAGAGGCTCACGCCTGTAATCACAGCACTTTGGGAGGCTGAGGCGGGCAGAGTACTTGAGGTCAGGAGTTCAAGGCTAGCCTGGCCTACACGGTGAAACTCCGTCCCTACTAAAAATACAAAAATTAGCTGGGTGTGGTGGCCCATGTCTATAGTCCCAGCTATTAGGGAGGCTGAAGCAGAATGATCACTGGAACCCAGGAGATGGAGGTTGCAGTGAGCCAAGATTGTGCCACTGCACTCCAGCCTGGGCAACAGAGTGAGACTCTGTCTCAAAAAAAGAAAGTACTGGCCGGGCGCGGTGGCTCACGCCTGTAATCTCAGCACTTTGGGAGGCTGAGGTGGGTGGATCACGAGGTCAGGAGATTGAGACCATCCTGGCTAACACGGTGAAACCCCGCCTCCACTAAAAATACAAAAAAAATTAGCCAGGCGTGGTGGCGGGCACCTGTAGTTCCAGCTACTCAGAAGGTTGAGGCAGGAGAATGGAGTGAACCCGGGAGGCGGAGCTTGCAGTGAGCCAAGATCGCACCACTGCACTCCAGCCTGGGTGACAGAGCGAGACTCCGTCTCAAAAAAAAAAAAAGAAAGACATATTTGTCTCTGCTCTTCCCCACCACAGGTTCTATAACGTGTCTGGGTGAGTGTCTGTCTAATTCTAGGGTTAAATATTGGGAATGTTTGCCCACAGGGGTAAACCCTATTCTCTGGCAAGTTCTACTGGTAATAAAGATGGTGTTTTGATCTTCCATCTGCCTCATTTTTTGTATTTCTCAACTTGTCACAACTCAGATGGGGAGGAGAGCCCTTTATACCTCAATTAAACTATACTGACTTTTCTGAAACTGCAGTACAGATCCTCAGCCGTACAAATTCAGTTTCCACTGATTCACATAAATGCTTTATACTCTAGACTGAGTGCCTCAATGAAATGGAACTGTATTCTAGACACTGCCAACTGATGGCAAATGACAGAAGGGACACCAAGACAAACTCATGGCAACACACGGGCAATCCTAACAGAGAACCCTGCACAGGAAATTCTAAATTGTAGTTGGGTCCCTACCACCCTCCTGTCACCCATTCTGGCATCTCCTCTTCCCAACTTCCCAATAATCTAACCTTTCCTTTTCTGGGTGTCCAAACTCCACACCAAACCATGACACCAGGTGTGACTTATGGCCAAAGTAATCCCCAAATTATATTTTCCCCTCTCCTCTACTAACCCCCTGTCCACACTGTTTACATAAAAAATCTGTATTCTAAGCCCTCTGAGTTAAACAGCAGGATGTACACAAAATGAGTAATCAGTGAAATGAACTCTTCTAGAGAGTGACTGCATTTAAAGGATTAATATGTGATGAGACTCTAAATTATAACAGGGTGACTACGTGAGGATGAAAATTCTGAGTATACCCTTCCCGGATGAGCCTCTGTCAACACCCGCTTGCCATCCCCACCAAAGGCTAAGTGGACATACAGGCCATTATCATCAATTACTACCACTATTAATAGTAGTTCCAGAAATAGCTACCATTTATGAAGTACCAGCTCTGTGCCAAATATTGTATTAGATGTTTTACATGTATTATACAAATTAATTCACCTTGATAGAGTAAAATGGTAGGTAGGTATTAGGATTCTCATCTTACAGCTAAGAAAAGTGAGGCTCAAAATTTTGCCCTAGAAGCACACAGTAAGTGTCAGAAGCCAGATTCAAACCTAAGTCTACCTGATAATAAATTTCATGTTTTTTACACTATTTTGAGAAGAAGACATCAAGGCAAGAATTCTAACAATTTCCTGGCATTTTTGTCCCCTGCCCTCTGAAAACACAGCAGAAATCCTTTGAAATTGAATATCTGTATCAACCATTTGGAACACGTCGTCAAAGACACTGTCTCCCATTGTAAGAGTTCAATTGATGGCGTTTTAGAGGATTTATAACCACTCCCTGCCCTTTTACCTCCCTGCCATCCTTCTGCCAACCAATTCAGCTACACTTGTCAGAAGAAAGCTGTTCCCAGTGACAGATCAGGACTTTACTGCAGAAAACAGCTTCTGCAGAGAACTCACAGAGCACCCTACTCCTGGAAACCACAGAAAGAGGTTAAATTCATTATTAAAATGATAAGAGGGGGAAAAAAGCTTTATGTGAAAGACTCCCACTTTCCTACTGTCACTGGGACAAGGGCCAACAATATAGAATCAATGCTCTCAGATGTGTACAATTATGACAATACATTAAGCTGCCACTCAGAGAAGCATTAACTTCTGGCCCTCACCGCTCCTGGCAATCCCTGAAAGTACTCACATTCCTCAAACCTGGGTCATGCACAGGGACTGACTCCACCAGCACCTCTGAGAGATGTAAAAATGGAGTCATTTAGACACAATAATAACTTCATTACTCTAATCAAAAAACAGTGCAATTCCTGCTCCCTGGGCCCCAGGAGAATACTGGTTATCAAATATGGATCTCCAATATTCAAATAATTTAAAAGCCAGAAGATATACACCAGACTGCCAAACTTGATTTGAAATTCAAGGTTCACAAAACTTTTTTTTTTTTTTGAGACAGAGTCTCACACCGTGGCTCAGACTGGAGTACAGTGGCGTGATCACCGATTACTGTAGCCTCGACGTCCCAGGGTCAAGCAAATCTCTCACGTCAGCCTCCCGAGTAGCTGGGACTACAGGTGCATGCCACCACACCTGGGTGATTTTTGTATCTTTTGTAGAGACAGGGTTTCATCATGTTGCCCAGGATGGTCTTAAACTCCTCGGCTCAAGCAGTCCTCCTGCCTCGGCCTCCCAAAGTGCTGGGATTAGAGGCATGAGCCAGCGTGCCTGGCCTTATAAAACTTTTTTTTTTTTTTTTTCTGAGATGGAGTCTTGCTCTGTCACCCAGGCTAGAGTACAATGGCGCAATCTCAGCTCACGGCAACCTCCGCCTCCTACGTTCAAGTGATTCTCGTGCCTCATCCTCCCGAGTAGCTCAGACTACAGGCGTGGGCCACCACACCTGGCTAAGTTTTGTATTTTTAGTAGGGACAGGGTTTCACCATATTAACCAGGCTGGTCTCAAACTCCTGACCTCAGGTGATCCACCCACCTCGGCCTCCCAAAGTGCTGGGATTACAAGCATGAGCCACCGCATCCAGCCTGCAAAACATTTTTAAGAATATCTTGTGGCAGTGGTTCTCAACCCAGGTTCCATGTTAGAATCACCTGGGGAGTTAGTTAAAAATACCCATGCTCACGCCCTATCCTGATCCAGTTAAATAATTATCTCCAGGTCTAGTGCCAGGCATCCCTTGTTGCTTCTGATGTGCACCAGGCTGTGGACCACTATCACAAAGCCTCCTGGTCATTATGACCATCAAGTACAACTACACTACACAGGTGCTAAGGTGCCACTTAAGATATTTCACTGATGGAGTAACAAAAGCTTTTTTTTGTAACCTAGTTTTTTGCTGAGCAGTACTCTGTAAATATAAAGATGACCAATCACACTCTTCAAAGAAAATTCAAGCCCAGGAGGTTAACAGGCATTTCAGATCACAGGGCAATGTCAGTGATGAGAGCCCTCGGCCTGCACTGCCCATTCAGTCATCAAGTTATCCCGCTTGACAGATATTGTCTTCTACCACCTGCCACATGAGATAAATATTTTCCAGAGCATGTAAAAAGATTTAAAATCTCCATTGAAGGAAAACAAAGGAGTAATTTGAAAGCTTCTAAAACTTCATTATCCATTGGATAGTAGAATGCTGTACATTCTTGAACAAGTTAATTGTCCAAATGAGCACTAGCGGGTTTCCCAGGAATAATAGGATTTGATTAATTCCCAACTAGGATGGAAAGACCCATTACAGAAGAGCCAGTGTTTTAAATTAATGAGTACAAGAACCCAAGCACTGGTTGAAAAAACAAGATTGTAATACAGCAGTGGTTCTCAGCCCTGGTTCTATGTTAGAATCACCTGGAGAGTTACCTAAAAATACTCATGCTCATGCCTTTCCTGATCCAGCTAAATCAGTTAAATCCAGTTACCCATTTTGTGACCTGCCTTCCACCACTAAAAAGAAGCACGGTCAGTAAGGTGTCGCGTCTCTAGCACTATGAAATACAAAGTGACCCTAACTTCATTCTGTGCTGCTACTGCCACTCTTATGATAAAAAGGATTCCATGTGAGAATGTGCAGATTCATTAAATAAAAATATTGTTCCTTTCTTCTTTTTAAAGTAAGGCCACCCAAAATTTAAGCCTGAGAGCCTCTTCTTAGATCCACTAGATGGTGCAAGCTCTCTTTTTCCAGCAGACTTAACAGGAGGAAAGGACATTTAAAAATTAATATGGGAGACTGAGTGCGGTGGCTCACGCCTGTAATCCCAACACTTTGGGAGGCCGAGATGGGCATATCATTTGAGGTGAGGAGTTTGAGACCAGCCTGGTCAACAAGGTGAAACCTCATTTCTACTAAAAACACAAAAAGTTAGCCAGGCGTAGTGGTGCACACTTGTAATCTCAGCTACTTGGGAGGCTGAGGCAGGAGAATTGCATGAACCCGGAAGGCGGAGGTTGCAGTGAGCCGAGATTGTGCCACTGCAATTCAGCCTGAGCAACGGAGCGAGACTCCATCTCAAAACAAAAACAAAAACAAAAACATATGGGTACCCCCAAGCAGCCCATGCATTGCACAGGATCCTTGAGAGGAAGGGGAGTTGCTGTCTCAGAAATCTTTCTATTTTGCAATTAACAAAAACATAATAAAATTTTTCCTAAATTCTTCTTTGGGAGCTCAGGAGTTAAACCTAGGCCATGAAAGGAATAATGAAACTAAGATTTACTTCCAAGGTGCCTAATGGAAAGAGATGATACTGAAGCCTGGAGATCTGGAGATCTGGGTTAGGTCCAAGCTTGACATGATGTGAGCATAAGCAAGTCACTTAACCTCTCTGGTCCTCAATGCCTTTGTCTGAAAAATGAGGAACTGGAACTAGATAATCTCTGGAATTATGTCTAGTACTAAAGTTCTACAAATGTACATAACAATCATTTTTCTATCTCCAATTTAATCTCTCCACTTAGATTTGGCAAGAATCTTAAACACAAAGGACATGTTTCATGAAATCAATCCATCCAATCTGTGAAGTTTTTAAAACTGAGATGTTATTAATTCATTTAGAGAAAACTGATATATTATTAATTCATTTACCGAAAAACACTTATACATAGAACACCTACTGGTGCCAAGCATTGGGCTAACACTGTGTCAGGCAAAAAGGACATAGAGACAGATGAGTGCCTCACCTTTGCTCCTCCATGAAACTGAAATGGATTCTAATTTCAGACAAACAGAATGCTATCTTCAAAGAAAAAAACTGGATGGTTAAAATCTACTAGTTGTATTAAAGCATTTAACATAAATATAAATATTACACATGCTTAGTCAGAAAGTTTGATGTCTTGATAAATAACCCTAGCAATGATATATTGCCAATTATTTTACCTCGATATCTCATAAGCAACTCAAATGAAAAACAGTACAGAAAAGTTTGACGCCCTTATACAATTTCATTTCCACATATAGAGAGCACATTTCAAACATCATTCTTGGAGCCATCACTCATTCTTTAGAAATATTTTTTGGTTCATTTTTCATAAAATATCTATATCTTCCTTTAAATTTCTCCAGCAGTATCTGACTCAACTCCGGTTCTCTTTTGGACTTCCACGATATTTAAGAGTTGCTTACATAGAGCACCTACTGGGTACCAAGCAATAGCCATCTCTAGCCAATCCTAAACACCACCGCCCACCCCTGTGAAAGTGCCTCATTTTTCTCCCACTCCATGCCACCTCACAATGCTAGCTAAACATCAGTTCATCAACCTAACCTGACCACTACAGTTCTCATTAGCTTTCTCTCTCATAACTACATACACACACACACATACATACACACACACAGGCTCCTACCTAGTTACCATATCTACATTCACATGTTCATTTATTCAAGAGATGTCATAATACCTATTACATACTTGGCAATGTACTATAAATGCTGCTATATATTATAACATTTGTTCAATGAACAAATGAATAAACAAATGTGTATGTTTCCCTACTCTCATGGTGTTTACCACCTGGTATGAGAGGTACAACATAACAAATCTATAATGATCATACCAGATAATCTTCAAGTCCCACTTGGGTGATGCCAGCAAACTCTATAGAGAAGTGAAGAGTTATTGCCTATGCCTGCACTGATCAGGAAGAATCTGGGAGGTGGCATGCAGTCTGGACATGGGAGGATGAGAAGATTTGGATAAATGTAGTTGGAATAGATGCTAAATATAGTTGGCATCTCAAGTGGAGGAAAGGCATAAGCATGGGCATTTAACTAGAAGGCTGGAATCACACTCAGGGTATAGCAAATGGCCCAGAATAGCTGGAGAAGTGAGTCTACAGAGAAGGAGGTAGAAGGAGCTTTGGGATTAGCCTAGGAAAAGATTCAAATGGTTGGGTTCTACCAAGTCTACATCTCTGAGTTATTTCTCCTAATAAACCTGATTTCTACAATTCTCTACCTGTTTCCTCCTGGCAATATGCCAAATTTGATAAATTACAGTGGAAAGATGATATAAACAGAGCCTCTTCTTAGATCCACTAGATGGTGGCATTGTGGGGTGGCATGGAGTGGGAACAAAAGAGCTGTTTAGTCATCTAAATCTATTATTTTCCCAACAAGTATATAACAATAAAAACAAAAACAGTAATAAGAGTTAACTCATACACATTGTTCCAGGCACCATTTTAAAGTATCAACTCATTTACTCTTCACCAGTCCTATAAGGTAAAGCATTATTATTATTGCCCCTATTTTACAAATGAAGAACATGGCTCAGAAAGATTAAGTGCTCTACCAAAGGCACAGAGCTAGCAAGTGGCAGAGCTGGGAAACCAATCCTGGTAATCTGACTATAAAATCCACATCATATTAAATCCTTCACAAAGAACTTACTCACTAGATACCACTATATCTAGGTTCATGTCAATGAATAAGTGTGCCTTCCTCTTTGCTATTTTAAGTTTACTTACTTAAGACAGCATTTTTATTTATTTTAGTTTTTTGGGTTTTTTTTGTGTTTTTTTTGGCACAGCATTAGATACAGCATTAAAGTGATGGGGTGCCTCAAGATACTATGATGTTGGCTGTAGGCCAAGGTGATATAGATCCTATGGCCAATTAGTTCACTACTTGTTGTGTGATTATGCAAAATGAGAGGAAAGATCTGGTCTTCCGGTCACATAACAATATGCCCAGGTATCAGCTGAACACATGCCACGTGCCTTACAGGGAGCCTCCTTGTCTACAAAACATTCAAAGACACAGTGCTTAACTACACTGGAAACTCAGCACAAGACTTCAGATAGTAATTACAGATATTCTTTAAAAAAAAAGAAGCAAATGTTCCAATTGCTTCTATTATATTTCCACATTCTCAGAGGCTTTCCACCATAAACATTTGTCATTTCTTTATGTTGCACAGTTGGTCCACAGTATAGCTCTGGGATAAATAATGGATTCTTGTAGGTTTTTCTACATGTGGATGAAGAGAAAGCATATTTGTATATAGATCTAAATGTCTGGGTACATCATCTTTCCACTTAATAACCTAGAAAATGGGAAGTGAAAAAAAGTAATAATGGTTATACTCAGCTGAAGAAAATCTTCCCATCACATCTTTATTACGTAACTTCAAATTATAAGGAGCACTCTTTTCCCTCCTGCCCATAGCACCAAGGCATTTGGCAGGACTGGGTCAGAGGTAGAACAGTGGTATCTTATAGTATTCTGTGATATACATAACATCACTGAGTGGCCAGTATTGCCATCCCAAGCTGATGACATTTCCATTCGAAAGAAGTTTTATGGTATCGAAATCACTGTCCACATATCTTAATAGCACCACACAGGAGAGCAGGGTTGATTTCATAGTAATAAATAATGCCACTTGGCCAGCATCCTGAACAATGGGAGGTACCTCGCTCAATCAAACACTACTCACACATTAGAGGCCGAAACACATTCTTGGAACCCCTAATATTTAAGAACCCAACAATCTCCTTTCACTACTCGCCTTTAGATACTACTACTAAGTCTTAAGTTATATGAAATATTTTGAGATTCCTTATTTCCACTTTAATACCTTGCTCATTTGGAAAAGGCTTCACCAAAGTGCTTTTATCTACCTTCTCATCTGATGTCCACCACAGTCTTGGGAGGCTGACAAGGTGGGGATTACCATAGAAGACAAAACTGAATCCTTAACTGGGTTAAGACCCTTGACAGCACACATAACTAGAACCCCTGTCTTCTGAATCCTAGTTCAGTGAAGGAGCATTAATAGCAGAAGTGCCGGCACAAGGGCATAGATCAGTGCTTCTCCAAGTGTGGTCGCTGGAGCACCTGGGTGCTGGCTCATGTGCAAATTCCTGGGCCTCAACCCTACCTATTAAAGCAGACTCTTCGGAACCCAGGAGTTTGCAATGAAGAAGTTCCCCAGTAACTAGCTGCACATTCAAGTTTGAGAACATGTGACACTGAGAATTAGAATAAATAGGAAAACAATTATATAAGCAACTGAGTTGATACCACATTCTGAGAGAAATAAGAGAAAATCAAAAGTTAGGGGTCGGGCGTGGTGCCTCATGCCTGCAATCCCAGCACTTTGGGAGGCTGAGGTGGGTGGATCACTTGAGGTCAGGAGTTTGAGACCAGCCTGGCCAACATGGTGAAACTCTGTCTTCACTAAAAATACAAAAATTTACTGGGCATTGTGGCATGCGCTTGTAATCCCAGCTACTTGGGAGGCTGAGGCAGGAGAATCGCTTGAATCTGGGAGGCAGAGGTTGCAGTGAACCGAGATCATGCCCCTGCACTTCAGCCTGGGCAACAGAGCGAGACGCCATCTCAAAAAAAAAAAAAAAAAAAAAAGAAAGAAAGAAAGAAAAAGAAAAGAAAAAGAAAATCAAAAGTGATGCTGGCTGTGAAATAATGTAGAAGTATGTTAAGGAGCAACAAGCGTATTATCTAAAATCAAAACACTATAGTGACCAAAAATGGTATAAAATTTATTGGCTTAGTAACACACAGTGTCATGTGAAGGATGTCTCACTTTAGAGATTCAGCTGGTTACATAAATAAGTAATAATAGGTAGTATGTATTTAGCACTAAGTGCCAGAGACAATGACAAGCACTTTAAATGCATAATCTTACTTAGTCTTTACAAAAGCCCGATAAGGTAGGTATTATTATCCCTAGATTATACATATACACCAATGAGAATACCTGCCACAGGCACATAAAGTAGCAAAGAACTAGACTCAAACCAAGGTCTTGCTAACTCAAAACCCATTTATTGAACTGTCAAGCTAGGCAGCTTCCCAAAATTGTATCAGTTGAATATAATGCATTAATTGAATATATTAGATGGTACACACTTTTAGTTTTCAAATTAATCAAGAATTTCCAAGTCAAAGCCTCTTACACTTGTCACTAAAATTTTCTAGATCTACTTAATAGCTGGCTCTCACTGGATAGAGAAATTATTAATTTAGTCTGTCTAAAACTGGCCTGCTTAATATGATTTTTTCAATCCAGATTTAATAGTGCTACCGTCACTCCATGTTACCTAGTTGCAGGCCCACAACAGGACTGGGCCTTTTAATTACCTCGTTCAATTGCGTTTACTGACTGATTATAGTGATGGTTACATCTGGCCCTCTGCTTCCACGGTACTCTTCTGTTTAAGTCCAGGGGAACTGAGTAGACAGAATGATTGCTTGGGCTCCACCACTCCTATCCCAGCTGAGCCAGGCTCCTTAATTATGGCTCCCTTGGTTACAACTGGATCTCGGACAGCATCTGATAAGGGTGTAAGTGTGAGATGGCACCAGGGTCATTGAGCTTCCCTGCCAAGTTTAAGAATCCCCAACTTCCCCAACTGCTGGGTGGCTCTAAATGGAATACCTGTCTGTCCTGGAACCAGCGCCTGCCTGTAAAGCTGTGGAGACAATAGCAGCACCTTCTAAGAAGAACCACCTCATTTCTGCAGGACATTGTTGGAATTCCCCTAACTTTTTACCAGACCAGCAGTCTGTGGGCTGAGGTGCGCACATAGGTATGCTTTCAGCACAGTGGAGAACAGAATTGAAGTCACTGGTTTACTCCAAGCATGGTAAGAAACAGGCAAAGTTCCACATGAACAAATACAGCTCAAGATTATTACAAGAAGAGGAATAAGCAGCTAGCAAAAATAGAACAAGACAATGTTCAGGAGCCTTCAGTGATTAAAAACCACGGGTCAATAAGGTTGACAATGTTTTGTGGGGTTTTCTGCAAATTATTGAAATATATAAGTAGAAATATGAAATGCAGAGATCAAAAAAAGTATTCCTCTGTATTTTTTAGTTTGGTTCACCCCAGAGATGGTGCCTCGTTTGGGGCTCAACTAAGTCAAGGGAAGCTACAAAAGACTTAGCAAAGAACCACCAAATTTAAAAAACAAAATCTAAAAATTCCAAAGCCAAGGTGGCATCTTACATTCCATGCTTTTGATTCCTTCTTCCCATTTTCCACTGAAAGGAATGACATGATCAGTGAAATTCCACAGCATTATAGGAAACCAGGCATAAAACTTCAAGACGTTTTTCCTCAGGAAGTGGCACAGATGACAAATGACAAAGAGCAGAGACCTGCTGAAGCATCCAAAAATCCAACGGGAAGTCTGCCAGAGAACAAGTAAGAGGACTTGTGTCTACCCTTCTCCTACTCCAGAACCCCCGCTAGTATCTCCCAGACTAGAGAGGCACGAGGAAGAACGGACAGGAGAAATGAAATTAAATCATGGTTGAAGAGCATGCTGTCCGGCCCACTCCTCACTATGACATAAGCGATCAGTGTATTCCTCCTGCAAACTCGGCACCCAATTATAGCCCATTAATATTTTATAATGGTGATAATAATTTGAAGATGGTACTTAATTGCTCTTAAAATCTTCAGTCACTATTTTCACTGGGCATAAAAGTCCAAAATATGCCTAGCCAGTAAGAGCCAAACTGGGCTCTACCGGAGTTCCAGCCTGCCCACCCACACACACACTTACAGCAAGTAGGCAACTCACAAGTGTGGCTGCTCTCAGCCTCTCAAAATTTCCATCTTTACTTCTCTAGTCCCCAAAAAACTTCCATCCATCAACCTAAGTCAATAAGCCATGAATTATGGAGCTTGCAGGATGCAGATCATGAACACGTATGTGCGTGTTTGGAAGACAAGCTTGTAAAACAAATGGGCTCCACGGCAGCTTACATGAACCCAGCACACATGCCTTTAAGGAAATGGCTGAAATTATTCTACGCATGTATGTTGTTCAAGCATGGTTTCAGCACACAAGAGATGGTGGAAAAATCAATTTTTCTGGTAGACTTTTTGCTTCTGTCTTTCCAAGTGCTCTTGAATGGAATAATTTGTTGAATGAAACACAGCTGGCTGCTCTTTGCAAAAACCAAAGGTGCAGGCTTTCTTTGAGGTCACAGTTATCATTGCGAATGCCTGTGAGCTGCCTGCAGAAGGGATGGTATGTAATTATCTTCCCTTCCATCTACCTCTTACTTCAGCACATTCACCTCGATGTCTCTACCTCTATCCACCAGAGATAGTCCCAAACTTTTGCCATAATTTGGTAACAATCTCTTTTTAAAAAGGAGCAAAACAACCCACTAAACAAAAGACTACCCTACCCTAGTTCACAAGACATTTGACAGAAATAATATGACTGAGCCTGACGTGCTACTTATACAACCTTTTCCCATCCAAACAACCTAATAGTCCCCTCTTTCTAATCCTGCCAGATCCAGGACAAGCACTGAAGCCATCTTTGGCTGCAACTGCCAACTCTCTACGGGTCTCCCACCAGCCCAGGACCCTGAAACAACATATCTGGATGGAGATTTTCCCAAGCTAACGACAAAACCAATTAGACTGCTTCACTTGTTTTTGTCGGCTACAAACCTCATTTCCTGTTCCACATCAATTTTTATATGATACTTGTTCTTAAACACAGAACCCACCAAAAACTCATTTTTATTTATTATTATTATTATTTTTTTTTTTTTGAGATGGAGTCTCACTCTGTCGCCCAGGCTGGAGTACAGTGGCGCGATCTCAGCTCACTGCAACCTCCGCCTCCTGGGTTCAAGCAATTCTCCTGCCGCAGCCTCCTGAGTAGCTGGGTCTACAGGCGCCCACCACCATGCCCAGCTAATTTTTGTATCTTTAGTAGAGACAGGGTTTCACTGTGTTGGCCAAGCTGGTCTCAAACTGCTGACCTCAGGTGATGTGCCCTCCTCAGTCTCCCAAAGTGCTGGGATTACAGGCGTGAGCCACCATGCCCGGCCCAAAAACTCATTTTTAAATTGGTAAGACCAAATTGAAAGTAATGAATACGATTTCATGCCAAAACTGCAAATTATTTTGAGCTGTTAGTTCATGTGGTGTCCAACAGATGTCACTGTGTTTCCCTCACAAACTGAAAACATCTCCTAGCACCCCTGTGAATTATTTGAAAAGCCCCAGGGCTCCTTGGTGCACTGTTTGGGAACCACAGATGCAGGCCCTTCCAGGGGTTTCAGGAAAGAGCAGGGAAGCAGGGTCAAATGCAAAATCACCTAACAATAGAAAGGAGCACGTGCTCGGAATAACATGGGCACCGAGAGCTGCCAACTCTAGGGAACAGAGAAGACTAGAACCTCCAATGTAAGGGACAGCTGCAGGAGGCTGTGGGATTTAGGCTGGTCCTTGAAGAAAGAGTAAGTCTTGACCACAGAGGAGGAAGGAAGAGAATGTTCCAAGCAGAGAAAACGGACTGAGTATAGGAGAGAGGCCTTGAACCAAGAATGAGGATGGTACAGAGTCAGGGCTGTGACACAACATGTAGACCAAGAACATTGTAGGAAGTGGAGCCACTTAAGGTTTCAGAGGAAGGATGATGTGTTTAGAAAATTTAATCCAGCAGTTATGTGTGAGATAATCTGAAGAAAGAAGTTGCAGTAATGAGACCATAAGTGAAAACTAACCCTGGTCAAGATATGTGGAGATGAAGACCCAGAGTGACACTATTGGGAGAAGAAACAAAAAAACAGACTCAAGAACCTTGCAAGAAAAGGTTGGCACTATATTTGGGAAGATTAAGAGAAAAAATTCAAGGATGATTAAGAGTTCTATGCCAGGTAAGTGGGAAAAGTGATATTATTCACAAAAAGAAGGTATGCAGAGGATGAATTAAGCTAGCCTCGGGAGAAAGACATTATGAGTTTGCCTCCTGACATTTTAAGTTTGAGGAAGCAACAGGTCATTGAGATGAAGAGATCTAGCCAGTGGTCAAACACTCAGCCCCAGCGCTTTTTAGGCCATCTGTGCAGAGCGAGGATAGCAATCATGAGGGTCAATCAGTGCAGGAATAGTCCCTGAGGCATGCCCACATTTAGGGAAAGACAACATCCAGTCAGCAGAGCAGACAGACCCTAAGGAGAACTAAGAGAGTTCAGAGTGTGGCATCAAAGGGGGAAACGAGGAAACCCGGGTCCAGGGAGTCAGAAGCCCCAGGGGTTGTTAATAAAGCGATTCTTTACAATCTCTTTTTTTTTTTTTTTTTTTTTCAGACGGAGTCTCGCTCTGTCACCCCGGCTGGAGTGCAGTGGTGCGATTTCGGCTCACCGCAACCTCCACTTCCCAGGTTCAAACAATTCTGCCTCAGCCTCCTGAGTAGCTGGGACTACAGGCACATGCCACCACACCTGGCTAATTTTTTGTATTTTTTAGTAGAAACAAGGTTTCACCATATTGGCCAGGCTGGTCTCTAACTCCCGACCTTGTGATCCGCCCACCTTGGCCTCCCAAAGTGCTGGGATTACAGGCGTGAGCCACCGCGACCGGCCACAATCCCAATATTTTTAAGCAAATGCTAAGTGCATTTATTAGCCTGGTGAGGAAAAAGCTGGGTGTAGTCCTTAAGGGAGAAGCAGTCATCTCTTTTAGGTAGTGTAGAAAGGTTTTATAGCTAGAGAGCAGGACAATCCCTTATCTCTTAAATCTTGAATCACTTGTGTCTGTCTTTTTCTCCACACCTTTCCCTTCTCTTGAATCCCCTGCCTGTTTTCTTCTGTTCATCACCACACTACCCAAAATGCCAGTCCACACTAAGCGGTGTTATTTTGTCACCACCAGATGGTTCCTGAGCCCCTTATCTGACTCCCTCTGCACTGCTTACTATGGATATCAATGTTCACCTGCCTTACAAATCACATTAGGGTCTTTTCTCAGTCCTCGTGGTCCCTCACCTCTTTTGGACATCACAGCTCTCCTGGCATACTTTCATCCAAACACACTCCTCCACGCCCTCCCTACCTGCTCACCTTCAAGGTTTGGCACAATGTCACTCTCTCCCTCCCCACCTGCCCTGGCTACTTTCTCTGTCACAGCACTTAGTTTTTCTTGCTTAAATTAACATGTCAGTCTCCTGGGTCCCAGATTATAAACTCCATGGAGATGACAGAGTTTTTCAGCCACCTTCATTTCCCCATGGAGTCTGGCAGTACTTTGCACCTGGTGCACACTGACTAAATGGTCTTTGAACAAACAATATTATCCTTTTACTGCATATGAAATGGCAGAATCTGTCCTGCAATAGTTATGATAATACCTTTGCATATAACAGTATATGATTTTTCAGAACACACTTATATTTGATTTTCATACCCTGTAAGGAGGAAAGAGGAGGTCTACTATCCTCATTGTACAGCTATGGAAATGTGATATGATTTGCCCAAATCTCATCTTGAATTGTAGCTCCCACAATTCCCACATGTCATGGGAAGGACACAGTGGGAGGTAAATGAATCATGGGGGCGGGTCTTTCCCATGCTGTTCTGGTGACATTGAATAAGTCTCATGAGATCTGATGGTTTTATAAATAGGAGTTTCCCTGCACAAGCTCTCTCTCTATGCCTGCCGCCATCCATGTAAGATGTAACTTGCTCCTGCTTGCCTTCCACCATGATTGTGAGGCCTCCCCACCCATGTAAAACTGTGAGTCCATTAAACTTCTTTTTCTTCCCAGTCTCAGGTATGTCTTTATCAGCAGCGTGAAAATGGACTAATATAAAATGTGACTCAAGGAGGTTGGAAGCTTTGCACAAGTTCACACAGCAGTAGTAAATAAAAGAGCCAGGACTAGAACCCAGATCTCTGACTCACAGTCTAATGCTCTTCCACTGCACACCCTGACTCTGTATAAATTCATGTAATAATAAGCCTGATTTGGTGATGGCTACCTATGCTTCAGATATTCCTTCATTTATTCATATCTAGTATGTTGTTAGCATTTCTACCCGTCACATTGGAGTCCAACTCTGATTTTAGGTTCCAGAGGACAAGGATCAATAAACAGAATGAGGCAGTAACTATAAGCTATAAAAAGTAGATTCACTAATGTGTTTCTAGAGAATTTTAAGCTGCAATTTACTTATGCATTAAACCCAAACACACTCTACAGGAACCATATCTACCTTCCAATTATTGCTCTAAGATGCTGATACTGGTAAATGAGCATGCTGATGGCTTCCAACGGCCCCTCTAAATCTACTCTCCACCTTTTCCACCTTGCCCTATACCCCAGTAGACCTGTATGGACCTTTTTCCCATGGTTCCCTTCCATATGCTTTCCACTTGGGTTCACCCAATGGGGTTCCAGCAGGAGACTGGAAGGAAGAAGAAGGAAACTTAGCTATTTATTCCCCTGACTCCCCTCTGAAGGGTTGCCTCAGGCAGGTTGTAACCCATGACTGAAGTTCATGGCTCTTATCAGGTGGGCCTCTCCACATATGTCTCTTTGGCCCTTTACAGCACATTCAGACTTAGGGGTGGCAACTGTGGTAAACCTGCCCAGAATATGGCCACAAATTCTTTAATACTGCTACTATAAAGAGGTGGGGTCTTTGTCCTCTCCCCTTGAAAGTGAGTGGTCTCTGTGTGACTATGAACAATGAAATATGGCATAAGGGATACTCTCCCAGGTTCCCCAGCCTTAGGAGACTAGCAGCTTCTATCTTTTGCCTCTTTGGCACACTCACTCTCAGAGTCCTTGGAGTTCAATCAGTACAGGAATCCAATTACTGGAGGCTGCCATGCTGTGAAGACGCCCAAGCAGCCCTGTGGAGAGGCTGTGTGGAAGGAGGGAAAGAAGGAGAGAGAGAGAGATCTAATCAGCCCCAACCTGTTCAGGCCCCAGCCTGCTGAGGCCCCAGACATCGCAGAACAGTGATGAGCTGTCCCCACCATGTTCCGAATGCATTCCTGAACCAGAGAATCGTGATTTATACTAATAACCAATGGCTGTTTTAAGTCACTAAGTTTGAGAATAGTTTATTATACAGTGCTAGATCACTGAAACACCACACTGTTGTAACTAGTCCACTTACTAAGCTCCCCTCACTACCATGTCTGAATGACATCTATTCCTTCTGGGGCCCTGACTAAATACATAACATATGACAAACATTAGGGCTGATAATCATATTCTAGACTTCTCTGCTTCTGAAAAAATGGCAGAACTGCACTTCCCCCTGAGGTCAGATGTGGCCTAGTGACTTGCTTTGCTTTAGACAATGAAATGTCAATAGAAATGATATGTGTTACTTCCAGATAAAAGCTTCAAGAGCCAGTGGGCCATTCACAAGGTTCTCTTCTCCCTGACCTCACCTTGAGACCAGTGATATCAGTTCCGAATAGTGGAGGCTCTATCAACTTGGATTCCTGAGTGAGGATAACATGGAAAAAAGCTAGCTACAAATTGCTCAACCCACAATCAAGATGCAGTGATGATGCAATGCAAAGATGCAGTGTGAACAAGAGACAAACATCTGTTATTTCAGCCCCTGAGATTTCAGTGCTGTTTGTGACTACAGCATAATCATCATGACTGCTACTATAAGCTCCTCTGTCAAGCTAATCCTGACCGAAATGCCCCCATGCATTAGGGGTCCATTTGAACTCCTGAATATTCTGTACACCAGGAAAGACGTCTCTATAATAAGCAAATATATATAACCATCTTGTACACATCTATAATCAGAAAAACCATGGAAATCCATCAACCATGTTAGTGGCCTTGGAAATGTACCTTGCAGACTTCCAACTACAGGGAGCATTACTGAGCTGGGGCCCCTGCTGCTAAACTCTGGAATCTTCTCCACATTTGCTCTGAGGCTACACTTCCTACAGGTTGTTCCCAGCCAGTGACTGGAAGCACTGAGTATAGTAAGCATACTAAGGCAGGCCTGTTCCTGAGAGATGCAGGCCTCTAATAGCCTTTCTCAGACTTTTCAACAGTCTAGGACACTTCCAGCCAGCCTTCTCTGCCTCTCTCATCACTTGGGGTCAGATTGGTGTTGCAGTCTGAAAGCTCTCCCAGCCTTCCCCCATCTTGCTCCTATTTTCTCTCACACAGGCATTTCCCCAAATAAAATCCTTGCACATTTAATCCTATCTTGGCATCTGCTTCTCTGAGAACCCAGACTAATAGAACTATACCAATGAATATTCAGCCTTGAAAATTTAGCTTTGACAAATTAAACATACAGAGACAACAAAACTAGCTCTTGTTGAATAAGGGCTGTCCCATTTATATGAAGTCATAAATAACCAGTTTTGCACAAAATCATATCCGTCTCTATAGCTGGATCTAATTCCTATATTACCTATGTTAACATAGTATCATTTTATTTAATATGACTTTTACAAAGTATGATTTTGACCTTAAATTAAAAATTTATCCTTTCCCATATGTCCAAAATAGGCTTCCAATCCCTTATCCCAAACCCTGGAGACCATGTGTATTTTGGAATGCAAAACTTTAAGAAAAGTAATGTACATCTGCCATATTTGACAGAACCTCCCCCAATGGGGCTGGGGGCAGCACCTTATAATCAAATACATTACTGTTTTTTCTATGAAACATACAAGTATTAACACAAGTGAGTTAAAAGTAAATAGCCTCGAGGTGGTTCAAGTAGGATTCAATACCAAATGAGTTCATCAAAAGTTAGGTTGTGAACAATTACAAAAGTGAATTGTAAGAAAACATTCAGTTTCCAGAGCTTTTGAAGTTTACGTTGTGAATAAGGAACTGTGAACCTATTCACACTATAGAAAACTATGCAGCCCCTTAAAAAAATCAGAAATCTCTGGTTCAGAAATGCTGCAGAAATATTGTTTAAGCATGAAATTATTTATATTATTTATGAGACAGAGAGAATAGGTTTACCTCTGTAAACTGCCTACGCTGATGGCAGGTAACTAAAATGTTATGCATAAGTTGGTGGCTGAGAGAATGCACAAAGAAAATTTATTTAGGATACTAAATAAGCCTCATAGAATAACTAGAGGTGGCTGGCAAGATAGCAAAATAGGAACTACTCCAGTCTGCAGCACCCAGCAAGATCAGTGCAGAAGGTGGGTGATTTCTGCATTTCCCATTGAGGCACCTGGTTCATCTCATTGGGACTGGTTAGACAGTGGGTGCAGCCTACCGACGGCAAGCCAAAGCAGGGTGGGGCATTGCCTCACCGGGAAAGCTCGAGGAGTTGGGGAACTTGCTCCCCTAGCCAAGGGAAACCGTGAGGGACTGTGCCATGAGGAACAGTGCATTCCAGCCCAGATACTACATATTTCCCATGGTCCACAACCCGCAGACCAGGAAATTCCATCAGGTGACTACACCACCAAGGCCCTGGGTTTCCAGCACAAAACTGGCCGGCCATTTGGGCAGACACTGAGCTAGCTCAAAGAGTTTTTTTTTTTTTTTTTTTTAACACCCCAGTGGCGCCTGGAAACCAGTGAGACAGAACCGTTCACTCCCCTAAAAGCAGGGCTGAAGCCAGGGAACCAAGTGATCTAGCTCAGCAGATCCCACCCCCATGGAGGCCAGCAAGCTAAGATCCACTGGCTTGAAATTCTCGCAGCCAGCACAACAGTCTGAAGTCGACCTGGGAGACTCGAGCTTGGTGCGGGGAGGGGCATCCACCATTACTGAGGCTTGAGTAGGCAGTTTTCCCCTCACAGTATAAACAAAGTCACCTGGAAGTTCAAACTGGACAGAGCCCTCCGCAGCTCAGCAAATCCGCTGTAGCCAGACTGTCTCTCTAGATTCCTCCTCTCTGGGCTGGGCATCTCTGAAAGAAAGGCAGCAGCCCCAGTCAGGGGCTTAGAGATAAAACTCCCATCTCCCTGGGAAAGAGCACCTGGGGAAAGGGGCAGCTATGGGCACAGCCTCAGCAGACTTAAACATTCCTGCCTGCCAGCTCTCAAGAGAGCAGCGGATCTCCCAGCACAGCGCTAGAGCTCTGCCAAGGGACAGACTGCCTCCTCAAGTGGGTCCCTGACCCCTGTGCCTCCTGACAGGGAGACACCTCCCAGCAGGGGTCGACAGACACCTCATACAGGAGAGCTCCAGCTGGCATCTGGCGGGTGACCCTCTGGGACGAAGCTTCCAGAGGAAGGAACAGGCAGCAATCTTTGCTGTTCTGCAGCCTCCACTAGTGATACCTAGGCAAACAGGGTCTGGAGAGGACCTCCAGCAAACTCCAGCAGACCTGCAGCAGAGAGGCCTGACCGTTAGAAGGAAAACTAACAAACGGAAAGGAATGGCATCAACATCAACAAAAAGGACGTCCACTCAAAAACCCCATCCGAAGGTCACCAACATCAAAGACCAAAGGTAGATAAATCCATAAAGATGAAGAAAAATCGGCACAAAAAAGGCTGAAAATCCAAAAACCAGAATGCCTCTTCTCCTCCAAAGGATCACAACACCTCGCCAGCAAGGGAACAAAACTGGATGGAGAATGAGTTTGACAAATTGACAGAAGTAGGCTTCAGAAGGTGGGTAATAACAAACTCCTCCGAGCTAAAGAAGCATGTTTTAACCCAATGCAAGGAAGCTAAGAACCTTGAAAAAAGGGTAGAGGAATTGCTACCTAGAATAACCAGTTTAGAAAAGAATGTAAATGACCTGATGGAGCTGAAAAACACAACACGAGCACTTCATGAAGCATACACAAGCATCAATAGCCGCATCAATCAAGTGGAAGAAAGGATATCAGAGATAGAAGATCAACTTAATGAAATAAAGCATGAATACAAGATTAGAGAAAAAAAGAATGAAAAGGAATGAACAAAGCCTCCAAGAAATATGAGACTATGTGAAAAGACCAAACCTATGTTTAATTGGTGTACCTGAAAGTGACGGGGATAATGAAGCCAACCTGGAAAACATTCTTCAGAATATTATCCAGGTGAACATCCCCAGCCTAGCAAGACAGGCCAACATTCAAATTCAGAAAATACAGAGAACACCACAAAGATATATCTCGAGAACAGCAACCCCAAGACACATAATTGTCAGATTCACCAAGGTTGAAATGAAGGAAAAAAATGTTAAGGGCAGCCAGAGAGAAAGGTCAAGCTACCCACAAAGGGAAGCCCATCAGACTAACAGGGGATCTCTCTGCAGAAACCCTACAAGCCAGAGGAGACTGGGGGCCAACATTCAACATTCTTAAAGAAGAGAATTTTCAAGCCAGAATTTCATATCCAGCCAAACTAAGCTTCCTAAGCGAAGGAGAAATAAAATCCTTTACAGACAAGCAAATGCGGAGAGATTTTGTCACCACCAGGCCTGCCTTACAAGAGCTCCTGAAGGAAGCACTAAACATAAGAAAGAAAAACCAAAACCAGCCACTGCAGAAACATACCAAATTATAAAGACCATTGACACTATGAAGAAACTGCATCAATTAATGGGCAAAATAACCAGCTAGCATCATAATGACAGGATCAAATTCACACATAACAAATATTAACCTTAAATGTAAATGGGCTAAATGCCCCCAATTAAAAGACACAGACTTGCAAATTGGATGAAGAGTTAAGACCCATTGGTGTGCTGTATTCAGGAGACCCATCTCATGTGCAAAGACATACATAGGCTCGAAATAAAGGGATGGAGGAATATTTACCAAGCAAATGGAAAGCAAAAAAAAGCAGTGTTGCAATGCTAGTCTCTGATAAAACATACTTTAAACCAACAAAGATCAAAAGAGACAAAGAAGGGCATTACATAATGGTAAAGGGATCAATGCAACAAGAAGAGCTAACTATCCTAAATATATATGCACCCAATAAAGTAGTACCCAGATTCACAAAACAAGTTCTTAGACACCTACAAACAGACTTAGACTCCCACACAATAATAGCGGGAGACTTTAACACCCCACTGTCAATATTAGACAGATCAATGAGACAGAAAATTAACAAAGATATTCAGGACAGACTTCAACTCAGCTCTGGACCAAGCAGATCTAATAGACATCTACAGGACTCTCCACCCCAAATCAATAGAATATACATTCTTCTCAGCACCACACATATTCTAAAACTGACCACACAATTGGAAGTAAAACACTCCTCAGCAAATGCAAAAGAACGGAAATCATAACAAACAGTCTCTCAGACCAACCACAGTGCAATCAAATTAGAACTCAGGATTAAGAAACTCACTCAAAACCACACAACTACATGGAAACTGAACAACCTGCTCCTGAATAACTACTGGGTAAATAATGAAATTAAGGCAGAATTAAATAAGTTCTTTGAAACCAATGGGAATAAAGACACAACATACCAAAATCTCTGGGACACAGCTAAAGCAGTGTTCAGAGGGAAATTTATAGTACTAAATGCCCACAGGAAAAGGTGGGAAAGATCTAAAACTGACACCCTAACATCACAATGAAAAGAACTAGAGAAGCAAGAGCAAACAAATTCAAAAGCTAGCAGAAGACAAGAAACACCTAAGATCAGAGCAGAACTGAAGGACATAGAGACATGAAAAACTCTTCAAAAAATCAATGAATCCAGAAGCTGGTTTTTTGAAAAGATTAACAAAATAGATAGACTGCTAGCCAGGCTAATAAAAAAGAAAAGAGAGAAGAATCAAATAGACACAATAAAAAATGACAAAGGTGGCTGGGCGCGGTGGCTCACACCTGTAATCCCAGCACTTTGGGAGGCCAAGGCGGGTGGATCATGAGGTCAGGAGATCGAGACCATACTGGCTAACACGGTGAAACCCTGTCTCTACTAAAAATACAAAAAATTAGCCAGGCGTGGTGGCGGGCGCCTGTAGTCCCAGCTACTCGGGAGGCTGAGGCAGAATGACGTGAACCCGGGAGGCGGAGCTTGCAGTGAGCCGAGATCGCACCACTGCACTCCAGCCTGGGCGACAGAGCGAGATTCCATCTCAAAAAAAAAAAAAAGACAAAGGGGATATCACCACTCATCCCACAGAAATACAAACTACAATAAGAGAATACTATAAACACCTCTACGCAAATAAACTAGAAAATCTAGAAGAAATGGATAAATTCCTGGACACATACACCCTCCCAAGACTAAACCAGGAAGTAGTCAAATCCCTGAATAGACCAATAACAAGTTAACTAATGCCTACCAACCAAAAAAAAGCCCAGGACCAGACAAATTCACAGCCAAATTCTACCAGAGGTAAAAAGATGAGCTGGTACCATTCCTTCTGAAACTATTCCAAACAACAGAAAAAGAGGGACCCCTCCCTAACTCATTTTATGAAGCCAGCATCATCCTGATACCAAAACCTGGCAGAGACACCACAAAAAAAGAAAATTTCAGACCAATGTCCCTGATGAACATCAATCTGGCAATGCCGAATCCAGCAGCACATCAAAAAGCTTATCCACCATGATCAAGTCAGCTTCATCCCTGGGATGCAAGGCTGGTTCAACATATGCAAATCAATAAAGCTAATCCATCACATAAACAGGACCAATTACAAAAACCACACGATTATCTCAATAGATGCAGAAAAGGCCTTCGATAAAATTCAACACCTCTTCACGCTAAAAACTCTCAATAAACTAAGTACTGATGGAATGTATCTCAAAATAATAAGAGCTATTTATGACAAACCCACAGCCAATATCATACTGAATGGGAAAAAGCTGGAAGCATTCTCTTTGAAAACTGGCACAAGACAAGGATGCCCTCTCTCACCACTCCTATTCAACATCACAGTGGAAGTTCTGGCCAGGGCAATCAGGCAAGAGAAAGAAATAAAGGGTATTCAAACAGGAAGAGAGGAAGTCAAATTGTCTCTGTTTGCAGATGACCTGATTATATATTTAGAAAACCCCATCATCTCAGCCAAAAATCTCCTTAAACTGATAAGCAACTTCAGCAGTCTCAGAATACAAAATTAATGTGCAAAATCACGAGCATTCCTATACATAAATAATAGAAAAACAGAGAACCAAATTATGAGTGAACTCCCACTCACAATTGCTACAAAAAAAATAAAATATCTAGGAATACAAGTTACAAGGGATGTGAAGGACCTCTTCAAGGAGAACTACAAACCACTGCTCAAGGAAATAAGAGAGGACACAAACAAATGGAAAAACATTCTATGCTCATGGATAGGAAGCATCAATATCGTGAAAATGGCCATACTGCCCAAAGTAATTTATAGAGTCAATGCTATCCCCATCAAGCTACCATTGACTTTCTTCACAGAATTAGAAAAAACTACTTTAAATTTCATATGGAACCAAAAAAGAGCTTGTTTAGCCAAGACAATCCTAAGCAAAAAGAACAAAGCTGGAGGCATCACACTACCTGACTTCAAACTATACTACAAGGCTACAGTAAGAAAAACAGCAGGGTACTGGTACCAAAACAGATATATAGACCAGTGGAACATAACAGAGACCTCAGAAATAATGCTACACCTCTACAACCACCTAATCTTCGACAAACCTAACTAAAACAAGCAATGGGGAAAGGATTCCCTATTTAATAAATGGTGCTGGGAAAACTGGCTAGCCATATGCACAAAACTGAAACTGGACCCCTTCCTTACACCTTATACAAAAATTAACTCACGATGGATTAAAGAGTTAAATGTAAGACCTAAAACCATAAAAACCCTAGAAGAAAACCTAAGCAATACCATTCAGGACACAGGCATGGACAAAGACTCCAGGACTAAAACATCAAAAGCAATGGCAACAAAAGCCAAAATTGATAAATGGGATCTAATTAAACCAAAGAACTTCTGCACAGCAAAAGAAACTAGCATCAGAGTGAACACGCAACCTACAGAATGGGAGAAAATTTTTGCAATCTATCCATCTGACAAAGGGCTAATATCCAGAATCTACAAGGAACTTAAACAAATTTACAAGAAAAAACCCCACCAAAAAGTGGGCAAAGATTATGAACAGACATTTCTCAAAAGAAGACATTTATGAAGCCAATGAACATATGAAAAAAAGCTCACCATCATTGGTCATTAGAGAAACGCAAATCAAAACCACAATGAGATACCATGTCACACCAGTTAGAATGGCAATCATTAAAAAGTCAAGGAACAGCCGGGCGCGGTGGCTCACGCCTGTAATCTCAGCACTTTGGGAGGCTGAGGTGGGTGGATCACGAGGGCAGGAGATTGAGACCATCCTGGCTAACACAGTGAAACCCCATCTCTACTAAAAATACAAAAAATTAGCCAGGCATGGTGGCGGGCGCCTGTGGTCCCAGCTACTCGGGAGGCTGAGGCAGGAGAATCGCATGAACCTGGGAGGCGGAGTTTGCAGTGAGCCGAGATCGCACCACTGCATTCCAGCCTGGGCGACAGAGCGAGACTCCGTCTCAAAAAAAAAAAAGTCTGGAAACAACAGATGCTGGAGAGGATGTGGAGAAATAGGAGCACTTTTATACTGTTGGCGGGAGTGTAAATTAGTTCAACCATTGTGGAAGACAGTGTGGCAATTCCTCAAGGATCTAGAACCAGAAATACCATTTGACCCAGCAATCCCATTACTGGGTATATACCCAAAGGATTATAAATCATTCTACTATAAAGACACATGCATACGTATATATATTACAGCACTATTAACAATAGCAAAGACTTGGAACCAACCCAAATGCCCATCAATGATAGACTAAAGAAAATGTGGCACATATACACCATGGAATACACCATGGAATATGCAGCCATAAAAAAGGATGAGTTCATTCCTTTGCAGGGACATGGATGAAGCTGGAAACCATCATTCTCAGCAAACTAACACAGGAACAGAAAACCAAACACCGCATGTTCTCACTCATAAGTGGGAGTTGAACAGCGAGAACACATGGACACAGAAAGGGGAACATCACACACCGGGGCCTGGCAGGGGGTCAGGGGCTAGGGGAGGGATAGCATTAGGAGAAATACCTAATGTAGATGACAAGTTGATGGGTGCAGCAAACCACCATGGCACGTGTATACATATGTAACAAACCTGCACATTCTGCATGTGAACCCCAGAACTTAAAGTATAATAAAAATACAATAAAAATAAATAAAGAATTAAAAAAAAATAATGCTCATGTCAAGGCAGTGGACATGGAGTATAGGAAACACAGACAGGAGTCCCTCCAGTGGACCTGAGCCCAGACTTCTCGGTATCACTCCCCATACCAAAGGGGGAAATATAGGAAATAGGATATGACTGCTGTCACCGGGAACCCCTCAAGAAACATCCAGTTCTAGACTTCTTTGTTCATGTGCTTCTGATTTCCTGTCCTGCCACTCATGAAATGGCTCCTTTCTTCATCAACCACATAAGGAGCCAAGAGCCAGAGGAGAGGCTGTTCACCTTCCCTGGCCTGCTCCGTCCCTAACCCTATTCATTCTAAATGATAAAAAAAAGCAAACAAACAAAAAACAGATGGAGAACAGGGAGAAAATTAATTAAGAAGGAAAAAAATCCATCTTTGTTCTCCCTAGTTGCTATATAGCCCTGAGACAAATTGTCTGCAATGGATACAAGTTAAGGAATCTTAATTAGGGGTTGGAAATTCAAACCTAATACAGTAACATTCGCTTCTCATTTTACATATTCAGCATTGACTCTTTTTTATTTTTACAATAAGCATGTATTAACTTTATGGCTTTAAACTTTAAATGTATTAACTTTATGGTTTCAAAACTCTCATATTTTAATTATGGGCACAACTGAGGATATTACATAATATATGTAAAGAGCTAGATCAAATGTTAGCAACTATTCTTTTACAAACCACTGTCCGGGAAGGTACTAAGTGCCAGCACTCTGTTGGCACTTTAACAAGCATTCCATTTGTGTGTTGTTTCTTCAGCCTCCTAAGTCTTAGGTACTGTGCTCAGCATTGGAGATATCCCAGTGAATAAAACACATGTGATAATATGCCATACCTGAAAGCATGCATACCACTGTAGAGAAGACATTAAGCAAGCAATAGCACATGTAATGATTTAACTTTACCTGTACTAAGTGATATGAAGAAGTAGTGTGTGGTGACCAGTAAGATCCTCCTAACAGCACTCTGAGGTGGCTTTCATCCTCAATTATGAATAAAGAGCTATCACTAATGTCTGTAACACTAAAGTGTGCTAATCATAACATAAAATTTCCTGAACAAATAGTAATTATAATAATTATCACTATTATAATAATGACAGGAAATGTTTATGTCAATAGGTCATTGAGGAAAAGGATGGAAATAAATGAAGAAGAAAGTCTAAATGTGTGAGAGCATATATGGATAATTACTGCCAAAGAATTTCTATAGCACTCTTGTGTTCCTCCGAAGAGGAAAATTCTTCCATGCAGAGGCTTAGAGGTCTTCAATGCAAGATACCCATTCCATCCCTGGAACAACAAAATACTGACAAACATAAAGTTAACCTAGAAACAAATACAAGTTCTGTATTTTCCAAAGTTAACCCCTTATTTTCCAACAGAGATCTAATTTCACAGACTTGGTTCCTTTGTGCCCATAAACTACTAAAATAACATGGAAACCTCAGTATTTTTATGTTTAAACCACATCAGAGATGACCTCTTGAACCTAGAAATAACATAAAAATCCAATTCAAACCAAGTACCCTGTTTGGCTTGGAAAACATAGCCACTATGCTGGAGAGGCACTAAATAGTAAAGGATGAACATCTTCTGTCAAGATCTGCTCTAAACCAGAAACCTCATCAGCTTGGATGGCAAGGTTTCAAAGTTGCCATAATCAAGTATTTTTGGATTCTGTAAAATAAAAGTCCATAGAAATTGAACTTCAGGATGCAGAATGGTGGGCATTCCATCAAAACAACATATGATCAAGTTGCTCTTTGCTTCTGTCTCTGCTAAAGGTGTGATTCCAAAATCTTGACAAAGATCCCCTGAACTAAATACTGCACAAGTCTCTTTACTTAGTGAAGGAAAAACAGAAAATCAGAATTCTAGGCCTAGGAGTGTCTCCTGACAGCTCACAATGGAAAAGATATCAGTTGATTTACTATACAAAATGAGAGAGTCATAAGAAATTCAGAGTTGTGCTAATGAGACAGCCAACCTTTGATGGGACCTTAACTTGGCTTCACTTTAATTTTTGCTGTCACAAAATTGTTACAATAAAAAATTATGTTTTATTAAGTAGATGGCAAATCTATGGCACTTGTGCTACCACTGCTCCTCTCCATGCCTTGCATTCTCTATGCAAGGCAGACCTTGCATTCTCTATGACAGACTCAGCCTTGGAGGACATCTTGACAGTTCCAAGTTGCCACTGCCCACGAAGTGAAACAGGCACAGAGTCAGAGCCTATCTGCCAATGTTCCTTTAGGCTGACTATCCTACTTGACACTCACAATACTGTATTCTATGACACCAGATAGAACCATCAGTTTAAGCTGTGGCCACTTTAATACCTGTGTTTGATATTGCTAAGAAATATAGATGTAATGAGAAGAAAAATCAGGCTAAAATCATCATCAAATCAATTACACTGTGTTTACCCTCCTCAGTGTCCATCACTTGTATTATAGAGACAGAAGATTACATGAGCCAATCACTGACCTTATGAAGAGCAGGAGCCAAGACTGGTACCAAAAATCCATTGTAAATGTAATTGACAAGCTGATTTCGAATCAAGGGGTGAGCCACCTGAGAGAGAGACACATAGGCATGAAAAAGGCAAAGAGTTCAATCTTCAGTTCTTAAAATAAAACAATTCTGTGTACACCCTGAACTCAAAAAGGAAATCCACATTTTGGCCATTTATTCTGTGATTAAAGAACAAATCAGACCTCATACTGTCATATAAGCCTTTCAAATAACTTATTCCAGTATAAACAGCTTGGTTAAAATCCGCAGAAGTTGAACTTTCAAACATAATATTGGTAATTTTAAACTGTGTGTTTGGAAAAAAGACAATAAATAGACTGAGTATGTATAAGGATTCATACTTATACATACCATATCCAGTGTGTTAAACATATCCAATTTGTTAAAGTTAACAAACTGGAAAGTATAATTTTTGCCCCTTACTTTCTTCTAAATCACATCTCAACCTGTAACTAATTTTAAAAACTGAGTATAACTGTCAAAACAAACAATTAAATACATTTATTTTGCTAGCAGAAAACATTTTCTCATTTTAAATATGTATTTCCTGATAGTCATTTATATTAAAGAAAAGGCATTTAAAAATATTTTCAGAAAAATAGATAATATTCAAAAGCGGAAAACATTATCAGAGGTACAATACTTCTCATATTTGATTTCCAAAATATATTTAGTGTGGATAATCCTCTACTAATATCTTTCATAAATAACCTTTTCAGTAGTCTTCCCCAAACAAAAAATCTTAAAAGTATATGGTTTCAATGTCAAAATACAGTATGAAATAATATAATTTCCCTGTTCTTACCATGCCCATTAGCTTTATTTCTCTTTCTTTAAAAAAAGAAGAAAATGAAAAAGAGAAAGAAAGTCAAACAATAAAGTAAAAAGCAATTTCTAGGAAAGTGAAGCTAGATCTTTAAATTACTGATAATCTCTCCGTGTGTATATATTTTTGGGGAAGAACTAATAGTAGTTCCATCTTTTTTATTTCCACAAACTTCCGCAAGAAAATGTTGATAGGTTGATAGACTGCAATATTAAAGGAAAAAATAATATGTAATCCATTTTTCCTATATATAAATAAAACTTTCTTTGACTTAGCAATAAAAATGAGATGGAACTAAAATAATTTACTTGTATTTTCTTCCAGAAGGTATTTCTTTATTTGGTAGATAAACAGTTTATAACTAACATCTTTCATCCTACAATCACTATAAAGAAAACTTGATTTCTTAGGAGATATACCTAATGCTAAATGATAAGTTAATGGGTGCAGCACACCAACATGGCACATGTATACATATGTAACAAACCAGCACGTTGTGCACATGTATCCTAAAACTTAAAGTATAATAATAAAAAAAAGGCCCAGAAAAAAAAAGAAAGAAAACTTGATTTCTTAATAAATCTAATATTAAGGTAACATTTATGCTATATGGAACTAAAATATTTTTTATGAAAACTTACCACATCCTTAAATGTATTTAAAATCTGATTTTTATTGAAAACAGTAACAAGAAATCTAAAGGTAAAAATCTAATCAAGAAGCCAAATACACAAGAATTCAGTGGTTGCTTTTTTCCTCTCCCAAACAGGACAATTTCAAAGAGAATTTAATTTGTGTTGCAATGAAAATGCTTAACTTCTTCTAAATTCAATCGGGATAACAATATTCTTTATGTAGTATGCGCCATTAAGCAAAATAAAGTGTTCTCCTTTGTAAATTCCCAAGAAGACCTTGAAGTAAAAGCAGTATAATCTGGAGTACTTAGAAACCTAAAAATATCTATTTAATGAGTCAGGCATTGAACTTATTTTTGATGGTTAAGTAATCAAAACAGAATTAATTTATAAAGAAGATAAAGAAAATCTACTCATTTTTTTCTCAGTTAAAACTTCCAGAAACCTACAAACTAACATTTTCACTCATTCAAGGACATTCAATTGGCTTAAAGCACCAATATTCCATAAACATTTATTAACATTTTTAAAAATGAACGTTTTAAAATTAATCCTTTGTAATGCTTGTGCTCTGAATGAAGCCATAGCAAAGGGATCCTTTATTGTGCTCTGGTACCTGTATGACTGCATTGCAAAACTCCAGGGAGTTCATGAACTGGACAAGAGAAGGAAGTAGAAGCCAGTCATCTTTCAGAAGGCAGTGCCATTCCTCGCCTTTCTCTTCTAGCTTTGTAGGCAGGGAAGAGTAGAGACCACTGAGCCCAGTTGCAAGTACCTGTATTCAGAAATAAAAACAAAATAAATGATTTTCCAAAGTTCTCAACCTGCAATTAACAGCTCACAGGTGATGCCAATGCTGCTGGTCCCAAAACTATATCTTTAAGTAGCAAGGTATTAAAGGTATAAGAGCCCATCAGCCAGCTAAAAACAATGCAAACAGGTGAAGACAGTAGGGAAGGACAACTCTGGCAAAAGGAATGGCAATATCAGAACTATCTGGCTAATATACACATGGTTGGTATGGGTTGCTCATCTCTCATGTGCCATGCACCATGCTGGGCTAGGTGTAGGAGGAGTACACGCAAAGATGAATAAAATATTATTCTGGCCTCAAGAAGTTCAGGAGAGGAACAAATTCATAAACAGTATCCTATAGTACAATACATCAAGTGCAAATACAGAGAAGGCACATACCCCAGTCTAGAGGAGAAACTCCTGTTTTGAGGTGGTCCAGGACAGAAAGTCACATACATTGGAACCATGAGCTTTATGAGAAAGATTCCATGCAATTCCTTGCATGCTTGAGGTCACGACTAACAGCTGCATGTTTGCAGTTTACAAAGCACTTCCACATATATTTTCTCATTTGATCTTCACAAGCAATAGCAAGGAGAAAGAATTGGTGGTCAGCAATCAGTTAGTTAAATGTGATGACAAGATTCAAGCAGAGATAAAGTGAGTCTACACGGAGGCATCAGCACTAGGAAAAGAGAGGAGGAAATAAAATTTGAGCATCACATGGAAGGTGAATATGAGGGTGATCTAACCATGACATCTATCGGTCTGGCATTAATCCAAAACTCTTAGGGCTTGCTTCCTCCCTTAGTGTTCTGGTCCTTAATTTAAATTGACAGCCTTTGGGCTTGGTAAGTGGGGTAAGAACTCAAAACTGTCAACTTACCCAACTTGGTCACCAAGAAAATGGTGATGCCTTTAATAGAGACAGAAATGTAGGAAGATTACATACTTAATGCTGAGTGCTTGTTGATTTTACCTTGTGGAATATCAAACCAGGGATGCAATGAATTTCATAGTACTAGAGGCCTCCCAGCTGGGAAGTGATACTGACTAAGCAGCAACTTGGAGATCCTGACTTGCTAGATATGTATAAGATGGCCAGGGATGGCACAGATTGAATGCAAAGGAGCCAGCTATGGGGCCAGCGGTGGTGGCTCATGCCTGTAATCCCAGCGTTTTGGGGGGCTGAGGTGAGTGGATCACTTGAACCAGGAGTTTGAGACCAGTCCGGCCAACATGGCGAAACCCAGTTTTTACTAAAAATACAAAAATTAGCTGGGTGTGGTGGCACGAGGCTGTAATCCCAGCTACTCAGGAAGCTGAGGCAAGAGAGAATCCCTTGAGCCTGGGAGGCGGAGGTTGCAGTGAGCCGAGATTGGACCTACTACACTCCAGCCTGGCCGACAGAGCTGGAGTGCCTCAAAAGAAAAAAAAAAAAAAAGGCCAGCTACAAAAGGCTTTGCTCTAGCACAAACCCTGAGGTGACAATGGCCTCGAATGAGATGGAAACATTCAAGAAAATATAATGAGGCAGGCCCAGAAAAGAAATAGTGACATACTCATTGATCTCACTGTCTAATGAGAGATTAACGGGCAATTAAAACAGTGTTAGAAATGCTCAGAATACATAATAGAAAATATATGGTGTTGTGGATGTACAAAAGACTCTTAACTCAGATTTCGAGGGTTGGCAGCAGGAAATATTCTCAGAAGAAGTGATATCTAAGCTGGTGAAGAGTACATAGGAGTTAGCCAGAAAAAGAGTAGGGGGAAGAATATTCCAAGCAGAGAAAACAGCATATACAAAAGCTCAAAGGAGAAAGAAAAGATGGTATTCTCCAGGAACTAAGAGAAGCGCAGTATTGTTAGAGTGCAGAATTACAGGTAGAAAGAGGCTGGCAAGGTAAACGGGAATCAGATCCTGCAGGGTTTTATAGGACAACATGAGGAGCGTGTGGGGCATCCAAATGGAGCCCAGTATTCAGATACGTGGGGCTGATGCTTAAAAGAGAGCTCTGGCTAGAGACAGAGCCATCAACATGTAGATGGGACCTCAAGC